>NC_091282.1:879355563-879664224 GCF_032444005.1 Ranitomeya imitator | reverse complement strand
ATCCTAGTTAATGATAAACTTACCTGGAGCAGCCAGTGCCAGGCAGCAGCTGCCAAGGCAAACAGGATCATGGGGTGCATTAAAAGAGGTCTGGATACACATGATGAGAGCATTATACTGCCTCTGTACAAATCCCTAGTTAGACCGCACATGGAGTACTGTGTCCAGTTTTGGGCACCGGTGCTCAGGAAGGATATAATGGAACTAGAGAGAGTACAAAGGAGGGCAACAAAATTAATAAAGGGGATGGGAGAACTACAATACCCAGATAGATTAGCGAAATTAGGATTATTTAGTCTAGAAAAAAGACGACTGAGGGGCGATCTAATAACCATGTATAAGTATATAAGGGGACAATACAAATATCTCGCTGAGGATCTGTTTATACCAAGGAAGGTGACGGGCACAAGGGGGCATTCTTTGCGTCTGGAGGAGAGAAGGTTTTTCCACCAACATAGAAGAGGATTCTTTACTGTTAGGGCAGTGAGAATCTGGAATTGCTTGCCTGAGGAGGTGGTGATGGCGAACTCAGTCGAGGGGTTCAAGAGAGGCCTGGATGTCTTCCTGGAGCAGAACAATATTGTATCATACAATTATTAGGTTCTGTAGAAGGACGTAGATCTGGGGATTTATTATGATGGAATATAGGCTGAACTGGATGGACAAATGTCTTTTTTCGGCCTTACTAACTATGTTACTATGTTACTATGTTACTAGAATCTGTTGACTCAGTAGTCTGACGGTCTCCTCTTCAAGGAGACTGTACTTCTTATCATGTATGTTCTCAAGAGTCAGTACAACATATTCTGGGTTATGGTAAATAAAGTATGACCCTGGGTGATGGTGGGGGCTACATGAGTTACATTGAAATGCATTATGTGTAAATGGTATAAAATATTGCTTCTTGCTCTATTACTTCAGATAAAAGTGACTTGCTCACAGGATATGTGTGAGATGTCTTTTTGTCTCCAAGCGCACTTGTAAAATGACGGGCGTAACTCCACAATTTGGCCCTCACTGGTGATCTGTCAGTTGACATTTGGGTCAGAATGAAAAACAGCTACGACACTAGCATATACATATATATTTGAAAAAATTATTTTGGCTCACTTAGACCTACAAGATTTGATAAACACGTAATGCAAATTTCAAGGTAGAGGGATCTTAACCACATTTACAGAAGCAGCGGATTTTAGTCTATTGTGTATGGAATCTTTTACTTTTAAGCAAAAAAAATACAGAAAAAATACATATTTTCATACATTCTACATATTTAAACTTAATTATGAAAGTTGCATTGCATTTTAGCTACTTTCCAAAATTATCAACAAATAGATCATTGAACACACAAAGAGTATTAAAAAAAGATATAGGCCTCCTCCATATCCCCTCAAAGCCTCCTTTCCATCGCCAATATAGGTGTGTTTTCTAGAATTTAGTAGAAACAAAATCTCAATGATTTTTTTAATTGAGGAAAAGTAGAAAAATAATTTACACAGCTCCACAATGTCTAACTTCAGACATGTGTCTAAGATAGATATATTTAAAAGTAATCTTATAGCTCACTTAGACCAAAAAAATCAGAGAAACACGTAATGCTAATTCCAAGGCAGACATATCTTATCTACATTTAGAGAAGGCGCTGATTTTAGTCTATTGTGTATGAGAACCTTTAAAGCCTATTACAGAAAAAAAAACATATTTTCACATGAAAAAACAACAGATTTTATATAACTATGTATGACAACTTTAAAGGCTTTCATAAAAATATTTTTAATAACCTTTTCATCAATCATGGACATTTGTGATTTGATGTATGAGTGTTCTGTAGGAAGATCAATCTTGTGCAAGCTCAGATAGGTCCATCAGGGTCTTCTCTTCCATTACTTTGACTTCATCAAGCCATTGCTGGTTTTTCTCTTTCCCTTGTTCCAACTACGCTTATGCCTATGCATCATCTTGCGCATCACGCAAACAAAAACACTGCGCGTGCATGCGTTTAAATGAGTTTTGGCATGCGGTTACACTTTTTATTCGCATGGTGGAGGCGGTGTGTTAGGACTGGCGGAACGCACCAAGTAAGATGATATAGATGCGTTCGCAGTCCGGGGTCCACCGTGCAGGCGAAACCCGCTGCTAGTAAATGACAGACTATATGGCGGTACTTAAAAGTATAAACACGTGGGTTAAACCTCACCCAGCGTGAAGAAAGCGATCCTGTTAAGCCACAGGACCGCGGTACCGCACATAGAGCGCGAGCAAGTAGTCAGCGAACTTAACCCCAAAAGGGATTGAAGTCCGATTAGACCCTTGCTGGCACAACACCGCAACTGGGTGTGAAAAGAACCTTTACTGCAATATATGAGCACAAGAGTGCGTGCGATGCCGCACTGACGGACGCCACTAACCACCCAGGCTTGGGTATGGAAAGCGCGAGGCAAGCGCACGGCGCCGTACTGGCAGGCACAGCTATAGGACGCTGTGATGTGTGTAACATACAGATGGATAGTCGGGCGCTAGAGAGCTACCATCATCCGCGAGCAATCAACAACTCTAGGGAGGGATACTTAGGAGCTTTCATCCATCGACATACATCCATCTACACACACACATATTAATTGTACACTAGCGCATGGCCGTGCGGTCATGCGCAGTTTATATAGTTGCAGGACAGGAAGTGGCCACAGAAACTTTGCCCTTCCAAGACCTGCCAAGATGACCAATGGAATGCGCTGCAGAGCCTGAGCACATGACCCTTGATCTCCAACGGGAGATCTTGCCTTGGGCATGCTCAGTGTGCGCAAATTAGGACTTAGTCCCAGAGAAGTCCGCTCGCTGCTGACCAGCACTGACTTTAATGGCAGGAGCTGAAGAAGCAGCAGTAACTCTCTGTACCGAGCGAGACCGAGCAAGACGCTGGGACCGACGTCCCTGCTGAGCAGACTCCACTGCGGCTGGATAGGAATGGGAGACCGCAGCGGAGACGGCCCGAGATTCCCCCTGTGCAGAAGTGGGAACTCGAGACCTAACACGGTGACATCATTTTCTGGACATGCGCAGTCTAAAGTACGCATGCGTATCGAACGCATGCGTACGCATGTCCTTGCGTACCAATGCGTTACCATAGATGGTAATGCTTTTTTTGACGGAATCATCCGCAATCGTTTGCATGCAGACGATTGCGCAATATTTTGCGGCGCAAAAAATACAACGTGTTGTGTTCACTGGACACTACCACACACCGCAAAATGATGCATGCGTACGCATCCGCACGCGAACCCATGGAAAAACATGTCCCTGCGTACACAATATTAAAGATATGTATGCATGACGCATGCAAATGTATGCGGATCATACACTGCGCACAGAAATGCTAATGTGAACCCGGCCCTATATCTTTATTATTGTCTGCCATGTATTTTGATTATTATATATATATCTTTGTGTGGCATAATATTTTGGTATAATTCGGGATCTATCTATACCACTATTATTTATTTTATTGTGATGTATTTATAGGAATTTAGTCTCTTTTGCACCTTATAATTTAGACAGTGGTCCCCAATTTGTTTTTAAATTATCCAGCTGTATTCTCTATAATTATTGTTATATTTTATGTGTGCGGGCACGCTTTTGCATATAGTGCCAATGTTTTTGCCAATTCACCTCCAATAACGGCATTTTTATCTTTTATATAACATTGCCCCTTTTTCACATTTTTGTATATATTATTTATTATTTACATTGTGTCTATTATTTTTATTTTCCAATGTAATCCACATCCAGGGCTTAGGTTTACTTATTTTTGAGTGGTTTCCACTCAGTGTGTTGTTTTTGGTCGTACAGATAGATTTTTTACTATTAATATAGATGCATACATTTTATATACAGTATATTTTATATTTTTATATTTTGTTATTTATTTATTTTTATCTATCATATCCATTTGTTTTGATTACAGCTCCGCAATGTCTACTTATGATGTCTGTCTAGCAAATATATCTTTGAAATTAACATCTAAGTTCACTTAGACCTAAAAGGTTGGAGAAACACGTAATGCAAATTACAAGGTAGACAAAACTTATCTACATCAAACTTTACTGTAAAGCATGTTACAGAAAAAAAAAACATTTTCACACACTACACATCTATAAGATTAACCCCTTCACCCCGAAGCCTGTTTTCACCTAAGTGACAGGGCCAATTTTTACAATTCTGACCACTGTCACTTTATGAGGTAATAACTCTGAAACACTTCAACGGATCCTGGCGATTCTGACATTGTTTTCTCGTGACATATTGTACTTCATGATAGTGGTAAAATTTATTTGATATTACCTTCGTTTATTTGTGAAAAAAACGGAAATTTGGCGAAAATTTTGAAAATTTTGCAATTTTCAAACTTTGAATTTTTATACCCTTGCATTAGAGACTCATATTGCACAAATTAGTTAATAAATAACATTTCCCACATGTCTACTTTACATCAGCAACATTTTGGAACCAATTTTTTTTTCCTTAGGGAGTTATAAGGGTTAAAAGTTAAACATCGATTTCTCATTTTTTCAACAACTTTTATAAAACCATTTTTTGTAGGGACCACATCATATTTGAAGTCACTTTGAGAGGCTTATAGGATTTAAAATACCTAAAAGTGACACCATTCTAAAAACTACACCCCCCGAGGTACTCAAAACCACATTCAAGAAGTTTATTAACCCTTCAGGTGCTTCACAGGAATTAACGGAATGTGGAAGGAAAAAAATAACATTTAACTTTTTTTTCCACATAATGATCTTTTAGCAACATTTTTTTTATTTTCACAAGGGTAAAAGAAGAAAATGGACCACGAAAGTTGTTGTGCAATTCCTTCTGAATACCCTGATACCCCATATGTGGGAGAAAACCACTGTCTGGGCGCACGGCAGGGCTCGGAAGGGAAGGAGCGCCGTTTGACTATTTCAAACCAAAATTGGCTGGAATTGAGATCGGACACCATGTCCCGTTTGGAGAGCCCCTGATGTGCCTAAACAGTGGAAAACCGCCACAAGTGACCCCATTTTGGAAACTAGACCCTTCAAGGAACTTATCTAGCTATGTGGTGAGCACATTGAACCCCAGGTGCTTCACAAAAGTTTAGAACGTAGAGGCGTGAAAATAAAAATTCACATTTTTTCCCCAAAAATGATCTTTTAACAACAATTTTTTTATCTTCACAAGTGTAAAAGGAGAAAATGGACCACTAAAGTTGTTGACCAATTTATCCTGAATACACTGATACCCCATATGTGGGGGAAAACAACTGTTTGGGCACACGGCAGGGCTCGGAAGGGAAGGAGCGCCTTTTGACTTTTACAAACCAAAATTGGCTGGAATTGAGATCGGACACCATGTCCCGTTTGGAGAGCCCCTGATGTGCCTAAACAGTGGAAAACCGCCACAAGTGACCCCATTTTGGAAACTAAACCCTTCAAGGAACTTATCTAGCTATGTGGTGAGCACTTTGAACCCCCAGGTGCTTCACAGAAGTTTAGAACGTAGAGGCGTGAAAATAAAAATTCACATTTTTTTCCCCAAAAATGATCTTTTAACAACAATTTTTTTATCTTCACAAGTGTAAAAGGAGAAAATGGACCACTAAAGTTGTTGACCAATTTATCCTGAATACACTGATACCCCATATGTGGGAGAAAACCACTGTTTGGGCACACGGCAGGGCTTGGAAGGGAAGGAGCGCCATTTGACTTTTACAAACCAAAATTGGCTGGAATTGAGATCGGACACCATGTCCCGTTTGGAGAGCCCCTGATGTGCCTAAACAGTGGAAAACCGCCACAAGTGACCCCATTTTGGAAACTAGACCCTTAAAGGAACTTATCTAGCTATGTGATGAGCACCGTGAACCTCCAAGTGCCTCACCAAAAATTATAACGATGAGTCGTAAAAAAAAATAGAACACATTTTTTCCACAAAAATGACCTTTAGCAAGGTTTTTTTTGTTTTCCCAAGGGTTATAGGACAAAATAGAAAGAAAAAAATGTTGTGCAATTTTTCACGAGTACGCCGATACCCCATATGTGGGGAAAAACCACTGTTTGTGCGCATGGCAGAGCTCGGAAGGGAATGAGTACCATTTGGAATGCAGACTTAGATGGATTGGTCTGCAGGCGTCACGTTGCATTTGCAGAGCCCCTGATGTACCTAAACAGTGGAAATCCTCCACAAGTGACCCCATTTTGAAAACTGGACCTCCCAAGGAATTTATTTAGATATGTGGTGAGCACCGTAAACCTCCAAGTGCCTCACTCCACAAGTGACCCCATTTTGAAAACTGGACCTCCCAAGGAATTTATTTAGATATGTGGTGAGCACTGTAAACCTCCAAGTGCCTCACTCCACAAGTGACACCATTTTGAAAACTGGACCTCCCAAGGAATTTATTTAGATATGTGGTGAGCACCGTAAACCTCCAAGTGCCTCACTCCACAAGTGACCCCATTTTGAAAACTGGACCTCCCAAGGAATTTATTTAGATATGTGGTGAGCACCGTAAACCTCCAAGTGCCTCACTCCACAAGTGACACCATTTTGAAAACTGGACCTCCCAAGGAATTTATTTAGATATGTGGTGAGCACTGTAAACCTCCAAGTGCCTCACTCCACAAGTGACACCATTTTGAAAACTGGACCTCCCAAGGAATTTATTTAGATATGTGGTGAGCACCGTAAACCTCCAAGTGCCTCACTCCACAAGTGACCCCATTTTGAAAACTGGACCTCCCAAGGAATTTATTTAGATATGTGGTGAGCACCGTAAACCTCCAAGTGCCTCACTCCACAAGTGACCCCATTTTGAAAACTGGACCTCCCAAGGAATTTATTTAGGTATGTGGTGAGCACCGTAAACCTCCAAGTGCCTCACTCCACAAGTGACACCATTTTGAAAACTGGAACCCACAAGGAATTTATTTAGATATGTGGTGAGCACTGTGAACCTCCAAGTGCCTCACTCCACAAGTGACACTATTTTGAAAACTGGACCTCCCAAGGAATTTATTTAGATATGTGGTGAGCACCGTAAACCTCCAAGTGCCTCACTCCACAAGTGACACCATTTTGAAAACTGGACCTCCCAAGAAATTTATTTAGATATGTGGTGAGCACCGTAAACCTCCAAGTGCCTCACTCCACAAGTGACACCATTTTGAAAACTGGACCTCCCAAGGAATTTATTTAGATATGTGGTGAGCACCGTAAACCTCCAAGTGCCTCACTCCACAAGTGACCCCATTTTGAAAACTGGACCTCCCAAGGAATTTATTTAGATATGTGGTGAGCACCGTAAACCTCCAAGTGCCTCACTCCACAAGTGACCCCATGTTGGAAACTACAGTGTGTTGTGTCAACAGGGTATAAACTAATTTTTATTAATTTGTGGACGTGTGGTATGCTTTGAAGCAATCCTTAATGCAAAGGCCAGGTTTCTCATGGCAGGTTTCACACTGGTAAATTGTGTCCTTTCGGATTCCCCTCTTGGAACATACTCTGCACCGTTTTTGTGATTGTCCTGTCCTCGCTGTTTGGGGAACTTGTCCTGGGAAATGTTGACCTTGGACAATACGGGCACTATCAGATTCAGACGTACTGGGACCCTCACCTCCCTGAGTGCCAAACATTAGGGCCTTGATGACTACCTCCTGAAACTGAAGGAAGGTCCCCGTATTGCCTGCAGATCGGGACAGCACAAAAGCATTGTACAGTGCCATTTGTACAATGTGCACGGCCAATTTTTTGTACCATACGTAAGCTTTTCGCATGGCACTGTATGGTTGGAGGACCTGATCTGAGAGATCCACACCCCCCATGTACCGATTGTAATCCAGGATACAATCTGGCTTTGGGACTTGTGTTGTGGTCCCACGAACAGTGACAAGGGTGCTGTTGTCACGGTGTATGGTGGTCAGGATAAGGACATCCCTTTTGTCCTTATACTTGACCACCAGCATGTTGTCGCTGCATTTGGCTCTGCTTTCCCCTTTTCTCAGCGTTTGCCCAATTAGCGGCTTAGGGAGGCCTCGCTGATTTTTTCGCACGGTGCCACATGCAGCTGTACCTCTGGCAGAGAGGGCCTTGAAGAGTGGGATGCTGGTGTAAAAGTTGTCAATATAAAGGTGATAACCCTTATCCAGCAGTGGGAGCAGTGGGTGTTAGGAGTCGAGTTTCCTCTGCTGCACAGGGGGAATCTCGATCCACTCCGCTGCGGTCTCCCATTCTCCTCCAGCCGCAGTGGAGTTTGCTCAGCAGGGACGTCGATCCCAGCGTCTCGCTCAGTCTGACTCTGTGAGAAGAGTTACTGCTGCTTCTCCAGCTTCTGCCTTTAAAGCCAATACTGGTCAGCAGCGAGCGGACTTCTCTGGGACTAAGTCCTTATCTGCACACACTGAGCATGCCCAGGGCAAGATCTCCCGTTGGAGATCGAGGGTCATGTGCTCAGGCTCTGCGGCACATTCCATTGGTCCTCTTGGCAGGTCTTGGAAGGGCAAAAGTTCTGTGGCCACTTCCTGTGCTGCAACTATATAAACTGCGCATGACCGCACGGCCATGCGCTAGTATTGTCTCATAATGTTATATGTGTGTGTGTAGATGAATGTATGTCGATGGATGAAAGCTCCTAAATATCCCTCCCTAGAGTTGTTGTCTGCTCGCGGATGTTGGTAGCTATCTAGCGCCCGACTAATCATCTGCACGATACACACATTACAGCATCCTCTTGCTGTGTCCGCCTGTACGGCGCTGTGCAGTTGCCTAGCGCTTTCCATACCCAAGCCAGTGTGGTTGGTGGCGTCCGTCAGTGCGGCATTGCTCGCACTCCTGTGCATTTATATATTTATATTTAGTTTCCTTTCACACCCAGTTGCGGTGTAGTGCCAGCGAGGGTCTAATCGGACTTCAATCCCAGTTGGGGTTAAGTACGCTGACTACTCGCTCGCGCTTTAGGTGCGGTACCGCGATCCTGTGACACAACAGGATTGCTCCCTTCACGCTGGGTGAGGTTGAACCCACGTGTATATACTTTAGTGTACCGCCACATAGTCTGTATTTACTAGCAGCAGGTTTTCACCTGTACGGTGGACCCCGGACTGCGAACGCATCTATATCACCTTTCTTGGTGCGTTCCGCCAGTCCTAACAGAATACTAGCGCCAGGGTCTGGCTAGTAAATGATGGACGATCAGCGTTCACAGCGGTACATCCAGCAGCTGGAGGGAAGGTTGGCGGCTCTTGAGCGTTCAACCTCAGCTGTGGATGTCACTGCTGTCGCTGTTCAGGCTGCTAGTGTTGCTGCAGCCACCTTGTCCACTGCCGCTCCTGTCGCGACTCTAACTCGCCTCCCGCTTCCAGAGAAATTCTCTGGTGACTGTAAGTCTTGTAGGGGTTTCGTGAGTCAGTGCTCTATCCATCTCGAGCTTCTGGCCTGTTGTTTCCCAACAGAGCGGGCTAAGGTGGGATTTATAGTGTCTCTTCTGTCGGACAGAGCGTTGCAGTGGGCTACGCCGCTATGGGAGCGTAGCGATCATGTGGTGCAGAGTGCTCCGTTGTTTCTGAGCACTCTGAAACAGGTCTTTTTGGGACCTCGTGTCACCCATGATACGGCGCTCCAATTGTTGGCATTGACTCAGGGCTCGTCCTTGGTCAGTCATTTTGCCGTCCACTTCCGCACCCTAGCATCTGAGCTGGAGTGGTCGGATAAAGCCCTCATTCCAATATTTTGGAGGGGGCTGGCTGACCACGTTAAGGACGCCCTGGCCACTAGGGAGATTCCCGCCACACTGGAGGAATTAATAACTCTATCCACTCGTATTGATCTCCGTTTTCACGAGCGGAGGTTAGAGCGAGCCCAGTGTAGGCAGAGATTTCGGCTGGCTCCCACCTTCGCCAAACCTTTGGAATCTCCAGACCAGGCTCCTGAGCCCCATGAGCCTGTGGTAGTCTCGAGCAGGATCTAAGTCCCGCACCGCTCGTGCACTACAGATTTGTCATCTTTGCCAACAGTCTGGACATCTTGCCTCCAGATGTCTCCAGCGGTCGAGGAAACGTCAGCGTCTAGTGGTAGTTGGTGGAGGTGCACTAGACACGGCGACGTTTGCCTCCAAATTGTCCTTTAAGGGGACAATAACATTGGGCTCATCCTCTCACTCGTTAGAACTCTGCGTGGATTCTGGGGCGGAGGGCAATTTTATGTCTTCAGCCTTCGCCCAACGTCACGCAATTCCTCTGGTCATGCTATCTCAACCAGTAACGGTACGAGTGGTGAATGGGTCGACACTGCCCACACAGATTACACATCAAACTATCCCTTTTACTCTGTCCATGTCACCATCTCATCAGGAGATTATATCTCTACTCGTCATTCCTGAGGGAATTGATGAGGTTCTCTTGGGGATACCTTGGTTACGGTACCACTCTCCTCACATCGAGTGGTCCTCAGGCAGAATTCTGGGATGGGGTGAATCTTGTGGGAACAGGTGTCATCGAGAGTGCGTTCAGGTTACTACTACAGAGGTACCCGCAGATCTCTCCTCTCTCCCCAAGCAATATTGGTCTTATGCAGACGTGTTCTCCAAAAAGGCAGCGGAGACTCTTCCGCCCCATCGCCCCTATGACTGTCCTATTGATCTCTTGCCTGGTGCTGAGCCTCCCCGGGGTCGAGTCTATCCATTATCTCTCCCGGAAACAGAGGCAATGTCTCAGTACATACAAGAGAATTTGGCAAGAGGGTTCATCAGGAAGTCAGTGTCACCTGCTGGGGCAGGGTTCTTTTTCGTGCAGAAGAAGAATGGAGAACTACGTCCATGCATAGACTACAGGGGTCTTAATGCTATCACAGTTAAGAACAAGTACCCTTTGCCGTTGATATCTGAGCTTTTCGATAGGCTTCGGGGAGCTAGAGTGTTTACTAAACTAGATCTGCGGGGTGCTTATAACCTGATTCGCATCCGTGAGGGGGACAAGTGGAAAACGGCATTTAACACCAGAGATGGGCACTATGAGTATCTGGTGATGCCCTTCGGGCTCTGTAATGCACCTGCCGTGTTCCAAGACTTTGTCAACGATATCTTTCGGGATATGCTTTCCACCTCGGTAGTAGTCTATCTGGATGATATTCTCATCTTTTCTCCAGATATTGACTCCCACCGGAGAGATGTTGGCAGAGTCTTCGATCTCCTACGGGCAAACTCTCTTTATGCAAAGTTGGAGAAGTGTGTGTTTGAGCAGGAGTCCTTACCTTTCCTGGGCTATATCATCTCCGCCCAGGGATTGGCTATGGATCCTGCCAAACTACAGGCTGTGATGGACTGGCAAGAGCCCCATTCTCATAAAGCGGTGCAGCGCTTTATGGGGTTCATAAACTATTACCGCCAGTTCATTCCCCACTTCTCAACTCTGGTAGCTCCCTTGGTAGCCCTCACCAAGAAGGGAGCGAATCCCAAATTGTGGTCGGAAGAGGTCTCCAAGGCCTTCACTTCTATTAAGTCCCACTTTGCTAGCGCTCCCATCTTACATCGTCCCGATGTGGATAAGCCATTCCTAATGGAGGTGGATGCCTCGTCCGTTGGTGCTGGAGCAGTCCTCTACCAAAAGGATGCTCAAGGTCGGAAGCATCCATGCTTCTTCTTCTCTAAGACCTTCACGCCAGCGGAGAGGAACTACTCCATCGGGGACAGGGAGTTGCTAGCAATGAAGTTGGCCTTTTCGTAGTGGAGACACCTTCTGGAGGGTGCGCGGTTTCCCATTCCAAGTTTACACGGACCACAAAAATTTGGTCTATTTGCAGACAGCCCAGCGGCTAAATTCTCGCCAGGCCAGATGGTCCCTGTTCTTCTCCCGGTTCCACTTTCCTCTTCATTATCTCGCCGGGGAGAAGAATATCCGTGCTGACGCTCTCTCTCGCTCCCTTATGTCAACTGAGGAGGAGGAAGAGGAGCCTCAGCTTATTGTCCCTTTCGAGAGCCTGAGAACCGTGGCGCCGGTTTCGCTAGAGTCTGTGCCTCCGGGCAAGACTTTTGTGCCCATTAATTTGCGACCGGAGGTTCTCTCTTGGGCTCATTCGTCCAGGGTGGGTGGACACTTTGGGACAAAGAGGACATCTGAGCTACTGGCGAGGACGTACTGGTGGCCGCATATGGTCCGGGATGTCAGGGATTATGTTCTGGCGTGTGTCTCCTGCGCCAAAAATAAATCTCCGCGTCAAAGGCCAGCTGGTTTGCTCTATCCCTTGCCGGTGGCAGATAGGCCCTGGGAGATGGTCGGGATGGACTTTGTTGTGGGTTTGCCCAAGTCTCGCGGCTGTACCATCATTTGGGTCATCACCGATCATTTCTCAAAAATGGTGCATTTGGTGCCGCTACCACGGTTACCTTCTGCACGGGCCTTGGCAGCGTTGTTCATTAGACATATCTTCCGCCTGCATGGTATGCCAGACAAAATTGTCAGTGACCGGGGTCCCCAGTTTGCGTCTCGGTTCTGGAGAGAGCTCTGTCGTGTTTTCAGTATTGAGTTTAATCTCTCTTCCGCTTATCATCCCGAGACGAATGGGTTGGTAGAGAGGGCCAACCAGACCTTGGTCACATACCTGCGACATTTTGTTTCAGCCAGGCAGGATGACTGGGCATCCTTGCTATCATGGGCAGAGTTTGCACTGAACAACACCGTAGCCGACTCCACTGGACAAACCCCATTCCTCCTCAACTATGGTCAGCATCCACGGGTACCTGTGCCTATGCCCGTGTCTTCCGCCGACTCCAGGGTGGCAGACTGGGCTGTGGAGGCACGGGATATTTGGGACCGCACTCAGGATGCCATTCGGGCCTCTAAGGAGAGAATGAGGTCCTCCGCCGATGCTCATCGGCGCCCCGCTCCGACCTTTGCACCTGGCGACTTGGTGTGGCTCTCCGCCCATAACATCAGGCTGCGAGTTGAGTCCACTAAATTTGCTCCTCGCTACTTGGGCCCTTTCAAGGTCCTCGAGCAGGTTAATCCTGTGGTCTATCGTTTGGCCCTTCCGCCACACCTGGGTATCACCGACACCTTTCATGTGTCCCTCTTGAAACCCGTGCATACTGTATGTCCCGGTTCTCCGAGTCATCTGCTGGGACATCGGGTTCGTCTTCGGACGATTATGAGGTGAACGCTATTTTGGGGTGCAAGGTGGTGCGTGGTAAAAAATTTTATTTGGTGGACTGGAAGGGTTATGGCCCCAAGGACAGGTCCTGGGAGCCTGTTGAGCACATTCGGGCTCCGCAGCTCATTGCTGCCTTTGAACGTAGCGAGGCCCAAGGAGGGGGGCCCTAGGAGGGGGGGTAATGTTAGGAGTCGAGTTTCCTCTGCTGCACAGGGGTAATCTCGATCCGTCTCCGCTGCGGTCTCCCATTCTCCTCCAGCCGCAGTGGAGTCTGCTCAGCAAGGACGTCGATCCCAGCGTCTCGCTCAGTCTGACTCTGTGAGAAGAGTTACTGCTGCTTCTCCAGCTTCTGCCTTTAAAGCCAATACTGGTCAGCAGCGAGCAGACTTCTCTGGGACTAAGTCCTTATCTGCACACACTGAGCATGCCCAGGGCAAGATCTCCCATTGGAGATTGAGGGTCATGTGCTCAGGCTCTGCTGTTGTGAATTCTGTGGCAGAGCTCCCTCCTGTGGTCACAAGTGGTACTTCGGCTGGTTCTCTCTGTGAGCTTCCGTTGGTGGAGGAAAGTGGTACTGCGGCTTCTGAGTTTCCTTCCTCAGGTGATGTGGTGAATTCGTTAGGTGCTGTTCTATTTAACTCCACCTAGTGCTTTGATCCTGGCTTCCAGACAATGTTCTAGTATTGGACCTGTTTCCTCCTGGATCGTTCCTGTGGCCTGCTGCTCTGCATAGCTAAGTTCCTCTTTGCTATTTGTTTGCTGTTTTTTTCTGTCCAGCTTGTCAATTTGTTTTTTTCTGGTTGCTGGAAGCTCTGGGACGCAGAGGGTGTACCTCCGTGCCGTTAGTTCGGTACGGAGGGTCTTTTTGCCCCCTTTGCGTGGTTTTTGTAGGGTTTTGTGTTGACCGCAAAGTTACCTTTCCTATCCTCGCTCTGTTCAGAAAGTTGGGCCTCACTTTGCTAAATCTATTTCATCTCTACGTTTGTCTTTTCATCTTAACTCACAGTCATTATATGTGGGGGCTGCCTTTTCCTTTGGGGTATTTCTCTGAGGCAAGGTAGGCTTATTTTCTATCTTCAGGCTAGCTAGTTTCTCAGGCCGTGCCGAGTTGCATAGGGAGCGTTAGGCGCAATCCACGGCTGCCTTTAGTGTGTTGGAGAGGATTAGGGATTGCGGTCAACAGAGTTCCCACGTCTCAGAGCTCGTTCTTGTTTTTTGGGTTATTGCCAGGTCACTGTATGTGCGCTGACCTCTATGTTCATTGTGGTACTGAATTACCTTTCATAACAGTACTGGAAGCCCAAAGTACTAATGATTCCCAATAGAGGGAAAAAAGAAGTTCTGAGACCATTTTTTTTCTTTGCACTATGTTTTGCCTTTTTTTTCCCCTAGACGTTTGGGTGGTTCAGGACACAGGTGTAGCAATGGACATTAAAGGTCTGTCTTCATGTGTGGATTAGCTCACGGCAAGAGTACAAAGTATTCAAGACTTTGTGGTTCAGAATTCTATGTTAGAACCGAGAATTCCTATTCCTGATTTGTTTTTTGGAGATAGAACTAAATTTCTGAGTTTCAAAAATAATTGTAAACTATTTCTGGCTTTGAAACCTCGCTCCTCTGGTGACCCAGTTCAACAAGCTAGGATCGTTATTTCTTTTTTGCGTGGCGACCCTCAGGACTGGGCATTTTCTCTTGCGTCAGGAGATCCTGCATTAAGTAATATCGATGCATTTTTCCTGGCGCTCGGATTGCTGTACGATGAGCCTAATTCTGTGGATCAGGCAGAGAAGAATTTGCTGGCTCTGTGTCAGGGTCAGGATGAAATAGAGGTATATTGTCAGAAATCAGTGGAATGAAGGTGCGCTCGCAGCTACAGTTAGGGCCAGAAATATTTGGACAGTGACACAAGTTTTGTTATTTTAGCTGTTTACAAAAACATGTTCAGAAATACAATTATATATATAATATGGGCTGAAAGTGCACACTCCCAGCTGCAATATGATAGTTTCCACATCCAAATCGGAGAAAGGGTTTAGGAATCATAGCTCTGTAATGCATAGCGTCCTCTTTTTCAAGGGACCAAAAGTAATTGGACAATGGACTCTAAGGGCTGCAATTAACTCTGAAGGCGTCTCCCTCGTTAACCTGTAATCAATGAAGTAGTTAAAAGGTCAGGGGTGGATTCCAGGTGTGTGGTTTTGCATTTGGAAGCTGTTGCTGTGAGCAGACAACATGCGGTCAAAGGAACTCTCAATTGAGGTGAAGCAGAACATCCTGAGGCTGAAAAAAAAGAAAAAATCCATCAGAGAGATAGCAGACATGCTTGGAGTAGCAAAATCAACAGTTGGGTACATTCTTAGAAAAAAGGAATTGACTGGTGAGCTTGGGAACTCAAAAAGGCCTGGGCGTCCACGGATGACAACAGTGGTGGATGATCGCCGCATACTTAATTTGGTGAAGAAGAACCCGTTTACAACATCAACTGAAGTCCAGAACACTCTCAGTGAAGTAGGTGTATCTGTCTCTAAGTCAACAGTAAAGAGAAGACTCCATGACAGTAAATACAAAGGGTTCACATCTAGATGCAAACCATTCATCAATACCAAAAATAGACAGGCCAGAGTTAAATTTGCAGAAAAACACCTCAAGAAGCCAGCTCAGTTCTGGAAAAGTATTCTATGGACAGATGAGACAAAGATCAACCTGTACCAGAATGATGGGAAGAAAAAAGTTTGGAGAAGAAAGGGAACGGCACATGATCCAAGGCACACCACATCCTCTGTAAAACATGGTGGAGGCAACGTGATGGCATGGGCATGCATGGCTTTCAATGGCACTGGGTCACTTGTGTTTATTGATGACATAAGAGCAGACAAGAGTAGCCGGATGAATTCTGAAGTGTACCGGGATATACTTTCAGCCCAGATTCAGCCAAATGCTGCAAAGTTGATTGGACGGCGCTTCATAGTACAGATGGACAATGACCCCAAGCATACAGCCAAAGCTACCCAGGAGTTCATGAGTGCCAAAAAGTGGAACATTCTGCAATGGCCAAGTCAATCTCCAGATCTAAACCCAATTGAGCATGCATTTCACTTGCTCAAATCCAGACTTAAGACGGAAAGACCCACAAACAAGCAAGACCTGAAGGCTGCGGCTGTAAAGGCCTGGCAAAGCATTAAGAAGGAGGAAACCCAGCGTTTGGTGATGTCCATGGGTTCCAGACTTAAGGCAGTGATTGCCTCCAAAGGATTTGCAACAAAATATTGAAAATAAAAATATTTTGTTTTAGTTATGTTTATTTGTCCAATTACTTTTGACCTCCTAAAATGTGGAGTGTTTGTAAAGAAATGTGTACAATTCCTACATTTTCTATCAGATATTTTTGTTCAACCCTTCAAATTAAACGTTACAATCTGCACTTGAATTCTGTTGTAGAGGTTTCATTTCAAATCCAATGTGGTGGCATGCAGAGCCCAACTCGCGAAAATTGTGTCACTGTCCAAATATTTCTGGCCCTAACTGTATTTTCAGAAAAGGTCTCTCTGAAGCCCTTAAGGATGTCATGGTGGGATTTCCTATGCCTGCTGGTCTGAATGAGTCTATGTCTTTGGCCATTCAGATCGGTCGACGCTTGCGCGAGCGTAAATCTGTGCACCATTTGGCGGTATTACGTGAGCTTAAACCTGAGCCTATGCAGTGCGATAGGACTTTGACCAGAGTTGAACGGCAAGGACCCAGACGTCTGAATGGGCTGTGTTTCTACTGTGGTGATTCCACTCATGCTATCTCTGATTGTCCTAAGCGCACTAAGCGGTTCGCTAGGTCTGCCACCATTAGTACGGTACAGTCAAAATTTCTTCTGTCTGTTACCTTGATCTGCTCTTTGTCATCGTATTCTGTCATGGCATTTGTGGACTCAGGCGCTGCTCTGAATTTGATGGACTTGGAGTATGCTAGGCGTTGTGGGTTTTTCTTGGAGCCCTTGCAGTGTCCTATTCCATTGAGAGGAATTGATGCTACGCCTTTGGCCAAGAATAAGCCTCAGTACTGGACCCAGCTGACCATGTGCATGGCTCCTGCACATCAGGAGGTTATTCGCTTTCTGGTGTTGCATAATCTGCATGATGTGGTCGTGTTGGGGTTGCCATGGCTACAAATCCATAATCCAGTATTAGATTGGAAATCCATGTCTGTGTCCAGCTGGGGTTGTCAGGGGGTACATGGTGATGTCCCATTTCTGACTATTTCGTCATCCACCCCTTCTGAGGTTCCTGAGTTCTTGTCTGATTACCGGGATTTATTTGATGAGCCCAAGTCCGATACCCTACCTCCGCATAGGGATTGTGATTGTGCTATCGATTTGATTCCTGGTAGTAAATTCCCAAAAGGTTGACTGTTTAATTTATCTGTACCTGAGCACGCCGCTATGCGGAGTTATGTGAAAGAGTCTTTGGAGAAGGGGCATATTCGCCCGTCATCGTCGCCATTAGGAGCAGGGTTCTTTTTTGTAGCCAAGAAGGATGGTTCACTGAGACCTTGTATAGATTACCGCCTTCTAAATAAGATCACGGTTAAATTTCAGTACCCCTTGCCATTGTTATCTGATTTGTTTGCTCGGATTAAGGGGGCTAGTTGGTTCACCAAGATAGATCTTCGTGGTGCGTATAATCTTGTGCGTATTAAGCGAGGCGATGAGTGGAAAACTGCATTTAATACGCCCGAGGGCCATTTTGAGTATCTAGTAATGCCATTCGGACTTGCCAATGCTCCATCAGTGTTTCAGTCCTTTATGCATGACATCTTCCGAGAGTACCTGGATAAATTCCTGATTGTGTACTTAGATTACATTTTGATCTTCTCGGATGATTGGGAGTCTCATGTGAAGCAGGTCAGAACGGTGTTTCAGGTCCTGCGTGCTAATTCTTTGTTTGTGAAGGGATCAAAGTGTCTCTTTGGTGTTCAGAAGGTTTCATTTTTGGGGTTCATCTTTTCTCCTTCTACTATCGAGATGGACCCTGTTAAGGTCCAAGCCATCCATAATTGGACTCAGCCGACATCTCTGAAAAGTCTGCAAAAGTTCCTGGGCTTTGCTAATTTTTATCGTTGCTTCATCTGCAATTTTTCTAGTATTGCTAAACCATTGACCGATTTGACCAAGAAAGGTGCTGATTTGGTCAATTGGTCTTCTGCTGCGGTGGAAGCTTTTCAAGAGTTGAAGCGTCGTTTTTCTTCTGCCCCTGTGTTGTGTCAACCAGATGTTTCGCTTCCGTTCCAGGTCGAGGTTGATGCTTCTGAGATTGGAGCAGGGGCTGTTTTGTCGCAGAGAAGTTCTGATTGCTCGGTGATGAAACCATGCGCCTTCTTTTCCAGGAAGTTTTCGCCTGCTGAGCGAAATTATGATGTGGGCAATCGAGAGTTGCTGGCCATGAAGTGGGCATTCGAGGAGTGGCGTCATTGGCTTGAAGGAGCTAAGCATCGCGTGGTGGTCTTGACTTATCTCGAGTCCGCCAAGCGGTTGAATCCTAGACAAGCTCGTTGGTCGTTGTTTTTTGCCCATTTTGACTTTGTGATTTCATACCTTCCGGGCTCTAAAAATGTGAAGGCGGATGCTCTGTCTAGGAGTTTTGTGCCCAACTTTCCGGGTGTATCTGAGCCGGCGGGTATCCTCAAAGAGGGAGTAATTGTGTCTGCCATCTCCCCTGATTTGCGGCGGGTGCTGCAAAAATTTCAGGCTAATAAACCTGATCGTTGCCCAGCGGAGAAACTGTTTGTCCCTGATAGGTGGACGAATAAAGTTATCTCTGAGGTTCATTGTTCGGTGTTGGCTGGTCATCCTGGAATCTTTGGTACCAGAGAGTTAGTGGCTAGATCCTTTTGGTGGCCATCTCTGTCGCGGGATGTGCGTACTTTTGTGCAGTCCTGTGGGATTTGTGCACGGGCTAAGCCCTGCTGTTCTTGTGCCAGTGGGTTGCATTTGCCCTTGCCGGTCCCGAAGAGGCCTTGGACACATATCTCTATGGATTTTATTTCAGATCTTCCCGTCTCTCAAAAGATGTCAGTCATTTGGGTGGTCTGTGATCGCTTCTCTAAGATGGTCCATTTGGTACCCTTGTCTAAATTGCCTTCCTCCTCTGATTTGGTGCCATTGTTTTTCCAGCATGTGGTTCGTTTACATGGCATTCCAGAGAATATCGTTTCTGACAGAGGTTCCCAGTTTGTTTCGAGGTTTTGGCGAGCCTTTTGTGGTAGGATCGGCATTGACTTGTCTTTTTCCTTGGCTTTCCATCCTCAGACTAATGGCCAGACCGAACGAACCAATCAGACCTTGGAAACATATCTGAGATGCTTTGTTTCTGCTGATCAGGATGATTGGGTGTCCTTTTTGCCTTTGGCTGAGTTCGCCCTTAATAATCGGGCCAGCTCGGCTACCTTGGTTTCACCGTTTTTCTGCAACTCTGGGTTCCATCCTCGTTTCTCTTCAGGGCAGGTTGAGTCTTCGGACTGTCCTGGTGTGGATACTGTGGTGGACAGGTTGCAGCAGATTTGGACTCATGTAGTGGACAATTTGACTTTGTCCCAGGAGAAGGCTCAACGTTTCGCTAATCGCAGACGCTGTGTGGGTCCCCAACTTCGGGTTGGGGACTTGGTTTGGTTATCTTCTCGTCATATTCCTATGAAGGTTTCCTCTCCTAAGTTTAAACCTCGTTTTATTGGTCCGTATAGGATTTCTGAGGTTCTTAATCCTGTGTCTTTTCGTCTGACCCTTCCAGATTCTTTTTCCATACATAACGTATTCCATAGGTCATTGTTGCGGAGATACGTGGCACCTATGGTTCCATCTGTTGATCCTCCTGCCCCGCATTTGGTGGAGGGGGAGTTGGAGTATATTGTGGAGAAGATTTTGGATTCTCGTGTTTCAAGGCGGAAACTTCAGTATCTGGTTAAGTGGAAGGGTTATGCTCAGGAAGATAATTCCTGGGTCTTTGCCTCTGATGTCCATGCTCCCGATCTTGTTCGTGCCTTTCATATGGCTCATCCTGGTCGTCCTGGGAGCTCTGGTGAGGGTTCGGTGACCCCTCCTCAAGGTAGGGGTACTGTTGTGAATTCTGTGGCAGAGCTCCCTCCTGTGGTCACAAGTGGTACTTCGGCTGGTTCTCTCTGTGAGCTTCCGTTGGTGGAGGAAAGTGGTACTGCGGCTTCTGAGTTTCCTTCCTCAGGTGATGTGGTGAAGTCGTTAGGTGCTGTTCTATTTAACTCCACCTAGTGCTTTGATCCTGGCTTCCAGACAATGTTCTAGTATTGGACCTGTTTCCTCCTGGATCGTTCCTGTGGCCTGCTGCTCTGCATAGCTAAGTTCCTCTTTGCTATTTGTTTGCTGTTTTTTTCTGTCCAGCTTGTCAATTTGTTTTTTTCTGCTTGCTGGAAAATCTGGGACGCAGAGGGTGTACATCCGTGCCGTTAGTTCGGTACGGAGGGTCTTTTTGCCCCCTTTGCGTGGTTTTTGTAGGGTTTTGTGTTGACCGCAAAGTTACCTTTCCTATCCTCGCTCTGTTCAGAAAGTTGGGCCTCACTTTGCTAAATCTATTTCAGCTCTACGTTTCTCTTTTCATCTTAACTCACAGTCACTATATGTGGGGCTGCCTTTTCCTTTGGGGTATTTCTCTGAGGCAAGGTAGGCTTATTTTCTATCTTCAGGCTAGCTAGTTTCTCAGGTCGTGCTGAGTTGCATAGGGAGCGTTAGGCGCAATCCACGGCTGCCTTTAGTGTGTTGGAGAGGATTAGGGATTGCGGTCAACAGAGTTCCCACGTCTCAGAGCTCGTTCTTGTTTTTTGGGTTATTGCCAGGTCACTGTATGTGCGCTGACCTCTATGTCCATTGTGGTACTGAATTACCTTTCATAACACTCTGCGGCACATTCCATTCGTCCTCTTGGCAGGTCTTGGAAGGGCAAAAGTTCTGTGGCCACTTCCTGTGCTGCAACTATATAAACTGCGCATGACCGCACGGCCATGCGTTAGTATTGTCTCATAATGTTATATGTGTGTGTGTAGATGAATGTATGTCGATGGATGAAAGCTCCTAAATATCCCTCCCTAGAGTTGTTGTCTGCTTGCGGATGTTGGTAGCTATCTAGCGCCCGACTAATCATCTGCACGATACACACATTACAGCGTCCTCTTGCTGTGTCCGCCTGTACGGCGCCGTGCGCTTGCCTAGCGCTTTCCATACCCAAGCCAGTGTGGTTGGTGGCGTCCGTCAGTGCGGCATTGCTCGCACTCCTGTGCATTTATATATTTATATTTAGTTTCCTTTCACACCCAGTTGCGGTGTAGTGCCAGCGAGGGTCTAATCGGACTTCAATCCCAGTTGGGGTTAAGTACGCTGACTACTCGCTCGCGCTTTAGGTGCGGTACCGCGATCCTGTGACACAACAGGATTGCTCCCTTCACGCTGGGTGAGGTTGAACCCACGTGTATATACTTTAGTGTACCGCCGCATAGTCTGTATTTACTAGTAGCAGGTTTTCACCTGTACGGTGGACCCCGGACTGCGAACGCATCTATATCACCTTTCTTGGTGCGTTCCGCCAGTCCTAACAGTGGGTGCAGCAATTCCCACACAATTTTCCCACTCACCCCCAGGATGGGGGGGCATTCAGGGGGGTTAATCTGGGTGTCCTTACCCTCGTAGACCCTAAATCTGAGGGTGTACCCTGAGGTACTCTCGCACAGTTTGTACAGCTTTATTCCGTACCTGGACCTCTTATTGGGCAGGTACTGTCGGAATTTTAGCCTCCCTTTGAAATGAACGAGAGATTCATCAATAGCGATGTCCCTCTGGGGTGTGTACGCCTCAGCAAATTTTCTGCTGAAGTGTTCAACCACTGGACGAATTTTACATAGACGATCAAAGTTTGGATAGTCTCGGGGAGGACACTGCGCATTATCACTGAAATGCAAAAATTTTTGGATCGCTTCAAATCGTGTCCTTTTCATGGCCATGCGGAATACCGGTGTACTGTAGAGAATGTCAGTACTCCAGTATTGCCGAAGCTTTGGCTTTTTGATTAGGCCCATATGCAGCACAATTCCCCAAAATGTCATCATCTCTGCTGCATTTACGGGGGTCCATCTGGCATAAGATGACGTGGGATTTTGCGTAAAAAATTGGGTATTTCATCACTGAAAAAGAATTTGAAGAAGTCAATTTCAGTGAGGCCAGTCGTGTCAAACTGGATTCCTGAGCTGCTGCTGAAATCCGGAATGACGGGCTGAAAATTTTCCGGGGGTGCAATCCATACGGGATCGATTGCTGCAGGAGTTGCCTGGGTCCTACGGCGCCTTGTTAGGGGTCTTTCCTCACCAGATGAGGAGGAGGAGGAATAGAGGAATGTGGGATCTTCCTCACTGGCTGAATCCGTGTCGGACGCAAGGATGGCGTAAGCCTCCTCTGGTGAATAGCGCCTTGTTGACGAATGGGCCATTTTTTTTCCCAAACCCTGGGTATGTGTGTGTAAGTGGTGCTTTTACACGTGTAATGTGTGGGGCTTGTGTATAGGGTAATCAGAGAGAAAAAACAAGTAGTGAGAAAAAATGTAGAAGAAACAAGAAAAAAAGATGAAAAGAAAAATCAATGTAAAAAAATAAGTTTGTATAAGAAAAAAGTATAAATTTACCCTACGCAACTAAATATTTTTTTTTACAAAAGAAAAGCGAACGCCACTAACAGTGTGACGTACGCTCCCCTAATGCACTAGAGATTATCCGGCGATAGCAGATTTTTTTTATGCACAAGACGCTTCCTCCCTACCTATAAAACTCAGTACGATTTTTTTTTTTCTAAAAGATGATCGGTCGTCACTAACGCTGTGACGCTGGCTACACTAACACGCTACCACTAAACTACTCTGTGCAATTTTTTTTTTCTCTAAAAAAAAAAAGATCGGTCGTCACGAACGCTGTGACACCAGCTAATCTACGTCTAAGACTTCACTGTACTAACTACTATTATATTTTTGTAAAAGAAAAAAAAAAAATCGGACGTTGCTTAGACTGCGAAGTCCGTTACACTAACTAGCTAAAAAATAAAAGTCCTGTAGCGCAGTCTTTGATCAGCAGCGATACTGATCAAAGAGCTGCGGACACAGGAAGAGCACGAATGCTCTGCGCGGGACGCCGCGCACAGGAAAAAAAGCGCAAAAAAGTGCGCAAAAAATTGAATTGGAGGGGGGTACTTGAACAGGGATGGAGGGACGTCACCAAACACTGACGCCGGCTACGCTACCTTGTTACGTCTAAAACTACACTGTACTAACTACAATTTTTTTCTAAAAAAAAAAAAACAGACGTCGCTTAGACTGCAATGTCCGCTACACTAACTAAAAAAAAAAAGTCCTGTGGCGCAGTCTCTGATCAGCAGCGATACTGATCAGAGCGCTGCAGACACAGGAAGAGCACGAATGCTCTGCGCGGGACGCCGCGCACAGGAAAAAAAGCGCAAAAAAGTGCGCAAAAAATTTCAATTGGAGGGTGGGGGAGGGAGGCGGTACTGGAACAGGGATGGGGGATGGGAAAGGGGTGGGGGAGGTGCTGCTGCTGCTGTGATCACAGGAGTCACACAGCAGGCAGATGGCAGCAGAGAGCACACAGCACGGAGCACAAGATGGAGCAGGAGATCAGCACAGGAGGCAGGAGATCGCAGGGACGATCGCACTGGCCACCAATGGATTCTCTATCTCAGGTGACACAGAGGGGCTTAGACCACCGCTCTGCACGCCAAATCTGAGAGAAAGATGGCGTGCAGGGCGGTGATCGGTATTTTAAATTAACCCCTTTGGCGCTGATTGGCTAGAAGCTATTGTTCAGCCAATCAGCGCCATAGGGGTTAATCAGGTGAGGTGACGTGTGAATCACCCCACCTACTGTGATGGCTGTGATTGGTGCGACGTCACACAGCATCAATCACAGCCTGTCACATGCTTTTTTTTTTTGAAACTTTATTGTCACATCGCTGTGATTGGCTGGTCAGAATTGACCAGCCAATCACAGCGATCGCTGATGCGGGGGGGCGGTGCAGGCACCCGGGGCTGCGTGCAGGGATTGTCTGCTGTCAGGAACAGCAGACACCGGAACCCGATCACCGCGCGATGCCGCGCGGTGACCGGAAAATGGCGGCGCCGTACTAGTACTGCGGCTGGCACTAATGCAGTGCCGGCAGCGCAGTACTAGTACGGCGCATGGCGCGAAGCGGTTAACAATTATGATAGCTTCCTTGATTTTTAACTACTTTTTCAAAATTGTAATCAACAGATTATTGCACACCTAAAAATAAAATTAAAAAACATAGGCCTCCTCCATATCCCCTCAAAGCCTCTTTTCCATCGCCAATATAGGTGTTTTCTAGCATTTTGATAGAAAAAAAACCTAATTGATTTGTTTCGGAAATGTAGAAAAATCTTTTACACAGCTCCACAATACCTACTTTAGACTTCTCTCTAGCTTATATATATTTGTGAAAAAATTATTTTGGCTCACTTAGACCTACAAGATTTGATAAACACGTAATGCAAATTTCAAGGTAGAGGGATCTTAACCACATTTACAGAAGCAGTGGATTTTAGTCTATTGTGTATGGAATCTTTTACTTTTAAGCCAAAAAAATACAGAAAAAATACATATTTTCATACATTCTACATATTTAAACTTAATTATGAAAGTTGCATTGCATTTTAGCTACTTTCCAAAATTATCAACAAATAGATCATTGAACACACAAAGAGTATTAAAAAAGAGATATAGGCCTCCTCCATATCCCTTCAAGGCCTCCTTTCCATCGCCAATATAGGTGTGTTTTCTAGAATTTAGTAGAAACAAAATCTTAATGATTTTTTTAATTGAGGAAAAGTAGAAAAATAATTTACACAGCTCCACAATGTCTAACTTCAGACATGTGTCTAAGATAGATATATTTAAAAGTAATCTTATAGCTCACTTAGACCAAAAAAATCAGAGAAACACGTAATGCAAATTCCAAGGTAGAGGGATCTTAACCACATTTACAGAAGCAGTTGATTTTAATCTATTGTGTATGGAATCTTTTACTTTAAGCAAAAAAAAAAAATACAGAAAAAATACATATATTCATACATTCTACATATCTAAGCTTAGTTATGACAGTTACATAGCATTTTAGCTACTTTCCAAAATTATCAACAAATAGATCATTGAACACACAGAGTAATAAAAAAAATATAGGCCTCCTCCATATCCCCTCAAAGCCTCCTTTCCATCACCAATATAGGTGTGTTTTCTAGCATTTTAGTAGAAACAAAATCTCAATGATTTGTTTTTATTTAGGAAAGTAGAAAAATAATTTACACAGCTCCATTATGTCTAACATCAGACATGTGTCTAAGTCACTTAGACCTAAAATATTAGAGAAACACGTAATGCAAATTCTAAGGTAGAGGGATCTTAACCACATTTACAGAAGCAGCTGATTTTAGTCTCTAGTATCTTTTACGCAAAAAAATACAGAAAAAATACACATATTCATACATTCTACATATCTAAGCTTAATTATGAAAATTACATTGCATTTTAGCTACTTTCCAAAATTTTCAACAAATAGAGCTCCACAATGTCTAACTTCAGACATGTGTCTAAGATAGATATCTTTAAAAGTAATCTTTTAGCTCACTTAGACCTAAAAGATCAGAGAAACACGTAATGCTAATTCCAAGGCAGACATATCTTATCTACATTTAGAGAAGCCGCTGATTTTAGTCTATTGTGTATGAGAACCTTTAAAGCCTATTACAGAAAAAAAACATATTTTCACATGAAAAAACAACAGATTTTATATAACTATGTATGACAACTTTAAAGGTTTAAAGCCCATGACATAAAAAACATTTTCATAAAAATATTTTTAATAACCTTTGGATCAATCATGAACCTTTGTGATTTGATGTATGAGTGTTCTGTAGGAAGATCAATCTTGTGCAAGCTCAGATAGGTCCATCAGGGTCTTCTCATCCATTACTTTGACTTCATCAAGCCATTGCTGGTTTTTCTCTTTCCCTTGTTCCAACTACGCTTATGCCTATGCATCATCTTGCGCATCACGCAAACAAAAACACTGCGCGTGCATGCATTTAAATGAGTTTTGGCATGCGGTTACACTTTTTATTCGCATGGTGGAGGCGGTGACATCATTTTCTGGACATGCGCAGTCTAAAGTACGCATGCGTATCGAAGGCATGCGTACGCATGTCCTTGTGTACCAAAGCGTTACCATAGATGGTAATGCTTTTTTTGACGGAATCATCCGCAATCGTTTGCATGCAGATGATTGCGCAATATTTTGCGGGGCAAAAAATACATGTTGTGTTCACTGGACACTACCACACACCGCAAAATGATGCATGCGCATCCGCACGCGAACCCATGGAAAAACATGTCCCTGCGTACACAATATTAACCCCTTTACCCCCAAGGGTGGTTTGCACGTCAATGACCAGGCCAATTTTTACAATTCTGACCACTGTCCCTTTATGAGGTTATAACTCCGAAACGCTTCAACGGATCCTGGTGATTCTGACATTGTTTTCTCGTGACATATTGTACTTCATGATAGTGGTAAAATTTCTTTGATAGTACCTGCGTTTATTTGTGAAAAAAATGGAAATTTGGCGAAAATTTTGAAAATTTCGCAATTTTCAAACTTTGAATTTTTATGCAATTAAATCACAGAGATATGTCACACAAAATACTTAATAAGTAACATTTCCCACATGTCTCCTTTACATCAGCATAATTTTGGAACCAATTTTTTTTTTTGTTAGGGAGTTATAAGGGTTAAAAGTTGACCAGCAATTTCTCATTTTTACAACACCATTTTTTTTTAGGGACCACGTCTCATTTGAAGTCATTTTGAGGGGTCTATATGATAGAAAATGCCCAAGTGTGACACCATTCTAAAAACTGCACCCCTCAAGGTGCTCAAAACCACATTCAAGAAGTTTATTAACCCTTCAGGTGTTTAATAGGAATTTTTGGAATGTTTAAATAAAAATGAACATTTAACTTTTTTACACAAAAAATTTACTTCAGCTCCAATTTGTTTTATTTTACCAAGGGTAACAGGAGAAATTGGACCTAAAAAGTTGTTGTCCAATTTGTCCTGAGTACGCTGATACCCCATATGTGGCAGTGAACCACTGTTTGGGCGCATGGGAGAGCTCGGAAGGGAAGGAGCGCTATTTGACTTTTCAATGCAAAATTGACAGGAATTGAGATGGGACGCCATGTTGCGTTTGGAGAGCCACTGATGTGCCTAAACATTGAAACCCCCCACAAGTGACACCATTTTGGAAAGTAGACCCCCTAAGGAACTTATCTAGAGGTGTGGTGAGCACTTTGACCCACCAAGTGCTTCACAGAAGTTTATAATGCAGAACCGTAAAAGTAAAAAATCATATTTTTTCACAAAAATTATATTTTTGCCCCCAATTTTTTATTTTTCCAAGGGTAAGAGAAGAAATTGGACCTCAAAAGTTGTTGTCCAATTTGTCCCGAGTACGCTGATACCCCATATGTGGCAGTAAACCACTGTTTGGGCGCATGGGAGAGCTCGGAAGGGAAGGAGCGCCGTTTGACTTTTCAATGCAAAATTGACAGGAATTGAGATGGGACGCCATGTTGCGTTTGGAGAGCCACTGATGTGCCTAAACATTGAAACCCCCCACAAGTGACACCATTTTGGAAAGTAGACCCCCTAAGGAACTTATCTGGATGTGTGGTGAGCACTTTGACCCACCAAGGGCTTCACAGAAGTTTATAATGCAGAGCCATAAAAATAAAACAAAATATTTTTCCCACAAAAATTATTTTTTAGCCCCCAGTTTTGTATTTTCCCTAGGGTAACAGGAGAAATTGGACCCCAAAAGTTGTTGTCCAATTTGTCCTGAGTACGCTGATACCCCATATGTGGGGGGGAACCACCGTTTGGGCGCATGGGAGGGTTCGGAAGGGAAGGAGCGCCATTTGGAATGCAGACTTAGATGGAATGGTCTGCAGGCGTCACATTGCGTTTGCAGAGCCCCTAATGTACCTAAACAGTAGAAACCCCCCACAAGTGACACCATTTTGGAAAGTAGACCCCATAAGGAACTCATCTTGATGTGTTGAGAGCTTTGAACCCCCAAGTATTTCACTACAGTTTATAACGCAGAGCCATGCAAATAAAAAATATTTTTTTTTCCACAAAAATTATATTTTAGCCCCCAGTTTTGTATTTTTCCAAGGTTAGCAGGAGAAATTGGACCCTAAATGTTGTTGTCCAATTTGTCCTGAGTACGCTGATACCCGATATGTGGGTGGGAACCACCGTTTGGGCGCATGGGAGGGCTCGGAAGGGAAGGAGCATCATTTGGAATGCAGACTTAGATGGATTGGTCTGCAGGCGTCACATTGCGTTTGCAGAGCCCCTAATGTACCTAAACAGTAGAAACCCCCCACAAGTGACCCCATATTGGAAACTAGACCCCTCAATGAACTTATCTAGATGTGTTGTGAGAACTTTGAACCCCCAAGTGTTTCACTACAGTTTATAACGCAGAGCCGTGAAAATAAAAAATCTTTTTGTTTTCCCACAAAAATTATTTTTTAGCCCCCAGTTTTGTATTTTCCCAAGGGTAACAGGAGAAATTGGTCCACAAAAGTTGTTGTCCAATTTGTCCTGAGTACGCTGATACCCCATATGTTGGGGTAAACCCCTGTTTGGGCACACAGGAGAGCTCGGAAGGGAAGGAGCACTGTTTTACTTTTTCAACGCAGAATTGGCTGGAATTGAGATCGGACGCCATGTCGTGTTTGAAGAGCCCCTGATGTGCCGAAACAGTGGAAACCCCCCAATTATAACTGAAACCCTAATCTAAACACACCCCTAACCCTAATTCCAACGGTAACCCTAACCACACCTCTAACCCTGACACACCCCTAACCCTAATCCCAACCCTATTCCCAACTGTAAATGTAATCTAAACCCTAACCCTAACTTTAGCCCCAACCCTAACTGTAGCCCCAACCCTAACCCTAACCCTAGCCCTAGCCCTAACCCTAACCCTAGCCCTAACCCTAGCCCTAACCCTAGCCCTAACCCTAGCCCTAGCCCTAACCCTAGCCCTAGCCCTAACCCTAGCCCTAACCCTAGCCCTAACCCTAGCCCTAGCCCTAACCCTAACCCTAGCCCTCGCCCTAACCCTAGCCCTAACCCTAGCCCTAGTCCTAACCCTAGCCCTAACCCTAGCCCTAATGGGAAAATGGAAATAAATACATTTTTTTTTATTTTTCCCTAACTAAGGGGGTGATGAAGGGGGGTTTGATTTACTTTTATAGCGAGTTTTTTAGCGGATTTTTATGATTGGCAGCCGTCACACACTGAAAGACCCTTTTTATTGCAAAAAATATTTTTTGCAATACCACATTTTGAGAGCTATAATTTTTCCATATTTTGGTCCACAGAGTCATGTGAGGTCTTGTTTTTTCCGGGACGAGTTGACGTTTTTATTGAAAACATTTTTGGGCACGTGACATTTTTTGATCGCTTTTTATTCCGATTTTTGTGAGGAAGAATGACCAAAAGCCAGCTATTCATGAATTTCTATTGGGGGAGGCGTTTATACCGTTCCGCGTTTGGTAAAATTGATAAATCAGTTTTATTCTTCGGGTCAGTACGATTACAGCGACACCTCATTTATATCATTTTTTTATGGTTTGGCGCTTTTATACGATAAAAACTATTTTACAGAAAAAATAATTATTTTTGCATCGCTTTATTCTCAGGACTATAACTTTTTTATTTTTTTGCTGATGATGCTGTATGGGGGCTCTTTTTTTGCGGGACAATATGACGCTTTCAGCGGTACCATGGTTATTTATATCTGTCCTTTTGATCGCGTGTTATTCCACTTTTTGTTCGGCGGTATGATAATAAAGAGTTGTTTTTTGCCTCGTTTTTTTTTTTTTTTTCTTACAGTGTTTACTGAAGGGGTTAACTAGTGGGACAGTTTTATAGGTCGGGTCGTTACGGACGCGGCGATACTAAATATGTGTACTTTTATTGGTTTTTTTTTATTTAGATGAAGAAATGTATTTATGGGAATAATATTTTTTTTTTTTTTTCATTATTTTGGAATATTTTTTTTTATTTTTTTTTACACATTTGGAAAATTTTTTTTTTACTTTTTTACTTTGTCCCAGGGGGGGGACATCACAGATCAGTGATCTGACAGTTTGCACAGCACTCTGTCAGATCACTGATCTGACATGCAGCGCTGCAGGCTTCACAGTGCCTGCTCTGAGCAGGCTCTGTGAAGCCACCTCCCTCCCTGCAGGACCCGGATCCGCGGCCATCTTGGATCCGGGGCTGGAGGGAGCAGGGAGGGAGGTGAGACCCTCGCAGCAACGCGATCACATCGCGTTGCTTCGGGGGTCTCAGGGAAGCCCGCAGGGAGCCCCCTCCCTGCGCGGTGCTTCCCTGCACCGCCGGCACATCGCGATCATCTTTGATCGCGGTGTGCCAGGGGTTAATGTGCCGGGGGCGGTCCGTGACCGCTCCTGGCACATAGTGCCGGATGTCAGCTGCGATAAGCAGCTGACACCCGGCCGCGATCGGCCGCGCTCCCCCCGTGAGCGCGGCCGATCGGCTATGACGTACTATCCCGTCCAGGGTCAGATAAGCCCAGGGCACCTCGACGGGATAGTACGTCTAAGGTCACAGAGGGGTTAAAGATATGTTCGCATGACGCATGCAAATGTATGCGGATCATACACTGCGCACAGAAATCCTAATGTGAACCCGGCCCTATCTCTTTATTATTGTCTGCCATGTATTTTGATTATTATATATATATCCTTGTGTGGCATAATATTTTGGTATAATTCGGGACCTATCTATACCACTATTATTTATTTTATTGTGATGTATTTATAGGAATTTAGTCTCTTTTGCACCTTATAATTTAGACAGTGGTCCCCAATTTGTTTTTAAATTATCCAGTTGTATTTTCTATAATTATTGTTATATTTTATGTGTGCGGGCACGCTTTTGCACATAGTGCCAATGTTTTTGCCAATTCACCTCCAATAAAGGCATTTTTATCTTTTATATAACATTGCCCCTTTTTCACATTTTTGTATATATTATTTATTATTTACATTGTTTCTATTATTTTTATTTTCCAATGTAATCCACATCCAGGGCTTAGGTTTACTTAGTTTTGAGTGGTTTCCACTCAGTGTGTTGTTTTTGGTCATACAGATAGATTTTTTACTATTAATATAGATGCATAGATTCAGTGATGTCTTCGCTGGTAACCAGGGTAAACATCGGGTTACTAAGCGCAGGGCCGCGCTTAGTAACCCGATGTTTACCCTGGTTACCATCCTAAAAAGTAAAAAAACAAACGCTACATACTTACCTACCGCTGTCTGTCCTCGGTGCTCTGCTTCTCTGGTCTGGCTGTGAGCGCCGGGCATGCAGAAAGCAGAGCGGTGACGTCACCGCTCTGCTTTCCGGCCGCTGTGCTCACAGCCAGACCAGAGAAGCAGAGCGCCGAGGACAGACAGCGGTAGGTAAGTATGTAGCGTTTGTTTTTTTACTTTTTAGGATGGTAACCAGGGTAAACATCGGGTTACTAAGCGCGGCCCTACGCTTAGTAACCCGATGTTTACCCTGGTTACCGGGGACCTCGGCATCGTTGGTTGCTGGAGAGCTGTCTGTGTGACAGCTCTCCAGCGACCAAACAGCGACGCTGCAGCGATCCGGATCGTTGTCGGAATCGCTGCAGCGTCGCTTAGTGTGACGGTACCTTTAGACCTAAAAGATCAGAGAAACACGTAATGCTAATTCCAAGGCAGACATATCTTATCTACATTTAGAGAAGCCGCTGATTTTAGGCTATTGTGTATGAGAACCTTTAAAAGCCTATTACAGAAAAAAAAACATATTTTCACATGAAAAAACAACAGATTTTATATAACTATGTATGACAACTTTAAAGGTTTAAAGCCCATGACATAAAAAACATTTTCATTAAAATATTTTTAATAACCTTTGGATCAATCATGAACCTTTGAGATTTGATGTATGAGTGTTCTGTAGGAAGATCAATCTTGTGCAAGCTCAGATAGGTCCGTCAGGGTCTTCTCTTCCATTACTTTGACTTCATCAAGCCATTGCTGGTTTTTCTCTTTCCCTTGTTTCAACTACGCTTATGCCTATGCATCATCTTGCGCATCACGCAAACAAACACACTGCGCGTGCATGCGTTTAAATGAGTTTTGGCATGCGGTTACACTTTTTATTCGCATGGTGGAGGCGGTGACATCATTTTCTGGACATGCGCAGTCTAAAGTACGCATGCGTATCGAACACATGCGTACGCATGTCCTTGCGTACCAATGCGTTACCATAGATGGTAATGCTTTTTTTGACGGAATCATCCGCAATCGTTTGCATGCAGATGATTGCGCAATATTTTGCGGCGCAAAAAATACAACGTGTTGTGATCACTGGACACTACCACACACGGCAAAATGATGCATGTGTACGCATCTGCATGCGAACCCATGGAAAAACATGTCCCTGCGTACACAATATTAAAGATATGTACGCATGACGCATGCAAATGTACGCGGATCATACACTGCGCACAGAAATGCTAATGTGAACCCGGCCCTATCTCTTTATTATTGTCTGCCATGTATTTTGATTATTATATATATATCTTTGTGTCGCATAATATTTTGGAATCAATTCGGGACCTATCTATACCACTATTATTTATTTTATTGTGATGTATTTATAGGTATTAAGTCTCTTTTGCACCTTATAATTTATACAGTGGTCCCCAATTTGTTTTTAAATTATCCAGTTGTATTTTCTATAGTTGTTATATTTTATGTGCGCGGGCACGCTTTTGCACATAGTGCCAATGTTTTTGCCAATCACCTCCAATAAAGGCATTTTTATCTCTTATATAACATTGCCCCTTTTTCACATTTTTGTATATATTATTTATTATTTACATTGTTTCTATTATTTTTATTTTCCAATGTAATCCACATCCAGGGCTTACGTTTACCTATTTTTGAGTGGTTTCCACTCAGTGTGTTGTTTTTGGTCGTACAGATAGATTTTTCACTATTAATATAGATGCATACATTTTATATACAGTATATTTTATATTTTTATATTTTGTTATTTATTTATTTTTATCTATTATATCCATTTGTTTTGATTACAGCTCCACAATGTCTACTTATGATGTCTGTCTAGCAAATATATCTTTGAAATTAACATCTAAGTTCACTTAGACCTAAAAGGTTGGAGAAACACGTAATGCAAATTACAAGGTAGACAAAACTTATCTACATCAAACTTTACTGTAAAGCATATTACAGAAAAAAAACATTTTCACACACTACATATCTATAAGATTAACAATTATGATAGCTTCCTTGATTTTTAACTACTTTTTCAAAATTGTAATCAAACAGATTATTGCACACCTAAAAATAAAATTAAAAAACATAGGCCTCCTCCATATCCCCTCAAAGCCTCTTTTCCATCGCCAATATAGGTGTTTTCTAGCATTTTGATAGAAAAAAAAACCTAATTGATTTGTTTCGGAAATGTAGAAAAATCTTTTACACAGCTCCGCAATATCTACTTTAGACTTCTCTCCATAGTATATATATACAGTGGGGCAAAAAAGTATTTAGTCAGTCAGCAATAGTGCAAGTTCCACCACTTAAAAAGATGAGAGGCGTCTGTAATTTACATCATAGGTAGACCTCAACTATGGGAGACAAACTGAGAAAAAAAAATCCAGAAAATCACATTGTCTGTTTTTTTAACATTTTATTTGCATATTATGGTGGAAAATAAGTATTTGGTCAGAAACAAAATTTCATCTCAATACTTTGTAATATATCCTTTGTTGGCAATGACAGAGGTCAAACGTTTTCTGTAAGTCTTCACAAGGTTGCCACACACTGTTGTTGGTATGTTGGCCCATTCCTCCATGCAGATCTCCTCTAGAGCAGTGATGTTTTTGGCTTTTCGCTTGGCAACACGGACTTTCAACTCCCTCCAAAGGTTTTCTATAGGGTTGAGATCTGGAGACTGGCTAGGCCACTCCAGGACCTTGAAATGCTTCTTACGAAGCCACTCCTTCGTTGCCCTGGCGGTGTGCTTTGGATCATTGTCATGTTGAAAGACCCAGCCACGTTTCATCTTCAATGCCCTTGCTGATGGAAGGAGGTTTGCCCTCAAAATCTCACGATACATGGCCCCATTCATTCTTTCATGTACCCGGATCAGTCGTCCTGGCCCCTTTGCAGAGAAACAGCCCCAAAGCATGATGTTTCCACCACCATGCTTTACAGTAGGTATGGTGTTTGATGGATGCAACTCAGTATTCTTTTTCCTCCAAACACGACAAGTTGTGTTTCTACCAAACAGTTCCAGTTTGGTTTCATCAGACCATAGGACATTCTCCCAAAACTCCTCTGGATCATCCAAATGCTCTCTAGCAAACTTCAGACGGGCCCGGACATGTACTGGCTTAAGCAGTGGGACACGTCTGGCACTGCAGGATCTGAGTCCATGGTGGCGTAGTGTGTTACTTATGGTAGGCCTTGTTACATTGGTCCCAGCTCTCTGCCGTTCATTCACTAGGTCCCCCCGCGTGGTTCTGGGATTTTTGCTCACCGTTCTTGTGATCATTCTGACCCTACGGGGTGGGATTTTGCGTGGAGCCCCAGATCGAGGGAGATTATCAGTGGTCTTGTATGTCTTCCATTTTCTAATTATTGCTCCCACTGTTGATTTCTTCACTCCAAGCTGGTTGGCTATTGCAGATTCAGTCTTCCCAGCCTGGTGCAGGGCTACAATTTTGTTTCTGGTGTCCTTTGACAGCTCTTTGGTCTTCACCATAGTGGAGTTTGGAGTCAGACTGAGGGTGTGCACAGGTGTCTTTTTATACTGATAACAAGTTTAAACAGGTGCCATTACTACAGGTAATGAGTGGAGGAAAGAGGAGACTCTTAAAGAAGAAGTTACAGGTCTGTGAGAGCCAGAAATCTTGATTGTTTGCTTCTGACCAAATACTTATTTTCCACCATAAAATGCAAAAAAAATGATAAAAAAACAGACAATGTGATTTTCTGGATTTTTTTTTCTCAGTTTGTCTCCCATAGTTGAGGTCTACCTATGATGTAAATTACAGACACCTCTCATCTTTTTAAGTGGTGGAACTTGCACTATTGCTGACTGACTAAATACTTTTTTGCCCCACTGTATATGTGAAAAAATTATTTTGGCTCACTTAGACCTACAAGATTTGATAAACACGTAATGCAAATTTCAAGGTAGAGGGATCTTAACCAAATTTACAGAAGCAGCGGATTTTAGTCTATTGTGTATGGAATCTTTTACTTTTAAGCAAAAAAAATACAGAAAAAATACATATTTTCATACATTCTACATATCTAAACTTAATTATGAAAGTTGCAATGCATTTTATCTACTTTCCAAAATTATCAACAAATAGATCATTGAACACACAAAGAGTAATAAAAAAAAATAGGCCTCCTCCATATCCCCTCAAAGCCTCCTTTCCATCGCCAATATAGGTGTGTTTTCTAGCATTTTAGTAGAAACAAAATCTCAATGATTTGTTTTTATTTAGGAAAGTAGAAAAATAATTTACACAGCTCCATTATGTCTAACATCAGACATGTGTCTAAGATAGATATATTTAAAAGTAATCTTATAGCTCACTTAGACCAAAAAAATCAGAGAAACACGCAATGCAAATTCCAAGGTAGAGGGATCTTAACCACGTTTACAGAAGCAGCTGATTTTAATCTATTGTGTATGGAATCTTTTACTTTTAAGCAAAAAAAATACAGAAAAAATACATATATTCATACATTCTACATATCTAAGCTTAATTATGACAGTTACATAGCATTTTAGCTACTTTCCAAAATTATCAACAAATAGATCATTGAACACACAAAGAGTAATAAAAAAAATATAGGCCTCCTCCATATCCCCTCAAAGCCTCCTTTCCATCGCCAATATAGGTGTGTTTTCTAGCATTTTAGTAGAAACAAAATCTCAATGATTTGTTTTTATTTAGGAAAGTAGAAAAATAATTTACACAGCTCCATTATGTCTAACATCAGACATGTGTCTAAGTCACTTAGACCTAAAATATTAGAGAAACACGTAATGCAAATTCTATGGTTGAGGGATCTTAACCACATTTACAGAAGCAGCTGATTTTAGTCTCTAGTATCTTTTACGCAAAAATATACAGAAAAAATATACATATTCATACATTCTACATATCTAAGCTTAATTATGAAAATTACATTGCATTTTAGCTACTTTCCAAAATTTTCAACAAATAGAGCTCCACAATGTCTAACTTCAGACATGTGTCTAAGATAGATATCTTTAAAAGTAATCTTTTAGCTCACTAAGGGTACCGTCACACAGTGCAAATTTGATCGCTACGACGGCACGATTCGTGACGTTCGAGCGATATAGTTACGATATCACAGTGTCTGACACTCTCCTGCGATCAGGGACCCCGCTGAGAATCGTACGTCGTAGCAGATCGTTTGAAACTTTCTTTCGTCGTCTAGTGTCCCGCTGTGGCGGCATGATCGCATGGTGTAACATATATCGTATACGATGGGCGCATAGTAACCAACGGCTTCTACATCGCACATACGTCATGAAATTATCGCTCCAGCGTCGTAGATTGCAAAGTGTGACAGCAGTCTACGACGCAGGAGCGATATTGTTACGATGCTGGAGCGTCACGAATCGTACCGTTGTAGCGATGAAAATTGCACTGTGTGACGGTACCCTTAGACCTAAAAGATCAGAGAAACACGTAATGCTAATTCCAAGGCAGACATATCTTATCTACATTTAGAGAAGCCGCTGATTTTAGTCTATTGTGTATGAGAACCTTTAAAGCCTATTACAGAAAAAAACATATTTTCACATGAAAAAACAACAGATTTTATATAACTATGTATGACAACTTTAAAGGTTTAAAGCCCATGACATAAAAAACATTTTCATAAAAATATTTTTAATAACCTTTGGATCAATCATGAACCTTTGTGATTTGATGTATGAGTGTTCTGTAGGAAGATCAATCTTGTGCAAGCTCAGATAGGTCCATCAGGGTCTTTTCTTCCATTACTTTGACTTCATCAAGCCATTGCTGGTTTTTCTCTTTCCCTTGTTCCAACTACGCTTATGCCTATGCATCATCTTGCGCATCACGCAAACAAAAACACTGCGCGTGCATGCGTTTAAATGAGTTTTGGCATGCGGTTACACTTTTTATTCGCATGGTGGAGGCGGTGACATCATTTGCTGGACATGCGCAGTCTAAAGTACGCATGCGTATCGAATGCATGCGTACGCATGTCCTTGCGTACCAATGCGTTACCATAGATGGTAATGCTTTTTTTGACGGAATCATCCGCAATCGTTTGCATGCAGACGATTGCGCAATATTTTGCGGCGCAAAAAATACAACGTGTTGTGTTCACTGGACACTACCACACACCGCAAAATGATGCATGCGTACGCATCCGCACGCGAACCCATGGAAAAACATGTCCCTGCGTACACAATATTAAAGATATGTACGCATGACGCATGCAAATGTATGCGGATCATACACTGTGCACAGAAATGCTAATGTGAACCCGGCCCTATCTCTTTATTATTGTCTGCCATGTATTTTGATTATTATATATATATATCTTTGTGTGGCATAATATTTTGGTATAATTCGGGACCTATCTATACCACTATTATTTATTTTATTGTGATGTATTTATAGGAATTTAGTCTCTTTTGCACCTTATAATTTAGACAGTGGTCCCCAATTTGTTTTTTAATTATCCAGTTGTATTTTCTATCATTATTGTTATATTTAATGTGTGCAGGCACGCTTTTGCACATAGTGCCAATGTTCTTGCCAATTCACCTCCAATAAAGGCATTTTTATCTTTTATATAACATTGCCCCTTTTTCACATTTTTCTATATATTATTTATTATTTACATTGTTTCTATTATTTTTATTTTCCAATGTAATCCACATCCAGGGCTTAGGTTTACTTAGTTTTGAGTGGTTTCCACTCAGTGTGTTGTTTTTGGTCGTACAGATAGATTTTTTACTATTAATATAGATGCATACATTTTATATACAGTATATTTTATATTTTTATATTTTGTTATTTATTTATTTTTATCTATCATATCCATTTGTTTTGATTACAGCTCCGCAATGTCTACTTATGATGTCTGTCTAGCAAATATATCTTTGAAATTAACATCTAAGTTCACTTAGACCTAAAAGGTTGGAGAAACACGTAATGCAAATTACAAGGTAGACAAAACTTATCTACATCAAACTTTACTGTAAAGCATGTTACAGAAAAAAAAACATTTTCACACACTACACATCTATAAGATTAACAATTATGATAGCTTCCTTGATTTTTAACTACTTTTTCAAAATTGTAATCAAACAGATTATTGCACACCTAAAAATAAAATTAAAAAACATAGGCCTCCTCCATATTCCCTCAAAGCCTCTTTTCCATCGCCAATATAGGTGTTTTCTAGCATTTTGATAGAAAAAAAAACCTAATTGATTTGTTTCGGAAATGTAGAAAAATCTTTTACACAGCTCCGCATATCTACTTTAGACTTTTCTCTAGTATATATATATATTTGAAAAAAATATTTTGGCTCACTTAGACCTACAAGATTTGATAAACACGTAATGCAAATTTCAAGGTAGAGGGATCTTAACCACATTTACAGAAGCAGTGGATTTTAGTCTATTGTGTATGGAATCTTTTACTTTTAAGCCAAAAAATACAGAAAAAATACATATTTTCATACATTCTACATATTTAAACTTAATTATGAAAGTTGCATTGCATTTTAGCTACTTTCCAAAATTATCAACAAATAGATCATTGAACACACAAAGAGTATTAAAAAAAAGATATAGGCCTCCTCCATATCCCCTCAAAGCCTCCTTTCCATCGCCAATATAGGTGTGTTTTCTAGAATTTAGTAGAAACAAAATCTCAATGATTTTTTTAATTGAGGAAAAGTAGAAAAATAATTTACACAGCTCCACAATGTCTAACTTCAGACATGTGTCTAAGATAGATATATTTAAAAGTAATCTTATAGCTCACTTAGACCAAAAAAATCAGAGAAACACGTAATGCAAATTCCAAGGTAGAGGGATCTTAACCACATTTACAGAAGCAGTTGATTTTAATCTATTGTGTATGGAATCTTTTACTTTTAAGCAAAAAAAAAAATACAGAAAAAATACATATATTCATACATTCTACATATCTAAGCTTAGTTATGACAGTTACATAGCATTTTAGCTACTTTCCAAAATTATCAACAAATAGATCATTGAACACACAAAGAGTAATAAAAAAAATATAGGCCTCCTCCATATCCCCTCAAAGCCTCCTTTCCATCGCCAATATAGGTGTGTTTTCTAGCATTTTAGTAGAAACAAAATCTCAATGATTTGTTTTTATTTAGGAAAGTAGAAAAATAATTTACACAGCTCCATTATGTCTAACATCAGACATGTGTCTAAGTCACTTAGACCTAAAATATTAGAGAAACACGTAATGCAAATTCTAAGGTAGAGGGATCTTAACCACATTTACAGAAGCAGCTGATTTTAGTCTCTAGTATCTTTTACGCAAAACAATACAGAAAAAATACACATATTCATACATTCTACATATCTAAGCTTAATTATGAAAATTACATTGCATTTTAGCTACTTTCCAAAATTTTCAACAAATAGAGCTCCACAATGTCTAACTTCAGACATGTGTCTAAGATAGATATCTTTAAAAGTAATCTTTTAGCTGACTTAGACCTAAAAGATCAGAGAAACACGTAATGCTAATTCCAAGGCAGACATATCTAATCTACATTTAGAGAAGCCGCTGATTTTAGTCTATTGTGTATGAGAACCTTTAAAGCCTATTACAGAAAAAAAACATATTTTCACACGAAAAAACAACAGATTTTATATAACTATGTATGACAACTTTAAAGGTTTAAAGCCCATGACATAAAAAACATTTTCATAAAAATATTTTTAATAACCTTTGGATCAATCATGAACCTTTGTGATTTGATGTATGAATGTTCTGTAGGAAGATCAATCTTGTGCAAGCTCAGATAGGTCCATCAGGGTCTTCTCTTCCATTACTTTGACTTCATCAAGCCATTGCTGGTTTTTCTCTTTCTCTTGTTCCAACTACGCTTATGCCTATGCATCATCTTGCGCATCACGCAAACAAAAACACTGCGCGTGCATGCGTTTAAATGAGTTTTGGCATGCGGTTACACTTTTTATTCGCATGGTGGAGGCGGTGACATCATTTTCTGGACATGCGCAGTCTAAAGTACGCATGCGTATCGAACGCATGCGTACGCATGTTCTTGCGTACCAATGCGTTACCATAGATGGTAATGCTTTTTTTGACGGAATCATCCGCAATCGTTTGCATGCAGACGATTGCGCAATATTTTGCGGCGCAAAAAATACAACGTGCTGTGTTCACTGGACACTACCACACACCGCAAAATGATGCATGCGTACGCATCCGCACGCGAACCCATGGAAAAACATGTCCCTGCGTACACAATATTAAAGATATTGTCACGCACGCGCCCAGACTGGTTGGCGCGGGCATACGGGGGTGTGGCCCCACTGGACCACAGACCAAACTTCCCTGGAAAGGGCGTAACTAAGTAGCTTCCTAGGTGTTCACTGGAGCCTCAGGATGGTGAGGTCAGACTTGTGCAATAGGAAGCTACCAAGTGCCACTCCAGGGTGATGTCTGGCTGTGGCTGCTGATCCCACTAAGGAACGGAGCGGGCACGGCTGGCACTCTGGCTGACAGGCGGGCACGGCTGGGACACAGGCAGGCAGACGGGTACAACAGAGACACTGGTGGGCAGGCGGACACGGCTGGCTCTCAGGTAGGCAGGCGGGTACGGCTGGAACATAGGAAGAACCGGTAGGGACCGGTCTGCAGGCAGGTATGTGAAACAGGTTGGAACCTGTTCAGACAGGAGAACTAAGTAACAAGTAGAAGGTGGAACTAAGAGAAGAGAAGGAGAAGGCAGAGCCAAGGGCGGAGCCGCAAGAGGCGGAGCCAAGGGCGGAGACGCTGGAGGCAGAGCCAAGAGCGGAGACGCTGGAGGCGGAGCCAAGAGCGGAGACGCTGGAGGCGGAGCCAAGAGCGGAGATGCTGGAGGCGGAGCCAAGAGCGGAGATGCTGGAGGCGGAGCAAAGAGCGGAGACGCTGGAGGCGGAGCCAAGAGCGGAGATGCTGGAGGCGGAACCAAAAGCGGAGACGCTGGAGGTAACGCCAAGAGCGGAGACGCTGGAGGCGGAGCCAAGAGCAGAGATGGAGCCAAGTGCAGAAACACAGGAGGCGGAGCCAGATAGAACCGCAAAGAGCAGAGCCACAGAGCAAAGCCAGAGAGTGCGAAGCAAGGTCTGAGTGCAGAGCCGCAAGAGTGCGGAGTGTAAGCAGACTGAGAACACAAGGAAAGACAAAGCAGGGAAGGAAGCCACAGACAAGGAGACCGAGAAAAGACAAAGTACAGATAAGGGAATGGAACAAGACACAGGGACAAAGACACAGGGACCAGGATATTCTGCCTCCTGGAGGGCGGACTACAATATCAAGGCAATAGCACAGAGAAAAGCCTCCAGAGAGGGAGTAACTCAGAGTAAGGCCAGGCAAACTCAGCAGCTAAACACTAACTGAGCTAACACATTGCACAGGCCCAGACCACAGGGTGGAGCTGCACTGTATACAGGAGGCCTCTTGATAATTGGTCAGGAACTGATTAGACAGATGCACCTGATTCCTATAAGAACCAGAGAGTTTAGGCGCCGACCCCTATACACATAGCCATGAAGCATGCACAGAGCAGAGACACAGAACATGGAGCTGGCATGAAACAGAAACCACATCATGGCCTGGAGCAGTGGGTAAGATTGTGTGAGAGATGTGAGGCCATGCTGTGATGCCAGCAGAGCTGTTACAGATATGTACGTATGACGCATGCAAATGTATGCGGATCATACACTGCGCACAGAAATGCTAATGTGAACCCGGCCCTATCTCTTTATTATTGTCTGCCATGTATTTTGATTATTATATATATATCTTTGTGTCGCATAATATTTTGGTATAATTCGGGACCTATCTATACCACTATTATTTATTTTATTGTGATGTATTTATAGGAATTTAGTCTCTTTTGCACCTTATAATTTAGACAGTGGTCCCCAATTTGTTTTTAAATTATCCAGTTGTATTTTCTATAATTATTGTTATATTTTATGTGTGCGGGCACGCTTTTGCACATAGTGCCAATGTTTTTGCCAATTCACCTCCAATAAAGGCATTTTTATCTTTTATATAACATTGCCCCTTTTTCACATTTTTGTATATATTATTTATTATTTACATTGTTTCTATTATTTTTATTTTCCAATGTAATCCACATCCAGGGCTTAGGTTTACTTATTTTTGAGTGGTTTCCACTCAGTGTGTTGTTTTTGGTCGTACAGATAGATTTTTTACTATTAATATAGATGCATACATTTTATATACAGTATATTTTATATTTTTATATTTTGTTATTTATTTATTTTTATCTATCATATCCATTTGTTTTGATTACAGCTCCGCAATGTCTACTTATGATGTCTGTCTAGCAAATATATCTTTGAAATTAACATCTAAGCTCACTTAGACCTAAATAGTTGGAGAAAAACGTAATGCAAATTACAAGGTAGACAAAACTTATCTACATCAAACTTTACTGTAAAGCATGTTACAGAAAAAAAAAACATTTTCACACACTACACATCTATAAGATTAACAATTATGATAGCTTCCTTGATTTTTAACTACTTTTTCAAAATTGTAATCAACAGATTATTGCACACCTAAAAATAAAATTAAAAAACATAGGCCTCCTCCATATCCCCTCAAAGCCTCTTTTCCATCGCCAATATAGGTGTTTTCTAGCATTTTGATAGAAAAAAAAACCTAATTGATTTGTTTTGGAAATGTACAAAAATCTTTTACACAACTCCGCAATATCTACTTTAGACTTCTCTCTAGCATATATATATATATTTGAAAAAATTATTTTGACTCACTTAGACCTACAAGATTTGATAAACACGTAATGCAAATTTCAAGGTAGAGGGATCTTAACCACATTTACAGAAGCAGCTGATTTTAGTCTATTGTGTATGGAATCTTTTACTTTTAAGCCAAAAAATACAGAAAAAATACATATTTTCATACATTCTACATATTTAAACTTAATTATGAAAGTTGCATTGCATTTTAGCTACTTTCCAAAATTATCAATAAATAGATCATTGAACACACAAAGAGTATTAAAAAAAAGATATAGGCCTCCTCCATATCCCCTCAAAGCCTCCTTTCCATCGCCAATATAGGTGTGTTTTCTAGAATTTAGTAGAAACAAAATCTCAATGATTTTTTTAATTGAGGAAAAGTAGAAAAATAATTTACACAGCTCCACAATGTCTAACTTCAGACATGTGTCTAAGATAGATATATTTAAAAGTAATCTTATAGCTCACTTAGACCAAAAAAATCTGAGAAACACGTAATGCAAATTCCAAGGTAGAGGGATCTTAACCACATTTACAGAAGCAGTTGATTTTAATCTATTGTGTATGGAATCTTTTACTTTTAAGCAAAAAAAAATACAGAAAAAATACATATATTCATACATTCTACATATCTAAGCTTAGTTATGACAGTTACATAGCATTTTAGCTACTTTCCAAAATTATCAACAAATAGATCATTGAACACACAAAGAGTAATAAAAAAAATATAGGCCTCCTCCATATCCCCTCAAAGCCTCCTTTCCATCGCCAATATAGGTGTGTTTTCTAGCATTTTAGTAGAAACAAAATCTCAATGATTTGTTTTTATTTAGGAAAGTAGAAAAATAATTTACACAGCTCCATTATGTCTAACATCAGACATGTGTGGGCAGCACGGTGGCGCAGTGGTTAGCACTACAGCCTTGCAGCGCTGGGGTCCTGGGTTCTAATCCCACCTAGGACAACATCTGCAAAGAGTTTGTATGTTCTCTCCGTGTTTGCGTGGGTTTCCTCCGGGCACTCCGGTTTCCTCCCACATTCCAAAGACATACTGATAGGGATTCTAGATTGTGAGCCCCATCAGGGACAGTGATGATAATGTGTGCAAAACTGTAAAGCGCTGCGGAATATGTTAGCGCTATATAAAAATAAAGATTATTATGTGTCTAAGTCACTTAGACCTAAAATATTAGAGAAACACGTAATGCAAATTCTAAGGTAGAGGGATCTTAACCACATTTACAGAAGCAGCTGATTTTAGTCTCTAGTATCTTTTACGCAAAAAAATACAGAAAAAATACACATATTCATACATTCTACATATCTAAGCTTAATTATGAAAATTACATTGCATTTTAGCTACTTTCCAAAATTTTCAACAAATAGAGCTCCACAATGTCTAACTTCAGACATGTGTCTAAGATAGATATCTTTAAAAGTAATCTTTTAGCTGACTTAGACCTAAAAGATCAGAGAAACACGTAATGCTAATTCCAAGGCAGACATATCTAATCTACATTTAGAGAAGCCGCTGATTTTAGTCTATTGTGTATGAGAACCTTTAAAGCCTATTACAGAAAAAAAACATATTTTCACACGAAAAAACAACAGATTTTATATAACTATGTATGACAACTTTAAAGGTTTAAAGCCCATGACATAAAAAACATTTTCATAAAAATATTTTTAATAACCTTTGGATCAATCATGAACCTTTGTGATTTGATGTATGAATGTTCTGTAGGAAGATCAATCTTGTGCAAGCTCAGATAGGTCCATCAGGGTCTTCTCTTCCATTACTTTGACTTCATCAAGCCATTGCTGGTTTTTCTCTTTCTCTTGTTCCAACTACGCTTATGCCTATGCATCATCTTGCGCATCACGCAAACAAAAACACTGTGCGTGCATGCGTTTAAATGAGTTTTGGCATGCGGTTACACTTTTTATTCGCATGGTGGAGGCGGTGACATCATTTTCTGGACATGCGCAGTCTAAAGTACGCATGCGTATCGAACGCATGCGTACGCATGTTCTTGCGTACCAATGCGTTACCATAGATGGTAATGCTTTTTTTGACGGAATCATCCGCAATCGTTTGCATGCAGACGATTGCGCAATATTTTGCGGCGCAAAAAATACAACGTGTTGTGTTCACTGGACACTACCACACACCGCAAAATGATGCATGCGTACGCATCCGCACGCGAACCCATGGAAAAACATGTCCCTGCGTACACAATATTAAAGATATTGTCACGCACGCGCCCAGACTGGTTGGCGCGGGCATACGGGGGTGTGGCCCCACTGGACCACAGACCAAACTTCCCTGGAAAGGGCGTAACTAAGTAGCTTCCTAGGTGTTCACTGGAGCCTCAGGATGGTGAGGTCAGACTTGTGCAATAGGAAGCTACCAAGTGTCACTCCAGGGTGATGTCTGGCTGTGGCTGCTGATCCCACTAAGGAACGGAGCGGGCACGGCTGGTACTCTGGCTGACAGGCGGGCACGGCTGGGACACAGGCAGGCAGACGGGTACAACAGAGACACTGGTGGGCAGGCGGACACGGCTGGCTCTCAGGTAGGCAGGCAGGTACGGCTGGAACATAGGAAGAACCGGTAGGGACAGTCTGCAGGCAGGTATGTGAAACAGGTTGGAACCTGTTCAGACAGGAGGACTAAGTAACAAGTAGAAGGTGGAACTAAGAGAAGAGAAGGAGAAGGCAGAGCCAAGGGCGGAGCCGCAAGAGGCGGAGCCAAGGGCGGAGACGCTGGAGGCGGAACCAAAAGTGGAGACGCTGGAGGCGGAACCAAAAGTGGAGACGCTGGAGGCGGAGCCAAGAGCGGAGATGCTGGAGGCGGAGCCAAGAGCGGAGATGCTGGAGGCGGAGCAAAGAGCGGAGACGCTGGAGGCGGAGCCAAGAGCGGAGACGCTGGAGGCGGAACCAAAAGTGGAGACGCTGGAGGTAACGCCAAGAGCGGAGACGCTGGAGGCGGAGCCAAGAGCAGAGATGGAGCCAAGTGCAGAAACACAGGAGGCGGAGCCAGATAGAACCGCAAAGAGCAGAGCCACAGAGCAAAGCCAGAGAGTGCGAAGCAAGGTCTGAGTGCAGAGCCGCAAGAGTGCGGAGTGTAAGCAGACTGAGAACACAAGGAAAGACAAAGCAGGGAAGGAAGCCACAGACAAGGAGACCGAGAAAAGACAAAGTACAGATAAGGGAATGGAACAAGACACAGGGACAAAGACACAGGGACCAGGATATTCTGCCTCCTGGAGGGCGGACTACAATATCAAGGCAATAGCACAGAGAAAAGCCTCCAGAGAGGGAGTAACTCAGAGTAAGGCCAGGCAAACTCAGCAGCTAAACACTAACTGAGCTAACACATTGCACAGGCCCAGACCACAGGGTGGAGCTGCACTATATACAGGAGGCCTCTTGATAATTGGTCAGGAACTGATTAGACAGATGCACCTGATTCCTATAAGAACCAGAGAGTTTAGGCGCCGGCCCCCTATACACATAGCCATGAAGCATGCACAGACCAGAGACACAGAACATGGAGCTGGCATGAAACAGAAACCACATCATGGCCTGGAGCAGTGGGTAAGATTGTGTGAGAGATGTGAGGCCATGCTGTGATGCCAGCAGAGCTGTTACAGATATGTACGTATGACGCATGCAAATGTATGCGGATCATACACTGCGCACAGAAATGCTAATGTGAACCCGGCCCTATCTCTTTATTATTGTCTGCCATGTATTTTGATTATTATATATATATCTTTGTGTCGCATAATATTTTGGTATAATTCGGGACCTATCTATACCACTATTATTTATTTTATTGTGATGTATTTATAGGAATTTAGTCTCTTTTGCACCTTATAATTTAGACAGTGGTCCCCAATTTGTTTTTAAATTATCCAGTTGTATTTTCTATAATTATTGTTATATTTTATGTGTGCGGGCACGCTTTTGCACATAGTGCCAATGTTTTTGCCAATTCACCTCCAATAAAGGCATTTTATCTTTTATATAACATTGCCCCTTTTTCACATTTTTGTATATATTATTTATTATTTACATTGTTTCTATTATTTTTATTTTCCAATGTAATCCACATCCAGGGCTTAGGTTTACTTATTTTTGAGTGGTTTCCACTCAGTGTGTTGTTTTTGGTCGTACAGATAGATTTTTTACTATTAATATAGATGCATACATTTTATATACAGTATAATTTATATTTTTATATTTTGTTATTTATTTATTTATTTTTATCTATCATATCCATTTGTTTTGATTACAGCTCCGCAATGTCTACTTATGATGTCTGTCTAGCAAATATATCTTTGAAATTAACATCTAAGCTCACTTAGACCTAAAAGGTTGGAGAAAAACGTAATGCAAATTACAAGGTAGACAAAACTTATCTACATCAAACTTTACTGTAAAGCATGTTACAGAAAAAAAAAAACATTTTCACACACTACACATCTATAAGATTAACAATTATGATAGCTTCCTTGATTTTTAACTACTTTTTCAAAATTGTAATCAACAGATTATTGCACACCTAAAAATAAAATTAAAAAACATAGGCCTCCTCCATATCCCCTCAAAGCCTCTTTTCCATCGCCAATATAGGTGTTTTCTAGCATTTTGATAGAAAAAAAAACCTAATTGATTTGTTTCGGAAATGTAGAAAAATCTTTTACACAGCTCCGCAATATCTACTTTAGACTTCTCTCTAGCATATATATATATTTGAAAAAATTATTTTGACTCACTTAGACCTACAAGATTTGATAAACACGTAATGCAAATTTCAAAGTAGAGGGATCTTAACCACATTTACAAAAGCAGCTGATTTTAGTCTATTGTGTATGGAATCTTTTACTTTTAAGCCAAAAAATACAGAAAAAATACATATTTTCATACATTCTACATATTTAAACTTAATTATGAAAGTTGCATTGCATTTTAGCTACTTTCCAAAATTATCAACAAATAGATCATTGAACACACAAAGAGTATTAAAAAAAAGATATAGGCCTCCTCCATATCCCCTCAAAGCCTCCTTTCCATCGCCAATATAGGTGTGTTTTCTAGAATTTAGTAGAAACAAAATCTCAATGATTTTTTTAATTGAGGAAAAGTAGAAGAATAATTTACACAGCTCCACAATGTCTAACTTCAGACATGTGTCTAAGATAGATATATTTAAAAGTAATCTTATAGCTCACTTAGACCAAAAAAATCAGAGAAACACGTAATGCAAATTCCAAGGTAGAGGGATCTTAACCACATTTACAGAAGCAGTTGATTTTATTCTATTGTGTATGGAATCTTTTACTTTTAAGCAAAAAAATACATATATTCATACATTCTACATATCTAAGCTTAGTTATGACAGTTACATAGCATTTTAGCTACTTTCCAAAATTATCAACAAATAGATCATTGAACACACAAAGAGTAATAAAAAAAATATAGGCCTCCTCCATATCCCCTCAAAGCCTCCTTTCCATCGCCAATATAGGTGTGTTTTCTAGCATTTTAGTAGAAACAAAATCTCAATGATTTGTTTTTATTTAGGAAAGTAGAAAAATAATTTACACAGCTCCATTATGTCTAACATCAGACATGTGTCTAAGTCACTTAGACCTAAAATATTAGAGAAACACGTAATGCAAATTCTAAGGTTGAGGGATCTTAACCACATTTACAGAAGCAGCTGATTTTAGTCTCTAGTATCTTTTACGCAAAAAAATACAGAAAAAATACACATATTTATACATTCTACATATCTAAGCTTAATTATGAAAATTACATTGCATTTTAGCTACTTTCCAAAATTTTCAACAAATAGAGCTCCACAATGTCTAACTTCAGACATGTGTCTAAGATAGATATCTTTAAAAGTAATCTTTTAGCTCACTTAGACCTAAAAGATCAGAGAAACACGTAATGCTAATTCCATGGCAGACATATCTTATCTACATTTAGAGAAGCCGCTGATTTTAGTCTATTGTGTATGAGAACCTTTAAAGCCTATTACAGAAAAAAAACATATTTTCACACGAAAAAACAACAGATTTTATATAACTATGTATGACAACTTTAAAGGTTTAAAGCCCATGACATAAAAAACATTTTCATAAAAATATTTTTAATAACCTTTGGATCAATCATGAACCTTTGTGATTTGATGTATGAGTGTTCTGTAGGAAGATCAATCTTGTGCAAGCTCAGATAGGTCCATCAGGGTCTTCTCTTCCATTACTTTGACTTCATCAAGCCATTGCTGGTTTTTCTCTTTCTCTTGTTCCAACTACGCTTATGCCTATGCATCATCTTGCGCATCACGCAAACAAAAACACTACGCGTGCATGCGTTTAAATGAGTTTTGGCATGCGGTTACACTTTTTATTCACATGGTGGAGGCGGTGACATCATTTTCTGGACATGCGCAGTCTAAAGTACGCATGCGTATCGAATGCATGCGTACGCATGTCCTTGCGTACCAATGCGTTACCAAAGATGGTAATGCTTTTTTTGACGGAATCATCCGCAATCGTTTGCATGCAGACGATTGCGCAATATTTTGCGGCGCAAAAAATACAACGTGTTGTGTTCACTGGACACTACCACACACCGCAAAATGATGCATGCGTACGCATCCGCACGCGAACCCATGGAAAAACATGTCCCTGCGTACACAATATTAAAGATATTGTCACGCACGCGCCCAGACTGGTTGGCGCGGGCATACGGGGGTGTGGCCCCACTGGACCACAGACCAAACTTCCCTGGAAAGGGCGTAACTAAGTAGCTTCCTAGGTGTTCACTGGAGCCTCAGGATGGTGAGGTCAGACTTGTGCAATAGGAAGCTACCAAGTGCCACTCCAGGGTGATGTCTGGCTGTGGCTGCTGATCCCACTAAGGAACGGAGCGGGCACGGCTGGCACTCTGGCTGACAGGCGGGCACGGCTGGGACACAGGCAGGCAGACGGGTACAACAGAGACACTGGTGGGCAGGCGGACACGGCTGGCTCTCAGGTAGGCAGGCGGGTACGGCTGGAACATAGGAAGAACCGGTAGGGACCGGTCTGCAGGCAGGTATGTGAAACAGGTTGGAACCTGTTCAGACAGGAGGACTAAGTAACAAGTAGAAGGTGGAACTAAGAGAAGAGAAGGAGAAGGCAGAGCCAAGGGCGGAGCCGCAAGAGGCGGAGCAAAGGGCGGAGACGCTGGAGGCAGAGCCAAGAGCGGAGACGCTGGAGGCGGAGCCAAGAGCGGAGATGCTAAAGGCGGATACAAGAGCGGAGACGCTGGAGGCAGAGCCAAGAGCGGAGACGCTGGAGGCGGAGCCAAGAGCGGAGACGCTGGAGGCGGAGCCAAGAGCGGAGACGCTGGAGGCAGAGCCAAGAGCGGAGACGCTGGAGGCAGAGCCAAGAGCGGAGACGCTGGAGGCGGAGCCAAGAGCGGAGACGCTGGAGGCGGAACCAAAAGCGGAGACGCTGGAGGTAACGCCAAGAGCGGAGACGCTGGAGGCGGAGCCAAGAGCAGAGATGGAGCCAAGTGCAGAAACACAGGAGGCGGAGCCAGATAGAACCGCAAAGAGCAGAGCCACAGAGCAAAGCCAGAGAGTGCGAAGCAAGGTCTGAGTGCAGAGCCGCAAGAGTGCGGAGTGTAAGCAGACTGAGAACACAAGGAAAGACAAAGCAGGGAAGGAAGCCACAGACAAGGAGACCGAGAAAAGACAAAGTACAGATAAGGGAATGGAACAAGACACAGGGACAAAGACACAGGGACCAGGATATTCTGCCTCCTGGAGGGCGGACTACAATATCAAGGCAATAGCACAGAGAAAAGCCTCCAGAGAGGGAGTAACTCAGAGTAAGGCCAGGCAAACTCAGCAGCTAAACACTAACTGAGCTAACACATTGCACAGGCCCAGACCACAGGGTGGAGCTGCACTATATACAGGAGGCCTCTTGATAATTGGTCAGGAACTGATTAGACAGATGCACCTGATTCCTATAAGAACCAGAGAGTTTAGGCGCCGGCCCCCTATACACATAGCCATGAAGCATGCACAGAGCAGAGACACAGAACATGGAGCTGGCATGAAACAGAAACCACATCATGGCCTGGAGCAGTGGGTAAGATTGTGTGAGAGATGTGAGACCATGCTGTGATGCCAGCAGAGCTGTTACAGATATGTACGTATGACGCATGCAAATGTATGCGGATCATACACTGCGCACAGAAATGCTAATGTGAACCCGGCCCTATCTCTTTATTATTGTCTGCCATGTATTTTGATTATTATATATATATCTTTGTGTGGCATAATATTTTGGTATAATTCGGGACCTATCTATACCACTATTATTTATTTTATTGTGATGTATTTATAGGAATTTAGTCTCTTTTGCACCTTATAATTTAGACAGTGGTCCCCAATTTGTTTTTAAATTATCCAGTTGTATTTTCTATAATTATTGTTATATTTTATGTGTGCGGGCACGCTTTTGCACATAGTGCCAATGTTTTTGCCAATTCACCTCCAATAAAGGCATTTTTATCTTTTATATAACATTGCCCCTTTTTCACATTTTTGTATATATTATTTATTATTTACATTGTTTCTATTATTTTTATTTTCCAATGTAATCCACATCCAGGGCTTAGGTTTACTTATTTTTGAGTGGTTTCCACTCAGTGTGTTGTTTTTGGTCGTACAGATAGATTTTTTACTATTAATATAGATGCATACATTTTATATACAGTATATTTTATATTTTTATATTTTGTTATTTATTTATTTTTATCTATCATATCCATTTGTTTTGATTACAGCTCCGCAATGTCTACTTATGATGTCTGTCTAGCAAATATATCTTTGAAATTAACATCTAAGCTCACTTAGACCTAAATAGTTGGAGAAAAACGTAATGCAAATTACAAGGTAGACAAAACTTATCTACATCAAACTTTACTGTAAAGCATGTTACAGAAAAAAAAAACATTTTCACACACTACACATCTATAAGATTAACAATTATGATAGCTTCCTTGATTTTTAACTACTTTTTCAAAATTGTAATCAACAGATTATTGCACACCTAAAAATAAAATTAAAAAACATAGGCCTCCTCCATATCCCCTCAAAGCCTCTTTTCCATCGCCAATATAGGTGTTTTCTAGCATTTTGATAGAAAAAAAAACCTAATTGATTTGTTTTGGAAATGTACAAAAATCTTTTACACAACTCCGCAATATCTACTTTAGACTTCTCTCTAGCATATATATATATTTGAAAAAATTATTTTGACTCACTTAGACCTACAAGATTTGATAAACACGTAATGCAAATTTCAAGGTAGAGGGATCTTAACCACATTTACAGAAGCAGCTGATTTTAGTCTATTGTGTATGGAATCTTTTACTTTTAAGCCAAAAAATACAGAAAAAATACATATTTTCATACATTCTACATATTTAAACTTAATTATGAAAGTTGCATTGCATTTTAGCTACTTTCCAAAATTATCAATAAATAGATCATTGAACACACAAAGAGTATTAAAAAAAAGATATAGGCCTCCTCCATATCCCCTCAAAGCCTCCTTTCCATCGCCAATATAGGTGTGTTTTCTAGAATTTAGTAGAAACAAAATCTCAATGATTTTTTTAATTGAGGAAAAGTAGAAAAATAATTTACACAGCTCCACAATGTCTAACTTCAGACATGTGTCTAAGATAGATATATTTAAAAGTAATCTTATAGCTCACTTAGACCAAAAAAATCTGAGAAACACGTAATGCAAATTCCAAGGTAGAGGGATCTTAACCACATTTACAGAAGCAGTTGATTTTAATCTATTGTGTATGGAATCTTTTACTTTTAAGCAAAAAAAAATACAGAAAAAATACATATATTCATACATTCTACATATCTAAGCTTAGTTATGACAGTTACATAGCATTTTAGCTACTTTCCAAAATTATCAACAAATAGATCATTGAACACACAAAGGGTAATAAAAAAAATATAGGCCTCCTCCATATCCCCTCAAAGCCTCCTTTCCATCGCCAATATAGGTGTGTTTTCTAGCATTTTAGTAGAAACAAAATCTCAATGATTTGTTTTTATTTAGGAAAGTAGAAAAATAATTTACACAGCTCCATTATGTCTAACATCAGACATGTGTCTAAGTCACTTAGACCTAAAATATTAGAGAAACACGTAATGCAAATTCTAAGGTAGAGGGATCTTAACCACATTTACAGAAGCAGCTGATTTTAGTCTCTAGTATCTTTTACGCAAAAAAATACAGAAAAAATACACATATTCATACATTCTACATATCTAAGCTTAATTATGAAAATTACATTGCATTTTAGCTACTTTCCAAAATTTTCAACAAATAGAGCTCCACAATGTCTAACTTCAGACATGTGTCTAAGATAGATATCTTTAAAAGTAATCTTTTAGCTGACTTAGACCTAAAAGATCAGAGAAACACGTAATGCTAATTCCAAGGCAGACATATCTAATCTACATTTAGAGAAGCCGCTGATTTTAGTCTATTGTGTATGAGAACCTTTAAAGCCTATTACAGAAAAAAAACATATTTTCACACGAAAAAACAACAGATTTTATATAACTATGTATGACAACTTTAAAGGTTTAAAGCCCATGACATAAAAAACATTTTCATAAAAATATTTTTAATAACCTTTGGATCAATCATGAACCTTTGTGATTTGATGTATGAATGTTCTGTAGGAAGATCAATCTTGTGCAAGCTCAGATAGGTCCATCAGGGTCTTCTCTTCCATTACTTTGACTTCATCAAGCCATTGCTGGTTTTTCTCTTTCTCTTGTTCCAACTACGCTTATGCCTATGCATCATCTTGCGCATCACGCAAACAAAAACACTGCGCGTGCATGCGTTTAAATGAGTTTTGGCATGCGGTTACACTTTTTATTCGCATGGTGGAGGCGGTGACATCATTTTCTGGACATGCGCAGTCTAAAGTACGCATGCGTATTGAACGCATGCGTACGCATGTTCTTGCGTACCAATGCGTTACCATAGATGGTAATGCTTTTTTTGACGGAATCATCCGCAATCGTTTGCATGCAGACGATTGCGCAATATTTTGCGGCGCAAAAAATACAACGTGTTGTGTTCACTGGACACTACCACACACCGCAAAATGATGCATGCGTACGCATCCGCACGCGAACCCATGGAAAAACATGTCCCTGCGTACACAATATTAAAGATATTGTCACGCACACGCCCAGACTGGTTGGCGCGGGCATACGGGGGTGTGGCCCCACTGGACCACAGACCAAACTTCCCTGGAAAGGGCGTAACTAAGTAGCTTCCTAGGTGTTCACTGGAGCCTCAGGATGGTGAGGTCAGACTTGTGCAATAGGAAGCTACCAAGTGCCACTCCAGGGTGATGTCTGGCTGTGGCTGCTGATCCCACTAAGGAACGGAGCGGGCACGGCTGGTACTCTGGCTGACAGGCGGGCACGGCTGGGACACAGGCAGGCAGACGGGTACAACAGAGACACTGGTGGGCAGGCGGACACGGCTGGCTCTCAGGTAGGCAGGCAGGTACGGCTGGAACATAGGAAGAACCGGTAGGGACCGGTCTGCAGGCAGGTATGTGAAACAGGTTGGAACCTGTTCAGACAGGAGGACTAAGTAACAAGTAGAAGGTGGAACTAAGAGAAGAGAAGGAGAAGGCAGAGCCAAGGGCGGAGCCGCAAGAGGCGGAGCCAAGGGCGGAGACGCTGGAGGCAGAGCCAAGAGCGGAGACGCTGGAGGCGGAGCCAAGAGCGGAGATGCTAAAGACGGATACAAGAGCGGAGACGCTGGAGGCAGAGCCAAGAGCGGAGACGCTGGAGGCGGAACCAAGAGCGGAGACGCTGGAGGCGGAGCCAAGAGTGGAGACGCTGGAGGCGGAGCCAAGAGCGGAGATGCTGGAGGCGGAGCAAAGAGCGGAGACGCTGGAGGCGGAGCCAAGAGCGGAGACGCTGGAGGCGGAACCAAAAGCGGAGACGCTGGAGGTAACGCCAAGAGCGGAGACGCTGGAGGCGGAGCCAAGAGCAGAGATGGAGCCAAGTGCAGAAACACAGGAGGCGGAGCCAGATAGAACCGCAAAGAGCAGAGCCACAGAGCAAAGCCAGAGAGTGCGAAGCAAGGTCTGAGTGCAGAGCCGCAAGAGTGCGGAGTGTAAGCAGACTGAGAACACAAGGAAAGACAAAGCAGGGAAGGAAGCCACAGACAAGGAGACCGAGAAAAGACAAAGTACAGATAAGGGAATGGAACAAGACACAGGGACAAAGACACAGGGACCAGGATATTCTGCCTCCTGGAGGGCGGACTACAATATCAAGGCAATAGCACAGAGAAAAGCCTCCAGAGAGGGAGTAACTCAGAGTAAGGCCAGGCAAACTCAGCAGCTAAACACTAACTGAGCTAACACATTGCACAGGCCCAGACCACAGGGTGGAGCTGCACTATATACAGGAGGCCTCTTGATAATTGGTCAGGAACTGATTAGACAGATGCACCTGATTCCTATAAGAACCAGAGAGTTTAGGCGCCGGCCCCCTATACACATAGCCATGAAGCATGCACAGACCAGAGACACAGAACATGGAGCTGGCATGAAACAGAAACCACATCATGGCCTGGAGCAGTGGGTAAGATTGTGTGAGAGATGTGAGGCCATGCTGTGATGCCAGCAGAGCTGTTACAGATATGTACGTATGACGCATGCAAATGTATGCGGATCATACACTGCGCACAGAAATGCTAATGTGAACCCGGCCCTATCTCTTTATTATTGTCTGCCATGTATTTTGATTATTATATATATATCTTTGTGTCGCATAATATTTTGGTATAATTCGGGACCTATCTATACCACTATTATTTATTTTATTGTGATGTATTTATAGGAATTTAGTCTCTTTTGCACCTTATAATTTAGACAGTGGTCCCCAATTTGTTTTTAAATTATCCAGTTGTATTTTCTATAATTATTGTTATATTTTATGTGTGCGGGCACGCTTTTGCACATAGTGCCAATGTTTTTGCCAATTCACCTCCAATAAAGGCATTTTATCTTTTATATAACATTGCCCCTTTTTCACATTTTTGTATATATTATTTATTATTTACATTGTTTCTATTATTTTTATTTTCCAATGTAATCCACATCCAGGGCTTAGGTTTACTTATTTTTGAGTGGTTTCCACTCAGTGTGTTGTTTTTGGTCGTACAGATAGATTTTTTACTATTAATATAGATGCATACATTTTATATACAGTATATTTTATATTTTTATATTTTGTTATTTATTTATTTATTTTTATCTATCATATCCATTTGTTTTGATTACAGCTCCGCAATGTCTACTTATGATGTCTGTCTAGCAAATATATCTTTGAAATTAACATCTAAGCTCACTTAGACCTAAAAGGTTGGAGAAAAACGTAATGCAAATTACAAGGTAGACAAAACTTATCTACATCAAACTTTACTGTAAAGCATGTTACAGAAAAAAAAAACATTTTCACACACTACACATCTATAAGATTAACAATTATGATAGCTTCCTTGATTTTTAACTACTTTTTCAAAATTGTAATCAACAGATTATTGCACACCTAAAAATAAAATTAAAAAACATAGGCCTCCTCCATATCCCCTCAAAGCCTCTTTTCCATCGCCAATATAGGTGTTTTCTAGCATTTTGATAGAAAAAAAAACCTAATTGATTTGTTTCGGAAATGTAGAAAAATCTTTTACACAGCTCCGCAATATCTACTTTAGACTTCTCTCTAGCATATATATATATTTGAAAAAATTATTTTGACTCACTTAGACCTACAAGATTTGATAAACACGTAATGCAAATTTCAAAGTAGAGGGATCTTAACCACATTTACAAAAGCAGCTGATTTTAGTCTATTGTGTATGGAATCTTTTACTTTTAAGCCAAAAAATACAGAAAAAATACATATTTTCATACATTCTACATATTTAAACTTAATTATGAAAGTTGCATTGCATTTTAGCTACTTTCCAAAATTATCAACAAATAGATCATTGAACACACAAAGAGTATTAAAAAAAAGATATAGGCCTCCTCCATATCCCCTCAAAGCCTCCTTTCCATCGCCAATATAGGTGTGTTTTCTAGAATTTAGTAGAAACAAAATCTCAATGATTTTTTTAATTGAGGAAAAGTAGAAGAATAATTTACACAGCTCCACAATGTCTAACTTCAGACATGTGTCTAAGATAGATATATTTAAAAGTAATCTTATAGCTCACTTAGACCAAAAAAATTAGAGAAACACGTAATGCAAATTCCAAGGTAGAGGGATCTTAACTACATTTACAGAAGCAGTTGATTTTAATCTATTGTGTATGGAACCTTTTACTTTTAAGCAAAATAAATACAGAAAAAATACATATTCATACATTCTACATATCTAAGCTTAGTTATGACAGTTACATAGCATTTTAGCTACTTTCCAAAATTATCAACAAATAGATCATTGAACACACAAAGAGTAATAAAAAAAATATAGGCCTCCTCCATATCCCCTCAAAGCCTCCTTTCCATCGCCAATATAGGTGTGTTTTCTAGCATTTTAGTAGAAACAAAATCTCAATGATTTGTTTTTATTTAGGAAAGTAGAAAAATAATTTACACAGCTCCATTATGTCTAACATCAGACATGTGTCTAAGTCACTTAGACCTAAAATATTAGAGAAACACGTAATGCAAATTCTAAGGTAGAGGGATCTTAACCACATTTACAGAAGCAGCTGATTTTAGTCTCTAGTATCTTTTACGCAAAAAAATACAGAAAAAATACACATATTCATACATTCTACATATCTAAGCTTAATTATGAAAATTACATTGCATTTTAGCTACTTTCCAAAATTTTCAACAAATAGAGCTCCACAATGTCTAACTTCAGACATGTGTCTAAGATAGATATCTTTAAAAGTAATCTTTTAGCTCACTTAGACCTAAAAGATCAGAGAAACACGTAATGCTAATTCCAAGGCAGACATATCTTATCTACATTTAGAGAAGCCGCTGATTTTAGTCTATTGTGTATGAGAACCTTTAAAGCCTATTACAGAAAAAAAACATATTTTCACACGAAAAAACAACAGATTTTATATAACTATGTATGACAACTTTAAAGGTTTAAAGCCCATGACATAAATAACATTTTCATAAAAATATTTTTAATAACCTTTGGATCAATCATGAACCTTTGTGATTTGATGTATGAGTGTTCTGTAGGAAGATCAATCTTGTGCAAGCTCAGATAGGTCCATCAGGGTCTTCTCTTCCATTACTTTGACTTCATCAAGCCATTGCTGGTTTTTCTCTTTCCCTTGTTCCAACTACGCTTATGCCTATGCATCATCTTGCGCATCACGCAAACAAAAACACTGCGCGTGCATGCGTTTAAATGAGTTTTGGCATGCGGTTACACTTTTTATTCGCATGGTGGAGGCGGTGACATCATTTTCTGGACATGCGCAGTCTAAAGTACGCATGCGTATCGAACGCATGCGTACGCATGTCCTTGCGTACCAATGCGTTACCATAGATGGTAATGCTTTTTTGACGGAATCATCCGCAGTCGTTTGCATGCAGACGATTGCGCAATATTTTGCGGCGCAAAAAATACAACGTGTTGTGTTTACTGGACACTACCACACACCGCAAAATGATGCATGCGTACGCATCCGCACGCGAACCCATGGAAAAACATGTCCCTGCGTACACAATATTAAAGATATTGTCACGCACGCGCCCAGACTGGTTGGCGCGGGCATACGGGGGTGTGGCCCCACTGGACCACAGACCAAACTTCCCTGGAAAGGGCGTTTCTAAGTAGCTTCCTAGGTGTTCGCTGGAGCCTCTGATGGTGAGGTCAGACTTGTGCAATAGGAAGCTACCAAGTGCCACTCCAGGGTGATGTCTGGCTGTGGCTGCTGATCCAACTAAGGAACGGAGCGGGCACGGCTGGCACTCTGGCTGACAGGCGGGCACGGCTGGGACACAGGCAGGCAGACGGGTACAACAGAGACACTGGTGGGCTGGCGGACACGGCTGGCTCTCAGGTAGGCAGGCGGGTACGGCTGGAACATAGGAAGAACCGGTAGGGACCGGTCTGCAGGCAGGTATGTGAAACAGGTTGGAACCTGTTCAGACAGGAGGACTAAGTAACAAGTAGAAGGTGGAACTAAGAGAAGAGAAGGAGAAGGCAGAGCCAAGGGCGGAGCCGCAAGAGGCGGAGCCAAGGGCAGAGATGCTGGAGGCAGAGCCAAGAGCAGAGATGCTGGAGGCGGAGCCAAGAGCGGAGATGCTAAAGGCGGATACAAGAGCGGAGACACTGGAGGCGGAGCCAAGAGCGGAGATGCTGGAGGCGGAGCCAAGAGCAGAGACGCTGGAGGCGGAGCCAAGAGCGGAGATGCTGGAGGCGGAGCCAAGAGTGGAGACGCTGGAGGCGGAGCAAAGAGCGGAGACGCTGGAGGCGGAGCCAAGAGCGGAGACGCTGGAGGCGGAACCAAAAGCGGAGACGCTGGAGGTAACGCCAAGAGCGGAGACGCTGGAGGCGGAGCCAAGAGCAGAGATGGAGCCAAGTGCAGAAACACAGGAGGCGGAGCCAGATAGAACCGCAAAGAGCAGAGCCACAGAGCAAAGCCAGAGAGTGCAAAGCAAGGTCTGAGTGCAGAGCCGCAAGAGTGCGGAGTGTAAGCAGACTGAGAACACAAGGAAAGACAAAGCAGGGAAGGAAGCCACAGACAAGGAGACCGAGAAAAGACAAAGTACAGACAAGGGAATGGAACAAGACACAGGGACAAAGACACAGGGACCAGGATATTCTGCCTCCTGGAGGGCGGACTACAAGATCAAGGCAATAGCACAGAGAAAAGCCTCCAGAGAGGGAGTAACTCAGAGTAAGGCCAGGCAAACTCAGCAGCTAAACACTAACTGAGCTAACACATTGCACAGGCCCAGACCACAGGGTGGAGCTGCACTATATACAGGAGGCCTCTTGATAATTGGTCAGGAACTGATTAGACAGATGCACCTGATTCCTATAAGAACCAGAGAGTTTAGGCGCCGGCCCCCTATACACAAAGCCATGAAGCATGCACAGAGCAGAGACACAGAACATGGAGCTGGCATGAAACAGAAACCACATCATGGCCTGGAGCAGTGGGTAAGATTGTGTGAGAGATGTGAGGCCATGCTGTGATGCCAGCAGAGCTGTTACAGATATGTACGTATGACGCATGCAAATGTATGCGGATCATATACTGCGCACAGAAATGCTAATGTGAACCCGGCCCTATCTCTTTATTATTGTCTGCCATGTATTTTGATTATTATATATATATCTTTGTGTGGCATAATATTTTGGTATAATTCGGGACCTATCTATACCACTATTATTTATTTTATTGTGATATATTTATAGGAATTTAGTCTCTTTTGCACCTTATAATTTAGACAGTGGTCCCCAATTTGTTTTTAAATTATCCAGTTGTATTTTCTATCATTATTGTTATATTTTATGTGTGCGGGCACGCTTTTGCACATAGTGCCAATGTTTTTGCCAATTCACCTCCAATAAAGGCATTTTTATCTTTTATATAACATTGCCCCTTTTTCACATTTTTGTATATATTATTTATTATTTACATTGTTTCTATTATTTTTATTTTCCAATGTAATCCACATCCAGGGCTTAGGTTTACTTATTTTTGAGTGGTTTCCACTCAGTGTGTTGTTTTTGGTCGTACAGATAGATTTTTTACTATTAATATGGATGCATACATTTTATATACAGTATATTTTATATTTTTATATATTGTGTTTACTTATTTATTTTTATCTATTATATCCATTTGTTTTGATTACAGCTCCGCAATGTCTACTTATGATGTCTGTCTAGCAAATATATCTTTGAAATTAACATCTAAGTTCACTTAGACCTAAAAGGTTGGAGAAAAACGTAATGCAAATTACAAGGTAGACAAAACTTATCTACATCAAACTTTACTGTAAAGCATGTTACAGAAAAAAAAAAAACATTTTCACACACTACACATCTATAAGATTAACAATTATGATAGCTTCCTTGATTTTTAACTACTTTTTCAAAATTGTAATCAACAGATTATTGCACACCTAAAAATAAAATTAAAAAACATAGGCCTCCTCCATATCCCCTCAAAGCCTCTTTTCCATCGCCAATATAGGTGTTTTCTAGCATTTTGATAGAAAAAAAACCTAATTGATTTGTTTCCGAAATGTAGAAAAATCTTTTACACAGCTCCGCAATATCTACTTTAGACTTCTCTCTAGCATATATATATATTTGAAAAAATTATTTTGACTCACTTAGACCTACAAGATTTGATAAACACGTAATGCAAATTTCAAGGTAGAGGGATCTTAACCACATTTACAGAAGCAGCTGATTTTAGTCTATTGTGTACGGAATCTTTTACTTTTAAGCCAAAAAATACAGAAAAAATACATATTTTCATACATTCTACATATTTAAACTTAATTATGAAAGTTGCATTGCATTTTAGCTACTTTCCAAAATTATCAACAAATAGATCATTGAACACACAAAGAGTATTAAAAAAAAGATATAGGCCTCCTCCATATCCCCTCAAAGCCTCCTTTCCATCGCCAATATAGGTGTGTTTTCTAGAATTTAGTAGAAACAAAATCTCAATGATTTTTTTAATTGAGGAAAAGTAGAAAAATAATTTACACAGCTCCACAATGTCTAACTTCAGACATGTGTCTAAGATAGATATATTTAAAAGTAATCTTATAGCTCACTTAGACCAAAAAAATTAGAGAAACACGTAATGCAAATTCCAAGGTAGAGGGATCTTAACTACATTTACAGAAGCAGTTGATTTTAATCTATTGTGTATGGAACCTTTTACTTTTAAGCAAAATAAATACAGAAAAAATACATATATTCATACATTCTACATATCTAAGCTTAGTTATGACAGTTACATAGCATTTTAGCTACTTTCCAAAATTATCAACAAATAGATCATTGAACACACAAAGAGTAATAAAAAAAATATAGGCCTCCTCCATATCCCCTCAAAGCCTCCTTTCCATCGCCAATATAGGTGTGTTTTCTAGCATTTTAGTAGAAACAAAATCTCAATGATTTGTTTTTATTTAGGAAAGTAGAAAAATAATTTACACAGCTCCATTATGTCTAACATCAGACATGTGTCTAAGTCACTTAGACCTAAAATATTAGAGAAACACGTAATGCAAATTCTAAGGTAGAGGGATCTTAACCATATTTACAGAAGCAGCTGATTTTAGTCTCTAGTATCTTTTACGCAAAAAAATACAGAAAAAATACACATATTTATACATTCTACATATCTAAGCTTAATTATGAAAATTACATTGCATTTTAGCTACTTTCCAAAATTTTCAACAAATAGAGCTCCACAATGTCTAACTTCAGACATATGTCCAAGATAGATATCTTTAAAAGTAATCTTTTAGCTCACTAAGGGTACCGTCACACAGTGAAATTTTGATCGCTACAACGGTACGATCCGTGACGCTCCAGCGTCGTAACAATATCGCTCCAGCGTCGTAGACTGCTGTCACACTTTGCAATGTACGACGCTGGAGCGATAATTTCATGACGTATGTGCGATGTAGAAGCCATTGGTTACTATGCGCACATCGTATACGATATATGTTACACCATGCGATCATGCCGCCACAGCGGGACACTAGACGACGAAAGAAAGTTTCAAACGATCTGCTACGACGTACGATTCTCAGCGGGGTTCCTGATCGCAGGAGCGTGTCAGACATTGCGATATCGCTCGAACGTCACGGATATATCGCTCGAACGTCACGAATCGTGCCGTCGTAGCGATCAAAATTTCACTGTGTGACGGTACCCTTAGGGTACCGTCACACAGTGAAATTTTGATCGCTACGACGGCACGATTCGTGACGTTCGAGCGATATATCCGTGACGTTCGAGCGATATCGCAATGTCTGACACGCTCCTGCGATCAGGAACCCCGCTGAGAATCGTACGTCGTAGCAGATCGTTTGAAACTTTCTTTCGTCGTCTAGTGTCCCGCTGTGGCGGCATGATCGCATGGTGTAACATATATCGTATACGATGTGCGCATAGTAACCAATGGCTTCTACATCGCACATACGTCATGAAATTATCGCTCCAGCGTCGTACATTGCAAAGTGTGACAGCAGTCTACGACGCTGGAGCGATATTGTTACGACGCTGGAGCGTCACGGATCGTACCGTTGTAGCGATCAAAATTTCACTGTGTGACGGTACCCTTAGACCTAAAAGATCAGAGAAACACGTAATGCTAATTCCAAGGCAGACATATCTTATCTACATGTAGAGAAGCCGCTGATTTTAGTCTATTGTGTATGAGAACCTTTAAAGCCTATTACAGAAAAAAAACATATTTTCACACGAAAAAACAACAGATTTTATATAACTATGTATGACAACTTTAATGGGAACCTGTCACCTGAATTTGGCGGGACTGGTTTTGGGTCATATGGGCGGAGTTTTCGGGTGTTTGATTCACCCTTTCCTTACCCGCTGGCTGCATGCTGGCTGCAATATTGGATTGAAGTTCATTCTCTGTCCTCCATAGTATACGCCTGCACAAGGCAAGATTGCTTTGGCAGTCCCGCCAAATTCAGGTGACAGAGTCCCTTTAAAGGTTTAAAGCCCATGACATAAAAAACATTTTCATAAAAATATTTTTTATAACCTTTGGATCAATCATGAACCTTTGTGATTTGATGTATGAGTGTTCTGTAGGAAGATCAATCTTGTGCAAGCTCAGATAGGTCCATCAGGGTCTTCTCTTCCATTACTTTGACTTCATCAAGCCATTGCTGGTTTTTCTCTTTCTCTTGTTCCAACTACGCTTATGCCTATGCATCATCTTGCGCATCACGCAAACAAAAACACTGCGCGTGCATGCGTTTAAATGAGTTTTGGCATGCGGTTACACTTTTTATTCGCATGGTGGAGGCGGTGACATCATTTTCTGGACATGCGCAGTCTAAAGTACGCATGCGTATCGAACGCATGCGTACGCATGTCCTTGCGTACCAATGCGTTACCATAGATGGTAATGCTTTTTTTGACGGAATCATCCGCAATCGTTTGCATGCAGACGATTGCGCAATATTTTGCGGCGCAAAAAATACAACGTGTTGTGTTCACTGGACACTACCACACACCACAAAATGATGCATCCACACGCGAACCCATGGAAAAACATGTCCCTGCGTACACAATATTAAAGATATGTACGCATGACGCATGCAAATGTATGCGGATCATACACTGCGCACAGAAACGCTAATGTGAACCCGGCCCTATCTCTTTATTATTGTCTGCCATGTATTTTGATTATTATATATATATCTTTGTGTGGCATAATATTTTGGTATAATTCGGGACCTATCTATACCACTATTATTTATTTTATTGTGATGTATTTATAGGAATTTAGTCTCTTTTGCACCTTATAATTTATACAGTGGTCCCCAATTTGTTTTTAAATTATCCAGTTGTATTTTCTATAATTATTGTTATATTTTATGTGTGCGGGCACGCTTTTGCACATAGTGCCAATGTTTTTGCCAATCACCTCCAATAAAGGCATTTTTATCTTTTATATAACATTGCCCCTTTTTCACATTTTTGTATATATTATTTATTATTTACATTGTTTCTATTTTTTTTTTCCAATGTAATCCACATTCAGGGCTTAGGTTTACTTATTTTTGAGTGATTTCCACTCAGTGTGTTGTTTTTGGTCGTACAGATAGATTTTTTTACTATTAATATAGATGCATATATTTTATATATTTTATATACAGTATATTTTATATTTTTATACTTTGTTTTTTATTTATTTTTATCTATTATATCCATTTGTTTTGATTACAGCTCCGCAATGTCTACTTATGATGTCTGTCTAGCAAATATATCTTTGAAATTAACATCTAAGTTCACTTAGACCTAAAAGGTCGGAGAAACACGTTATGCAAATTACAAGGAAGACAAAACTTATCTACATCAAACTTTACTGTAAAGCATGTTACAGAAAAAAAAACATTTTCACACGCTACACATCTATAAGATTAACAATTATGAGGGCTTCCTTGATTTTTACCTACTTTTCCAAAATTGTAGTCAAATAGATTATTGCACACCTATAAATTAAAATTAAAAAACATAGGCCTCCTCCATATCCCCTCAAAGCCTCCTTTCCATCACCAATATAGGTTTTGTTTCCTAGCATTATGGTAGAAAAAATACTTAACTATTTGTTTATAATTTAGGAAAAGTAAAAGAATGTTTTTCAAAGCTCCGCAATGTTTACTTCAGACGTCTGTCTAGCAAATATATAATGTAATGCTAATTACAAGGTAGGCAAAACTTATCTACATTTATCTTTACTGTAAAGAATATTACAGAAAAAAAAAAACATTTTCACACACTACACATCTATAAGATTAACAATTATGATAGCTTCTTTGATATTGAACTACTTTTCCTAAATTGTAATCAAACAGATTATTGCACACACAAATATAAAATTAAAAAACATAGGCCTCCTCAATATCCCCTCAAAGCCTCCTTTCCATCGCCAATATAGGTGTGTTTTCTAGCATTTTAGTAGAAACAAAATCTCAATGATTTGTTTTTATTTAGGAAAGTAGAAAAATCATTTACACAGCTCCATTATGTCTAACATCAGACATGTGTCTAAGTCACTTAGACCTAAAATATTAGAGAAACACGTAATGCAAATTCTAAGGTAGAGGAATCTTAACCACATTTACAGAAGCAGCTGATTTTAGTCTCTAGTATCTTTTACGCAAAAAAAAAAACAGAAAAAATACATATATTCATACATTCTACATATCTAAGCATAATTATGAAAATTACATTGCATTTTAGCTACTTTCCAAAATTTTCAACAAATAGAGCTCCACAATGTCTAACTTCAGACATGTTTATGATATTATGTTTAGTATGATTATGTTAAGGACATGGCAGTTGCTACTGATAATATTCTATGTGAAAGCAGAAGGAGGACTTAGTGTAGGTGCACATTGACACTAAATGCTGTGGGTTGGACACTGCGTACTTGCGCAGAGGCCAACCCGCAACGTCCAGATGTTACAGCATAGTGAAAGGGATTTCAAGAAATCCCATGCCCACTATGCGTCCAGAAACACCCGCTGATCTCCCGCAGCGATGGACATTTCCAGGTCACAGCAGTCTATTTATCATGCGGAGACGCGAGCATCCGCAAAATTAATTTCACCCGTGCAATTTACTGGATGCGGTGAATTCGCATGGTTCAATGAACACATGCGGAATCTCCTGCTTTCAATAGCCGGCAGTGCTTTGGCTGCAGTGGACATGTGCTGTCTATTACTGAACTTTTGCACATACCCTTAAAGTTAGAGCTCCTCCCTCTTCTCCTTCTCATCTACATTGAATCTTATTACCAACTGTCATCTCAAGAGTTGAGCAAATTTGTTCTGGTTCCCTCGAATAAGCTGCAGAGGGAACCCGGCTTCCTAGGTCGAGCCGGTCAATCAGCTGATCGGTGCCGCAGCTGCATGTGTCGCGGCTGTGTCAGTCACAGCACATGCATGGAGGGCCCAACAAACAGCCAGATACGGCCAAAATGTTGTCATGTGTTGTTGCTATGTGTTTTTAAGGATGGAATAAAAGTTAAGTATTTCCTGAGAAAAATATTCAGGTGTCTCAAATCTTTAAGATGTTTTACTTACCTGCTACTCTTCAAGAAAATTTCTTCCACATATCCTGAATCTTACCTGAATCTGCTCTCTGAAGTACGTCCATCTGAGTAATTGTTAGAGAATAAAAAAATATTTTAGGGTTGTAAAGTGAGCATACTGTGACTAAACAATACATAAAAGGCAATATTGCTGTAAACACTAAAAATGTAAAAGGTGCTTATGTTCTACCTCTCCATTTGCCAAAAAGGTCCTCATCTGAACAGGGAGTAAATAGGAAACCAGGCGTAGCTCGGAATTAAAACCTTGTATGGGAAAGATGGGTGGATAAGGATGCTCTGGAAGGGGCCTTGGAAATCAAGGTCCCAGAGTCTGGAGGAAGTGTGGAGAGACAGGCAATCCAAGCTGCTTGAGGTCTAGTGTGAAACCTCCACAATCAATGATGGTTTCGGGAGCCATGTCATCTGCTGGTGTAGGTCCACTGTGTTTTATCAAGACCAAAGTCAGTGCAGCCGTCTACTAGGAAATTTTAGAGCACTTCATGCTTCCCTCTGCCGACAAGCTTTTTGGAAATGGAAATTTAATTCTCCAGCAGGACTTGGCACCTGTCCACAATGCCAAAAGTACCAATACCTGGTGTAAAAACAACAGTATCACTGTGATTGGCCAGCAAACTCATCTGACCTTAACTGTTGTGAATTCCGCTCTTGGGCTCCCTCCGGTGGTTGTAAGTGGCACTTTTGTGAGTTCTGTTCTTCGGCTCCCTCCGGTGGTTTTAAGTGGAATGGCTGCTCTTTGGATTTAGCAGTCAGCAGCTGCTTCCACTGATTGTATATTCTGATCGGCTATTTAGCCTGGCTCTTTCCTTCAGCTTGTGCCACTTGTCAATGGTTCCTGGTTGGATTCACATCTCTTTGGATTTCCCTGTTATCCTGACTAGTTCAGCAAAGTTAAGTCCTTGCTTGCTCTTTTCTGTCCACAGGTTGTGGACTTATCCGTTCTGTGCTTTCTATGTTTGTCCAGCTTGTCAGTATAAATTAATTCAGTGTAGCTGGAAGCTCTGGGAAGTAGATTTACCCTCCACACCTTTAGTCAGGTGTGGAGATTTTTGTAAACTGTGTGGATTTTTTGTAGTGTTTTATACTGACCGCACAGTATTCCATCCTGTCCTATCTATCTAGCTAGACTGGCCTCCTGTGCTCACCCTGGTTTCATTCTGTGTATGTCTTTTCCCTCTCCACTCACAGTCATTACTTGTGGGGGGCTATCTATCCTTTGGGGATTTTCTCTGAGGCAAGATAGTTTTCCTGTTTCTTTCTTTAGGGGTAGTTAGATCTTAGGCTGTGACGAGGTGCCTAGGGAGTGTCAGGAGCATCCCACGGCTACTTCTAGTGTTGTGTTGAGCTTAGGGACTGCGGTCAGTACAGGCTCCACTTCCTTTAGAGCTCGTCCCATGTTGCTCCTAAACCACCAGATCATAACAGTACAAGTGGCCAAAAATGAATTAAATGCATCTCAAAAGAAGGAAAAAATTCTGAGCCATTTTTTTTTCTGTGCTCTATTTTGTCTTTTTTTTTCCTCTTGCTCTCAGGGTGGTTCAGGATTTAAGCTCTGGCATGGATGTTCAGGGTTTGTTTTCTCGTGTGGATCAACTTGCTGCAAGGGTACAGAGTATCCAAGATTATGTTGTCCAGACTCCGGCTTTGGAGCCTAGAATTCCTACTCCTGATTTGTTTTTTGGGGACAGATCCAAGTTTTTGAACTTTAAAAATAACTGCAAATTGTTTTTTGCTTTGAAACCCCGTTCTTCTGGTGATCCCATTCAGCAAGTTAAAATCATCATATCCTTGCTGCGTGGTGACCCTCAGGACTGGGCATTCTCCCTTGAATCAGGGGATCCGGCATTGCTGAATGTAGACGCATTTTTTCAAGTGCTCGGATTATTGTATGACGAACCTAATTCTGTGGATCATGCAGAAAAAACCCTGTTGGCCCTGTGTCAAGGTCAGGAAGCGGCAGAATTATACTGCCACAAATTTAGGAAATGGTCTGTGCTCACTAAATGGAATGAGGATGCTCTGGCTGCTATTTTCAGAAAAGGTCTTTCTGAAGCCCTTAAAGATGTTATGGTGGGCTTCCCTACGCCTACTGGTTTGAGCGAATCTATGTCTCTAGCCATTCAGATTGATCGGCGTCTGCGCGAGTGCAAAGCTATGCACCATATGGCAGTGTCCTCTGAGCAGAGTCCTGAACCTATGCAATGTGATAGGATTTTGACTAGAACAGAACGGCAGGAATTCAGACGTCAGAATAGGCTGTGTTTTTACTGTGGTGATTCTGCTCATGTTATTTCTGATTGCCCTAAACGTACTAGGAGGGTCGCTAGGTCTGTTACCATTAGTACTGTACAGCCTAAATTTCTTTTATCTGTGACCCTGATTTGCTCATTGTCGTCCTTTTCTGTCATGGCATTTGTGGATTCAGGCGCTGCCCTGAACTTAGTGGACTTAGAATTCGCCAGGCGCTGTGGTTTTTCCTTGCAGCCTTTGCAGAGCCCTATTCCTTTGAGGGGCATTGATGCTACACCATTGGCCAAGGATAAACTTCAGTACTGGACGCAGATGACCATGTACATGGCTCCAGCACATCAGGAAAATTGCCGTTTTCTGGTGTTGCATAACCTGCATGATGTTGTTGTACTGGGTTTTCCATGGTTACAGGAACATAATCCGGTGCTGGATTGGAAAACTATGTCTGTGACTAGTTGGGGTTGTCAAGGGGTACATAGTGACGTTCCTTTGATGTCAATTTCCTCTTCCCCCTCTTCTGAGGTCCCTGAGTTTTTGTCGGATTTCCAGGATGTATTTGATGAGCCCAAGTCCAGTTCCCTTCCTCCACATAGGGACTGTGATTGTGTTATTAACTTGATTCCTGGTTGTAAGTTCCCTAAGGGCCGACTTTTCAATCTGTCTGTGCCAGAGCATGCCGCCATGCGGAGCTATGTTAAGGAATCTTTGGAGAAGGGGCATATTCGGCCGTCTTCGTCACCATTGGGAGCGGGTTTCTTTTTTGTTGCTAAGAAGGATGGCTCCTTGAGACCCTGTATAGATTATCGTCTTCTTAAAAAGATCACGGTCAAATTCCAATACCCCTTGCCTTTGCTTTCTGATTTGTTTGCTCAGATTAAGGGGGCTAGTTGGTTTACTAAGATTGACCTCCGAGGGGCATATAATCTTGTTCGTATTAAACGGTGACGAATGGAAAACTGCATTTAATACGCCCGAAGGCCATTTTGAATACCTTGTGATGCCATTCGGGCTCTCTAATGCTCCATCTGTGTTTCAATCCTTCATGCATGATATTTTCCGCAATTATCTTGATAAATTCATGGTTGTATATTTGGATGATATTTTAATTTTTTCCGATGATTGGGAGTCTCATGTGAAGCAGGTCAGGATGGTATTCCAGATCCTTCGTGATAATGCTTTATTTGTGAAGGGGTCTAAGTGCCTACTCGGAGTTCAGAAGGTCTCTTTTTTGGGTTTTATTTTTTTCTCCCTCGTCTATGGAACTGGATCCTGTTAAGGTCCAAGCTATTCATGACTGGATTCAACCCACGTCTGTGAAGAGCCTTCAAAAATTTTTGGGCTTTGCTAATTTCTATCGCCGTTTCATTGCCAACTTTTCCAGTGTGGTTAAGCCCCTTACTGATTTGACGAAGAAAGGCGCTGATGTGACGAATTGGTCCTCTGCGGCTGTTGAGGCCTTTCAGGAGCTTAAACGCCGATTTACTTCTGCCCCTGTGTTGCGTCAGTCGGATGTTTGTCTTCCTTTTCAGGTTGAGGTTGACGCTTCTGAGATTGGGGCGGGGGCCGTCTTGTCTCAGAGGGATTCTGATGGTTCTTTGATGAAACCGTGTGCTTTTTTTTCCAGAAAGTTTTCGCCTGCAGAACGCAATTATGATGTCGGCAATCGGGAGTTGATGGCTATGAAGTGGGCATTTGAGGAGTGGCAACATTGGCTTGAGGGAGCTAAGCACCGCATTGTGGTCTTGACTGATCATAAGAATCTGATTTACCTCGAGTCGGCCAAGCGGCTGAATCCTAGACAGGCTCGATGGTCCCTGTTTTTCTCCCGTTTTGATTTTGTGGTCTCGTATCTGCCGGGATCTAAGAATGTTAAGGCTGGTGCCCTCTCTAGGAGTTTTTCACCTGATTCTCCTGGAGTCCTTGAGCCAGTTGGCATTCTTAAGGAAGGGGTGATTCTTTCTGCCATCTCCCCTGATTTGCGGCGGGTGCTTCGGGAATTTCAGGCTGATAGGCCTGACCGCTGTCCAGTGGGGAAGCTGTTTGTTCCTGATGGATGGACAAGTAAGGTGATTTCTGAGGTTCATTGTTCTGTGTTGGCTGGTCATCCTGGGATTTTTGGTACCAGAGATTTGGTTGCTAGGTCCTTTTGGTGGCCTTCCTTGTCGCGGGATGTGCGTGCTTTTGTGCAGTCCTGTGGGACTTGCGCCCAGGCCAAGCCTTGCTGTTCCCGCGCTAGTGGGTTGCTTTTGCCTTTGCCGGTCCCTGAGAGGCCCTGGACGCATATTTCCATGGATTTTATTTCAGATCTTCCTGTTTCCCAGAAGATGTCTGTTATCTGGGTTGTTTGTGACCGGTTCTCTAAAATGGTCCATTTGGTACCTTTGCCTAAGTTGCCTTCCTCCTCAGATTTGGTTCCATTGTTTTTTCAGCATGTGGTTCGTTTGCATGGCATTCTGGAGAATATTGTGTCTGACAGAGGTTCTCAGTTTGTCTCTAGGTTTTGGCGGGCCTTTTGTGCTAGGATGGGCATTGACTTGTCTTTTTCTTCGGCGTTTCATCCTCAGACTAATGGCCAAACTGAGCAAACTAATCAGACCTTGGAGACCTTTTTGAGATGCTTTGTGTCTGCTGATCAGGATGATTGGGTGGCCTTCTCGCCGTTGGCTGAGTTTGCCCTTAATAATAGGGCTAGTTCGGCTACTTTGGTTTCACCTTTCTTTTGTAATTTTGGTTTTCATCCTCGTTTTTCTTCTGGGCAGGTTGAGCCTTCTGATTGTCCTGGTGTGGATTCTGTGGTGGACAGGCTGCAGCAAATTTGGACTCATGTGGTGGACAATTTGACGTTGTCTCAGGAAAGGGCTCAACGTTTTGCTAACCGCCGTCGGTGTGTTGGTCCCCGGCTTCGTGTGGGGGATTTGGTTTGGTTGTCTTCTCGTCATGTTCCTATGAAGGTTTCTTCCCCTAAGTTTAAGCCTCGGTTTATTGGTCCTTATAAGATTTCTGAAATTATCAATCCGGTGTCTTTTCGTTTGGCTCTTCCAGCCTCTTTTGCCATTCATAATGTTTTCCATAGATCTTTGTTGCGGAGATATGTGGTGCCGTTGTTCCCTCGGTTGATCCTCCTGCCCCGGTGTTGGTTGAGGGAGAGTTGGAATATGAGGTTGAGAAAATTTTGGATTCTCGTTTTTCGAGGTGGAGGCTTCAGTATCTTGTCAAGTGGAAGGGTTATGGCCAGGAGGATAATTCTTGGGTTGTTGCCTCCGATGTCCATGCCGCCGATTTGGCTCGTGCTTTTCACTTGGCTCGTCCTGATCGGCATGGGGGCTCTGATGAGGGTTCGGTGACCCCTCCTCAAGGGGGGGGGGTACAGTTGTGAATTCCGCTCTTGGGCTCCCTCCGGTGGTTGTAAGTGGCACTTTTGTGAGTTCTGCTCTTGGGCTCCCTCCGGTGGTTTTAAGTGGAATGGCTGCTCCTTGGATTTAGCAGTCAGCAGCTGCTTCCACTGATTGTATATTCTGATCGGCTATTTAGCCTGGCTCTTTGCTTCAGCTTGTGCCACTTGTCAATGGTTCCTGGTTGGATTCACATCTCTTTGGATTTCCCTGTTATCCTGACCAGTTCAGCAAAGTTAAGTCCTTGCTTGCTCTTTTCTGTCCACAGGTTGTGGACTTATCCGTTCTGTGCTTTCTATGTTTGTCCAGCTTGTCAGTATGAATTAATTCAGTGTAGCTGGAAGCTCTGGGAAGCAGATTTACCCTCCACACCTTTAGTCAGGTGTGGAGATTTTTGTAAACTCTGTGTGGATTTTTTGTAGTGTTTTATACTGACCGCACAGTATTCCATCCTGTCCTATCTATCTAGCTAGACTGGCCTCCTGTGCTCACCCTGGTTTCATTCTGTGTATGTCTTTTCCCTCTCCACTCACAGTCATTACTTGTGGGGGGCTATCTATCCTTTGGGGATTTTCTCTGAGGCAAGATAGTTTTCCTGTTTCTTTCTTTAGGGGTAGTTAGATCTTAGGCTGTGACGAGGTGCCTAGGGAGTGTCAGGAGCATCCCACGGCTACTTCTAGTGTTGTGTTGAGCTTAGGGACTGCGGTCATTACAGGCTCCACTTCCTTTAGAGCTCGTCCCATGTTGCTCCTAAACCACTAGATCATAACATTAACCCCATAGATAATCTATGGGTTATTGTCAAGAGGAAGATCAGAGACACCAGACCCAACAATGCAGATGAGCTGAAGGCCGCTATCAAAGCAACCTGGGCTTCCATAACACCTCAGCACTGCGACAGGATTGCCTCCATGCCACGCCGCATTGATGCAGTAATTGATGCAAAAGGTGCACCGACCAAGTATTGAGTGCATTTACTGAACATACATTTCAGTAGGCCAACATTTATGTTGCTAAAATCATTTTTTCAAGCTGGTGTTATAAAGTATTCTAACTTACTGAGATAATGACTTTTGGGTTTTCATTGGCTGTAAGCCATAATCATCAACATTAACAGAAATTAACACTTGAAATACATGATTCTATTTATATTGACTCTATATAATATGTGAGTTTCACTTTTTGTATTGAAGAACTGAAATAAATTAACTTTTTGATGATATTCTAATTTTGGGAGATGCACATGCATACACTGCATGCAGAATTATTAGGCAAGTTGTTCTTTGGATCACATGATACTTTTTATACATGTTGTCCTACTCCAAGCTGTTCAGGCTTGAGAGCCAACTACAAATTAAGTAAATCAGGAGATGTGCATCTCTGTAATGAGGAGGGGTGTTGCCTAATGACATCAAAACCCTATATAAGACGTGTTTAATTATTAGGCAACGTCCTTTCCTTTGGCAAAATGGGTCAGAAGAGAGATTTGACGGGCTCTGAAAAGTCCAAAATTGTGAGAAGTCTTGCAGAGGGATACAGCAGTCTTGAAATTGCCAAACTTTTGAAGCGTGATCATGGAACAATCAAGCATTTCATGGCAAAGAGCCAACAGGGTTGCAAGAAGCGTGTTGGGCAAAAAAGGCACAAAATAACTGCCCATGAATTGAGGAAAATCAAGCGTGAAGCTGCCAAGATGCCATTTGCCACCAGTTGTGCTATATTTCATATATGCAATGATACTGGAGTAACAAAAAGCACAAGGTGTGCGATACTCAGGGACTTGGCCAAGGTAAGGAAGGCTGAAAAACGACCACCTTTGAACAAGAAACAAAAGATAAAATGTCAAGACTGGGCCAAGAAATATCTTAAGACTGACTTTTCAAAGGTTTTATGGACTGATGAAATGAGAGTGACTTGATGGGCCAGAGGCTGGATCAGTAAAGGGCAGAGAGCTCCACTCCGACTCAGATGCCAGCAAGGTGGAGGTGGGGTACTGGTATGGGCTGGGATAATCAAAGATGAACTTGTGGGACCTTTTCAGGTTGAGGATGGAGTGAAGCTCAACTCCCAGTTTCTGGAAGACAACTTCAAACAGTGGTACAGGAAGAAGTCGATATTGTTAAAAAAAAATGATTTTCATGCAGGACAATGCTCCATCAGATGCCTCCAACTACTCCACAGCGTGGCGGGCCAGTAAAGGTCTCAAAGAAGAAAAAAATAATGACATTGCCCCCTTTGTTCACCTGATCTGAACCCCATAGAGAACCTGTTGTCCCTCATAAAATGTGAGATCTACAGGGAGGGAAAACAGTACACCTCTCGGAACAGTGTCTGGGAGGCTGTGGTGGCTGCTGCACGCGATGTTGATCGTAAACCGATCAAGCAACTGACAGAATCTATGGATCAAAGGCTGTTAGTGTCATCATAAAGAAAGGTGGCTATATTGGTCACTAATTTTTTTGGGTTTTGCTTTTGCATGTTAGAAATTTTGTGCAGTTATATTGGTTTACCTGGTGAAAATAAACAAGTGAGACAAATAATCCTCTAAAATACAACTTGCCTAATAATTCTGCACGCAGTGTATGTTGGTACAGTGTCATGTAAAAGGTTGAGCAACCCTGGTCAAAATGACTGTTATTCTGTTAGTGTGAACAGTTATGCAAGGTGAAGATTAAATGACCTCTAAAAGGTCTAAAGTAAAGATGGCCCATTTAATTTGTATTTTTGGCAAAAAAAATATATAAATTGTCATTTTTTACATTTTAAAAATTACAAAAAAGAAAATGGACAAGTGCAAAAGTTTGGGCACCCTTGGAGATTTGTATGCTCAGATAACTTTGACTAAGGTTTCACCAACTATTAACATTGGGGGCGGAGCAATCATGCTTTGGGGTTGTTTTACAGCCAATGGTAGGGGGAACATTTCATGGGTAAAGGAAAGAATGGATTTAATGAAATTTCAACACATTCTTGATGCAAACAGAACACCATCTGCAAAAAGCTGAAGATGAAAAGAGGATGGCTTCTACAAATGGATAATGATCCTAAACACACAGCTCATGTTCCTTTTTGTAATTTTTAAAATGTAAAAGATGAAAATATACACTGTATATTTTTTGCGTAAATTACAAAGAAAATGTGCCATCTTTAACTTTAGGCCATATAGAGATCATTTCATCTCCAACTTGCTTACTGTTCTCAATAACAGTAATTTTGATCAGGGGTGCCCAAACTTTTACATGCCACTGTATATTCGTTACATAGCGTATCTGTACACCTGTACATTAATTTAATACTAAAGGATCGGTGGTCATATTTTTCTTTCTTATAGTACATATCGGGGAGTGTGGCCCCCTCCAGGTCTCAGCACCCTTTTCCACCAATCTTTACCATACAAGGATTTAATTACTAGCTATACCTGGTTTCCTTTTCACTCCCCATTCAGATGAGGCCTGGTTTGGTACAAGGAGAGGTAGGACATATAGTCGTTAGGAACCATCCATATTAAAAGGTACACCTTGATGTGGTTGGCTAGCTTTTGCGCTCTTTGATCAACAATTGCTAACTAAGTACCTTATGTTTGAAACGTTTACAGCAATATTGGAGTTCATATATTCATTAGTTGCAGTGTGCCGACGCATTGTCCACCTGTGCATTAATGTAATACTAAAAATGTGCGGCTCCTATTTATTTTTTTGCAAATTGAGCATACATCATGTAAGATAATGACTATTGTACTGCTGCAACAAGTACTTTTCTATAAAGAAGAAATATGGTAATATTTTAAAGGGTTGATATTGACTTCTAGGATTTTGCTGGAATCCTACCTATAAATGTTACATAAGACACACAGCCATGTACAATGAATGGCTATTAGGTTGATGATCTTGTCATTTCCAAGTTCAGTAAATTACCATATTTAGGGCTATGCCTCAGTATTTTCACCAGAAAAGTGGTGTAAAACATTTTGAAAAGTAAAAACTCTAAGTTAATAACATTGCTAATAATAAATCAAGCAAATGCATAACAATATAGTAAATGCTGTATTACTTTTTTAATGTTCCTTATAGGGTAACTATCCAAGATCTCCTGTATAATAACAAAGGATAGACTTTTTGCTATTCACTTTTTGGCTTTTGGCTGAAGGTGCAGGACCCGTGTCATTAGATTCCAAATTGGGCAGTGGCTTTTATATTTAAAGTATTTATTTAAAACATTTCTGCCATGTTCCTATATCAATTTTACTCTGCCATAGATGTATTAAGGAGAAAAGTTTATTCTTGTGGAGAGTGCCAATTTGGGGTACGGAGACTTTTAGGCAATGCAATGCAACTCTGGAAATGTAAATATGTTAAAAAGTCTCTTGAGAATGGCCATGACTATATTTAAATTCCCAGGGGACCAGTGCATGTCTAGAATTCTACCTAGACATACCGGGAACTTTCCACAGAGAAACTTCACCTCTTAATATGCCCGTCAGAGGTCTCTCACCCAGTCAAAACATCTCTTGTTTGCACTGATGAGGGTCAAACACGTTAAAACGCATGTCTGCAAACTGAGTTTGTGGTTTAGCTGCTTAGCCTAAGACATGCAACAATACAATTTAAAGAATTGCTATTGACTTTAGAATTGCTAAACCCCATAGGTGGTACTTGAGTTCCAGTTTATTTTTTTAGTATAGTTTCCTATGTATGACTATTTACACCTACTTAGTTACAATGGGGTACACAACTTTCTGTAATACATGCAATATCCCCCATAGTATCCCCTCGTATCTGCCATATTTGAAATACTAAAATCAGGGGTGCACCAGGCTGATAGGTAAAGGATTTGCGAACTCCCAAAAATGCTGATTTTTTTTAACCAAATAACTGTTTGCAGGGAGAGCTATCAACTTTCGCTTAGCTTTAGCTAAGAATGTGCAACTCTTGCAATATACGGCCTGTCACTGTACTCTGAGTCCTTGACATTTACACTGCAATGGAAACCCGTCCAGTCAAGAAAAAGTCACAATGTCACACCAATCTAACAAAACAGCATGGAAAACTGGAAGGATCCTTACCTGCTATTCAGAGGTGAGCTTTTCCTGCAGAACCATCTAGGATTACCACCTAAAGATCTTCCATGTACGGAGAACGCTGCTCTTGTCTGAGATCAACCTGATGGAATGAAGACTGCGTGCACCACACATAACAATTATTCCTGCATTCCATCAGCTGTGATGTCATAAAAGAAGAAAGACATCTCTGATGTCATCAACTGAAGGTAGAAGCCTGAGAGTGCTGTAGCTGAAAATCAAGAGAAATTCCCAATTTATACTGCACTGACTAATGTGCTTCATTTAACTTCTAAAATGAACAGAAAAATATAAACTGACAAAAAAACTAACACTGATTTGCTGTTTATTGCCAACAATCACAACTCAGCTTCCTTTTTTTTTTATCACAGGCACATAGTTACTAGTGATGAGCGAGTGTGCTCGTTACTCGAGATTTCCGAGTATGCTTGGGTGATCTTCGAGTATTTTGGGCATGCTTGGAGATTTAGTTTGTGTCGCCACAGCTGCATGATTTGTGGCTGCTAGACAGCCTGAACACATGCAGGGATTGCCTGTTTGTTAAGAAATCCCGACATGTATTCAGGCTATCTAGCAGCTGCAAATCATGCAGCTGCAGCGACACAAGCTAAATCTCTGAGCATGCCCAAAATACTCGGAGATCACCCGAGCATGCTTGGAAATCTCGAGTAACGAGCATACTGTCTCATCACTAATAGTTACATAGGTAAAAGATTAAGTTCAACCTTTCAACCATACATGAAGCACCATATATAAAGGGCCCCATATAATGCTCCGTATAGTATAGGATGGGCCCCATATATTGCTCCATACAGAATTGACCCCATATAATGCTCCATATATAATGGATCCCATATGATGCTACATATATAATGGGCCCCATATGATGCGCCTCATATAATGCTCCAAATATCATGGGACCAATATATGGTGTTCCAGTGTATGATGGGCCCATATAATGCTCCATATAGGATGGGCCCCATATATGATGCCATATAAAAAAAATTTAGCATAGTTTTATTTGTATGATTTCTTACACTTATTTAACTACAACGGGATATTCAACTTCCTGTAATACATGCAAAATCTCCCATATTATCCCCTCATATCCATCATATTTGACAGAACTAAAATCAGAGGTGCACCAGGCTAATATGTAAAGGATTACAAACGCCCAAAAATGCTGATTTTTTTTTATCATATAACTGTTTGCAGGGAGAGCTATCAATTTGAGCTTACTGTGTAAAGAAAGTGCAACTCCTGCAATATACAGCCTGTCACTGCACTGTGAGTCTTTGACATTTACACCACAATGGAAACCCGTCCAGTCAAGAAAAAGTAAAAATGTCACACCGATCAAACAAAACAGCATGGAAAACTGGAAGGATCCTTACCTGCTATTCAGAGGGGAGCTTTTCCTGCAGAACCATCTAGGATTACCACCTAAAGATCTTCTATGTACGGAGAACGCTGCTCTTGTCTGAGATCAACCTGATGGAATGAAGACTGTGCCACACATAACAATTATTCCTGCATTCCATCAGCTGTGATGTCATAAAAGAAGATTTGCTGTCTATTGACAACAATCACAACTCAGCTTCCTTTTTTTATCATCTTGGCATCATCTGCTTTAGGCCAAATTCCCACGTCAGTATTTTCCATCAGTGTTTGTATACCAAAACAAGAAGTGGAACTACAATTGAAAGATTGACATCTGAGACATCCCTGGTTTGGGCAAATACTGACAAAATATTGGTCAAAAAAACTGATGTGTAAATAAAGCCTTAAATGTACGCTGAGGGAACTTGGTTATTAGCACCCTGCACTATATATTTCTGACACTATCACTGCAGGGTATACAGTTGGGGAAATAAGTACCGTATATACTTGAGTATAAGCCGACCTGAGTATAAGCCGACCCCCTAATTTTGCCACAAAAAACTGGGAAAACTTAATGACTCGAGTATAAGCCTAGGGTGGGAAATGCAGCAGCTACCGGTAAATGTCAAAAGTAAAAATAGATACCGTACCAATAAAAGTAAAATTAATTGAGACATCAGTAGATTAAGTGTTTTTGAATATCCATATTGAATCAGGAGCCCCATATAATGCTGCATAGTTTATGATGGGCCCCATAAGATGCTCCATATTAAAATATGTCCCATATAATACTGTATAAAGGTTAATAATGGCCCCATAAGTTGCTCCATAGACACATTTGCCCAATATAATGCTGCACAAATGTTGATTATGGCCCCATAAGATGCTCCATAAAGATATTTGCCCCATATAGTGCTGCACAAACCTTGATCATGGCCCCATACAGACACTTGCCCCATATAGTGCTGCACAAACGTTATGGCCCCATACAGACACTTGCCCCATATAGTGCTGCACAAATGTTATGGCCCCATATAGTGCTGCACAAACGTTATGGCCCCATACAGACACTTGCCCCATACAGTGCTGCACAAACGTTATGGCCCCATACAGTGCTGCACAAACGTTATGGCCCCATATAGTGCTGCACAAATGTTATGGCCCCATATAGTGCTGCACAAACGTTATGGCCCCATAGAGACACTTGCCCCATACAGTGCTGCACAAACGTTATGGCCCCATACAGTGCTGCACAATTGTTATGGCCCCATATAGTGCTGCACAAAAGTTATGGCCCCATATAGTGCTGCACAAATGTTATGGCCCCATATAATGCTGCACAAACGTTATGGCCCCATATAATGCTGCACAAACGTTATGGCCCCATATAATGCTGCACAAACGTTATGGCCCCATAGATGCTGCATGCTGCATACAGACACTTGCCCCATTTGCTGTTGCTGCGATAAAAAAATTAAAAATTCACATACTCACATCTCCGTCGCTCAGGCCCCCGGTACTTTCAATATTCACCTGCTCCTCGTTCCGGTGCCGCTCCATCTTCAGCGTCTCCTGAACTGACGTTCAGGCAGAGGGCGCGCACTAACCACGTCACCACGCCCTCTGACCTGAGCGTCACTGCTGAAGACAGAGCGGCGCCGGAACGAGGAGCAGGAGAATATAGCGCACAGCGCTGTGTTCCCCTCCTCGTTATACTCACCTGCTTCTGGTGCGGTCCCTGCATGTCTTTTCTCCGGCGCTGACAGCTTCTTCCTGCACTGAGCGGTCACCGTTACTGCTCATTACAGTAATGAATATGCGGCTCCACCTCTATGGGAGGTGGAGACGCATATTCATTACTGTAATGACTGGTACCATGTGACCGCTCAGTACAGGAAGAAGCTGTCAGTGCCGGGGAAAAGACGTGCAGGGACCACTCCAGGAGCAGGTGAGTATGATTAGACAGCACCCGCTCCCCCTCCCCTGCCGACCCCTGGGTATGACTCGAGTTCAAGCCGAGAGGGGGACTTTCAGCCCAAAAAAATGAGCTGAAAATCTCAGCTTATACTCGAGTATATACGGTATTTAATCCCTTGCTGATTTTGTAAGTTTGCCCACTGACAAAGACATAAACAGTCTATAATTTTAAGGATAAGTTAATTTTAACATTGAGAGATAGAATATCAAAAATAAAATCCAGAAAATCACATTGTATAAATTATATAAATTTGTTTGCATGTTGCAGTGAAAAATAAGTATTTGATCCTCTACCAACCATTAAGAGTTCCGGCTCCTAAAGACCAGTTAGACGATCCTAATCAACTCGTTACCTGCATTAAAGACAGCTGTCTTACATTAGTCACCTTTATAAAAGACTCTTGTCTACAGACTTAATTAATCAGTCAGACTCTAACCTCTACAACATGGGCAAGACCAAAGAGCTTTATAAGGATGTCAGGGACAAGATCATAGACCTGCACAAAGCTGGAATGAGCTACAAAACCATATGTAAGATGCTGGGTGAGAAGGAGACAACTGTTGGTGCAATAAAAAGAAAATGGAAGAAATACAAAATGACTGTCAATCGACAATGATCTGGGGCGCCATGCAAATTCTCACCTCATGGGGTATCCTTGATCATGAGGAAGGTAAGAGACCAGTCTAAAACTACACGGGGGGAACTTATTAATGATCTCAAGGCAGCTGGGACCAAAGTCACCAAGAAAACCATTGGTAAAACATTATGGTGTAAAGGTTTAAAATCCTATTGTGCCCGCAAGGTCCCCCTGCTCAAGAAGGCACATGTGCAGGCCTGTCTTACGCTTGCCAATGAACACTTGGATGATTCTGTGAGTGATTGGGAGAAGGTGCTGTGGTCAAATGAGACAAAAATTGAGCTCTTTGGTATTAACTCAACTCGCTGTGTTTGGAGGAAGAGAAATGCTGCCTATGACCCAAAGAACATCGTCCAGACTGTCAAGCATGGAGGGGGAAACATTATGTTTTGGGGGTGTTTCTTTGGTAAGGGCAGATAACTACTTCACCTCATCAATGGAAGAATGGATGGAGCCATGTACCGTAAAATCCTGAGTGACAACCTCCTTCCCTCCGCCAGGACATTAAAAATGGGTCATGGCTTGGTCTTCCAGCAAGACAATGACCCAAAACATACAGATAATGCAACAAAGGAGTGGCTCAAAAAGAAGCACATTCAGTTCATGGAGTGGCCTAGCCAGTCTCCAGACCTTAATCCCATAGAAAACCTACGGAGGTAGTTGAAGCTTCTAGTTGCCAAGTGACAACCTCAAAATCTTAATGATTTAGAGATGATCTGCAAAGATGAGTGGACCAAAATTCCCCCTGACATGTGCGCAAACCTCATCAACTACAAAAAACATCTGACTGCTCTGCTCGCCAACAAGGGTTTTGCCACCAAATATTAAGTCTTGTTTACCAGAGAGATCAAAAACTTATTTCTCACTGCAAAATGCAAATACATTTATATAATTTATACAATGTGATATTCTGAATTTTATATTTGATATTCTATCTCTCAATGTAAAAATTAACCTACCCTTAAAATTATAGACTGTTCATGTCTTTTTCAGTGGGCAAACTTACAAACTCAGCAAGGGATCAAATACTTATTTCCTCCACTGTAGGTGATGTACCCACATTATCACCATGGGGCAATCGCTGCGATCAGAGGTAACGTCAAATATACAGACAGCTGCCATGTACTGCATTGTGTATAATACTGCACACACACAAATGATACACCATTTGAAAGGTAAACTTGCCTTCTTCAGCAAGAAAATAGCCAAACAAACCACACATCCATGATTTGGTCACAAAATACATTTTAAACATTAATTTTCATAAAACTGCACTAAGGAAAAATGACCTGCAGGTGGCACCACACTACCCCAAAGCACAATACCACAACGCTGAAACAAATCCTAACATTTGCCTTGGGGGCTTTCCAGCTTGCCGAACTCCTTGCCCAGCCGATTTCAGGCAGGTACATATAAAATATTTGCTACATATGTGGAAGTAGAATAAAATTAAAACTTTACCTGTTTAAGACTGCAGCTTTAAAACTGAACATATAAATGCAGCCTAAAAGGGACCAGACAGGTTCTAAACCATCAGATCTTCCATATTATTGGACAGTCATTGAAAAGTCTAGCTTCCTTCTAAGGTTGCAGCTTATTGGTGACCAGGAGTCACCTCTGGTTCCAAGTAAAAAACTGCAGCGTTGACATAACTCAGACTGTACATTGTTTCCCAATGGAAAAGATTGGTGGAAACAACCTTGCAAAAATTGAAAACAAAAAAATCCAACCATAGGGGAAGAAAAGGTAAAATAATCTGCAGATATTACTTTTTTTTAAAGGGATAATCCCAATTATTATACATTGGTGTAAATACGCTCAGTTATGGGGTCAATTCTCCATCATTTTTACTGTCAAAGTGGCACTGCTGTACAGGGAGCTACTCCTGTCACATACATAGGGCTGTGTTGCACTTCCCTACACTGCAGATAGATGGCAGTGTTGCTGTGGAGAGGAAAAAAATGCTGCTGCCCCTGTTCATTTGCAAAGTCCTGACAATCAGACCCCTTCTAATCAGTAAGTAAAATATCATTATGTTTAATGTTGGGGGATCTCCTTTAGGCTGGAGTCACACACAACATATAAAAAAATCGGTTTTAAAAGGATGAGAATTGCAGAAATGTTCACTGAACAGTGATCCGTATGTCATCCGTGTGCAGTGCGAGGATGCGATTTTCTCGCATGTAAGCATGCGTGTTACATCCGTATGCCGAGATTTTCTCGCCGGCTTGCAAAATGGACATATAATGGATCCATGGGCTCAAATATTCGTGAAAACATATATACAGTCTATATATATACAGTGGGGCAAAAAAGTATTTAGTCAGTCAGCAATAGTGCAAGTTCCACCACTTAAAAAGATGAGAGGCGTCTGTAATTTACATCATAGGTAGACCTCAACTATGGGAGACAAACTGAGAAATAAAAATCCAGAAAATCACATTGTCTGTTTTTTATCATTTTTTTTGCATATTATGGTGGAAAATAAGTATTTGGTCAGAAACAAACAATCAAGATTTCTGGCTCTCACAGACCTGTAACTTCTTCTTTAAGAGTCTCCTCTTTCCTCCACTCATTACCTGTAGTAATGGCACCTGTTTAAACTTGTTATCAGTATAAAAAGACACCTGTGCACACCCTCAAACCGTCTGACTCCAAACTCCACTATGGTGAAGACCAAAGAGCTGTCAAAGGACACCAGAAACAAAATTGTAGCCCTGCACCAGGCTGGGAAGACTGAATCTGCAATAGCCAACCAGCTTGGAGTGAAGAAATCAACAGTGGGAGCAATAATTAGAAAATGGAAGACATACAAGACCACTGATAATCTCCCTCGATCTGGGGCTCCACGCAAAATCCCACCCCGTGGGGTCAGAATGATCACAAGAACGGTGAGCAAAAATCCCAGAACCACGCGGGGGGACCTAGTGAATGAACTGCAGAGAGCTGGGACCAATGTAACAAGGCCTACCATAAGTAACACACTACGCCACCATGGACTCAGATCCTGCAGTGCCAGACGTGTCCCACTGCTTAAGCCAGTACATGTCCGGGCCCGTCTGAAGTTTGCTAGAGAGCATTTGGATGATCCAGAGGAGTTTTGGGAGAATGTCCTATGGTCTGATGAAACCAAACTGGAACTGTTTGGTAGAAACACAACTTGTCGTGTTTGGAGGAAAAAGAATACTGAGTTGCATCCATCAAACACCATACCTACTGTAAAGCATGGTGGTGGAAACATCATGCTTTGGGGCTGTTTCTCTGCAAAGGGGCCAGGACGACTGATCCGGGTACATAAAAGAATGAATGGGGCCATGTATCGTGAGATTTTGAGTGCAAACCTCCTTCCATCAGCAAGGGCATTGAAGATGAAACGTGGCTGGGTCTTTCAACATGACAATGATCCAAAGCACACCGCCAGGGCAACGAAGGAGTGGCTTCGTAAGAAGCATTTCAAGGTCCTGGAGTGGCCTAGCCAGTCTCCAGATCTCAACCCTATAGAAAACCTTTGGAGGGAGTTAAAAGTCCGTGTTGCCAAGCGAAAAGCCAAAAACATCACTGCTCTAGAGGAGATCTGCATGGAGGAATGGGCCAACATACCAACAACAGTGTGTGGCAACCTTGTGAAGACTTACAGAAAACGTTTGACCTCTGTCATTGCCAACAAAGGATATATTACAAAGTATTGAGATGAAATTTTGTTTCTGACCAAATACTTATTTTCCACCATAATATGCAGAAAAAATGTTAAAAAAACAGACAATGTGATTTTCTGGATTTTTTTTTCTCAGTTTGTCTCCCATAGTTGAGGTCTACCTATGATGTAAATTACAGACGCCTCTCATCTTTTTAAGTGGTGGAACTTGCACTATTGCTGACTGACTAAATACTTTTTTGCCCCACTGTATATATATATATATATATATATATATATATATACACTGCTCAAAAAAATAGGGAACACTAATATCCCACATCTTAGATATCACTGAATGAAATATTTCAGTGGCAAATCTTTATTCATTACATAGTGGAATGTGTTGAGAACAATAAAACATAAAAATTATCAATGTAAATCAAAATGAATATCCCATGGAGGTTAGGGGTTGGAATGATACTCAAAATTAAAGTGGAAAATCAAATTACAGGCTGATCCAACTTCAGTGAAAATGCCTCAAGACAAGGAAATGATGCTCAGTAGTGTGTGTGGCCTCCATGTGCCTGTATGACCTCCCTACAATGCCTGAGCATGCTCCTGATGAGGTGGCGTATTGTCTCCTGAGGGATCTCTGTTGTGAATTCTGTGGCTGAATTCACTCCTGTGGTCACAAGTGGTACTGCAGCTTCTGAGCTTCCTCCCTCAGGTGTTCTGGTGAGCTCGTTAACTGCTTCATTACTTAACTCCGCCTGATGCTGCTATCCTTGCTCCTTGTCAATGTTTCAGTGTTGGATCTGAGCTTCTCCTGATTGTTCCTGTGACCTGCTGCTCTGTATAGCTAAGTGCCTTTTGCTTTTTGTTGCTTTTTTTCTGTCCAGCTTGTCTTTTGTTTTGCTGGAAGCTCTGAGACGCAAAGGGTGTACCGCCGTGCCGTTAGTTCGGCACGGTGGGTTTTTTTTGCCCCCTTTGCGTGGTTTTGCTTTAGGGTTTTTTGTAGACTGCAAAGTTCGCTTTACTGTCCTCGCTCTGTCCTAGAATATCGGGCCCCACTTTGCTGAATCTATTTCATCCCTACGTTTTGTCTTTTCATCTTACTCACAGTCATTATATGTGGGGGGCTGCCTTTTCCTTTGGGGAATTTCTCTGGGGCAAGTCAGGCCTATTTTTCTATCTTCAGGCTAGCTAGTTTCTTAGGCTGTGCCGAGTTGCCTAGGTAGTTGTTAGGCGCAATCCACAGCCGCTTTTAGTTGTGTTTAGGATAGGATCAGGTGTGCAGTCTACAGAGTTTCCACGTCTCAGAGCTCGTTCTTGTATTTTTGGGTATTTGTCAGATCAATGTGTGCGCTCTGATCGCTAAGCACACTGTGTTTCTGGATTGCCTTCATAACACCTGTCATTAGCAAACATAACAGTACAAGGAGCAAAACTAATGATTCTCAATAGAGGGAAAGAAAAAGTTCTGACATCATTTTTTTTTTTTTTTTTTTTTTTCTGCTCTGTGTTCACTTTTTTTTTTCCCCTAGACATTTGGGTGATTCTGGACACAGGTGTGGACATGGATATTCAGGGTCTGTGCTCTTCAATGGATAATCTCGTTATAAATGTACAAAAAATTCAAGATACTATTGATCAGAAATCTATGTTAGAACCAAGAATTCCTATTCCTGATTTGTTTTTTGGAGATAGAACTAAGTTTCTAAGTTTCAAAAATAATTGTAAGCTATTTCTGGCCTTGAAACCTCATTCTTCTGGTAATCCTATTCAACAGGTTTTGATTATTATTTCTTTTCTGCGCGGCGACCCTCAAGACTGGGCATTTTCTCTTGCGCCAGGAGACCCTGCATTGAGTAGTGTCGATGCGTTTTTCCTGGCGCTCGGATTGCTGTACGATGAGCCTAATTCAGTGGATCAGGCTGAGAAAAATTTGCTGGCTTTGTGCCAGGGTCAGGATGATATAGAAGTATATTGTCAGAAATTTAGGAAATGGTCAGTACTCACTCACTGGAATGAATCTGCGCTGGCAGCTTTGTTCAGAAAGGGTCTCTCTGAGGCTCTTAAGGATGTCATGGTGGGATTTCCTATGCCTGCTGGTTTGAATGAGTCTTTGTCTTTGGCCATTCAGATCGGTCGACGCTTGCGCGAGCGTAAATCTGTGCACCATTTGGCGGTACTGCCTGAGGTTAAACCTGAGCCTATGCAGTGCGATAGGACTATGACTAGAGTTGAACGGCAGGAATACAGACGTCTGAATGGTCTGCGTTTCTACTGTGGTGATTCCACTCATGCTATTTCTGATTGTCCTAAGCGCACTAAGCGGTCCGCTAGGTCTGCCGTCATTGGTACTGTACAGTCCAAATTCCTTCTGTCCATTACCTTGATATGCTCTTTGTCGTCGTTTTCTGTCATGGCGTTTGTGGATTTGGGCGCTGCCCTGAATCTGATGGATTTGGATTATGCTAAACGTTGTGGGTTTTTCTTGGAGCCTTTGCGGTGTCCTATTCCATTGAGAGGAATTGATGCTACACCTTTGGCCAAGAATAAACCTCAATACTGGGCCCAGCTGACCATGTGCATGGCTCCTGCACATCAGGAAGTTATTCGCTTTCTGGTGTTGCATAATCTGCATGATGTGGTCGTGTTGGGGTTGCCATGGCTACAAACCCATAATCCAGTATTGGATTGGAATTCCATGTCGGTATCCAGCTGGGGTTGTCAGGGGGTACATGGTGATGTTCCATTTTTGTCGATTTAGTCATCCACCCCTTCTGAGGTCCCAGAGTTCTTGTCTGATTATCAGGATGTATTTGAAGAGCCCAAGTCCGATGCTCTACCTCCGCATAGGGATTGTGATTGTGCTATCAATTTGATTCCTGGTAGTAAATTCCCTAAAGGTCGATTATTTAATTTATCCGTGCCCGAACACGCCACTATGCGCAGTTATGTGAAGGAATCCCTGGAGAAGGGACATATTCGCCCATCGTCATCACCACTGGGAGCAGGGTTCTTCTTTGTAGCCAAGAAGGATGGTTCGCTGAGACCGTGTATTGATTACCGCCTTCTTAATAAGATCACTGTTAAATTTCAGTATCCCTTGCCATTGTTATCTGACTTGTTTGCTCGGATTAAGGGGGCTAGTTGGTTCACTAAGATAGATCTTCGTGGTGCGTATAATCTGGTGAGAATCAGGCAAGGAGATGAATGGAAAACTGCATTCAATACGCCCGAGGGTCATTTTGAGTATCTAGTGATGCCGTTCGGACTTGCCAATGCTCCATCTGTGTTTCAGTCTTTTATGCATGACATCTTCCGTGAGTATCTGGATAAATTCCTGATTGTTTACTTGGATGACATTTTGATCTTCTCAGATGATTGGGAGTCTCATGTGAAGCAGGTCAGAATGGTTTTTCAGGTCCTGCGTGCTAACTCTTTGTTTGTGAAGGGATCAAAGTGTCTCTTCGGTGTGCAGAAAGTTTCATTTTTAGGGTTCATCTTTACCCCTTCTACTATCGAGATGGATCCAGTTAAGGTCCAAGCCATCCAGGATTGGATTCAGCCGACATCTCTGAAAAGTCTGCAAAAGTTCCTGGGCTTTGCTAATTTTTATCGTCGCTTCATCTGTAATTTTTCTAGCATTGCCAAACCATTGACCGATTTGACCAAGAAGGGTGCTGATTTGGTTAATTGGTCTTCTGCTGCTGTGGAAGCTTTTCAGGAGTTGAAGCGTCGTTTTTGTTCTGCCCCTGTGTTGTGTCAGCCAGATGTTTCTCTTCCGTTCCAGGTCGAGGTTGATGCTTCTGAGATTGGAGCAGGGGCGGTTTTGTCACAGAGAGGTTCTGATTGCTCAGTGATGAAACCATGTGCTTTCTTTTCCAGGAAGTTTTCGCCCGCTGAGCGTAATTATGATGTGGGCAATCGAGAGTTGCTGGCCATGAAGTGGGCATTCGAGGAGTGGCGTCATTGGCTTGAAGGAGCTAAGCATCGCGTGGTGGTATTGACTGATCATAAGAACTTGACTTATCTCGAGTCTGCCAAGCGCTTGAATCCTAGACAGGCCCGTTGGTCGTTATTTTTTGCCCGCTTCGACTTTGTGATTTCGTACCTTCCGGGCTCTAAAAATGTGAAGGCGGATGCTCTGTCTAGGAGTTTTGTGCCCGACTCTCCGGGTTTATCTGAGCCAGCGGGTATCCTCAAGGAAGGAGTCATTGTGTTTGCCATCTCCCCTGATTTGCGGCGGGTGCTGCAAAAATTTCAGGCGAATAAACCTGATCGTTGTCCAGCAGAGAAACTGTTCGTCCCTGATAGGTGGACTAATAAACTTATCTCTGAACTTCATTGTTCGGTGTTGGCTGGTCATCCTGGAATCTTTGGTACCAGAGAGTTAGTGGCTAGATCCTTCTGGTGGCCATCTCTGTCACGGGATGTACGTACTTTTGTGCAGTCCTGTGGGATTTGTGCTAGGGCTAAGCCCTGCTGTTCTCGTGCCAGTGGGTTGCTTTTGCCCTTGCCGGTCCCAAAGAGGCCTTGGACACATATTTCGATGGATTTCATTTCTGACCTTCCCGTTTCTCAAAAGATGTCAGTCATTTGGGTGGTCTGTGATCGCTTTTCTAAAATGGTCCATCTGGTGCCCTTGGCTAAATTGCCTTCCTCCTCTGATTTGGTACCTTTGTTCTTTCAGCATGTGGTTCGGTTGCATGGCATTCCTGAGAATATTGTTTCTGACAGAGGTTCCCAGTTTGTTTCAAGGTTTTGGCGAGCCTTTTGTGGTAGGATGGGCATTGACCTATCCTTTTCCTCGGCTTTCCATCCTCAGACTAATGGCCAGACCGAACGAACCAATCAGACCTTGGAAACATATCTGAGATGTTTTGTTTCTGCAGACCAGGATGATTGGGTGTCCTTTTTGCCGTTGGCTGAGTTCGCCCTTAATAATAGGATTTTTGAGGTTCTCAATCCTGTGTCTTTTCGTTTGACCCTCCCAGACTCCTTTTCCATACATAATGTATTCCATAGGTCGTTGTTGCGGAGATACGTGGCACCTATGGTTCCATCTGTTGAGCCTCCTGCCCTGGTTTTGGTGGAGGGGGAATTGGAGTATATTGTGGAAAAGATTTTGGATTCTCGTGTTTCTAGACGGAAACTCCAGTATCTGGTTAAATCGAAGGGTTATGCTCAGGAAGATAATTCCTGGGTTTTTGCCTCTGATGTTCATGCTTCCGATCTTGTTCGTGCCTTTCATGCGGCTCATCCTGGTCGGCCTGGGGGCTCTGGTGAGGGTTCGGTGACCCCTCCTCAAGGGGGGGGGGTACTGTTGTGAATTCTGTGGCTGAATTCACTCCTGTGGTCACAAGTGGTACTGCAGCTTCTGAGCTTCCTCCCTCAGGTGTTCTGGTGAGCTCGTTAACTGCTTCATTACTTAACTCCGCCTGATGCTGCTATCCTTGCTCCTTGTCAATGTTTCAGTGTTGGATCTGAGCTTCTCCTGATTGTTCCTGTGACCTGCTGCTCTGTATAGCTAAGTGCCTTTTGCTTTTTGTTGCTTTTTTTCTGTCCAGCTTGTCTTTTGTTTTGCTGGAAGCTCTGAGACGCAAAGGGTGTACCGCCGTGCCGTTAGTTCGGCACGGTGGTTTTTTTTTGCCCCCTTTGCGTGGTTTTGCTTTAGGGTTTTTTGTAGACTGCAAAGTTCGCTTTACTGTCCTCGCTCTGTCCTAGAATATCGGGCCCCACTTTGCTGAATCTATTTCATCCCTACGTTTTGTCTTTTCATCTTACTCACAGTCATTATATGTGGGGGGCTGCCTTTTCCTTTGGGGAATTTCTCTGGGGCAAGTCAGGCCTATTTTTCTATCTTCAGGCTAGCTAGTTTCTTAGGCTGTGCCGAGTTGCCTAGGTAGTTGTTAGGCGCAATCCACAGCCGCTTTTAGTTGTGTTTAGGATAGGATCAGGTGTGCAGTCTACAGAGTTTCCACGTCTCAGAGCTCGTTCTTGTATTTTTGGGTATTTGTCAGATCACTGTGTGCGCTCTGATCGCTAAGCACACTGTGTTTCTGGATTGCCTTCATAACACCTGTCATTAGCAAACATAACAGATCTCCTCCCAGAATTGGACTAAAGCATACGCCAACTCCTGGACAGTCTGTAGTTCAACGTGATGTTGGTGGATGGTGCGAGACATGATGTCCCAGATGTGTTCAATGAGATTCAGGTCTGGGGAACGGGTGGGCCAGTCCATAGCTTCAATACCTTCATGTTGCAGGAACTACGGACACATTCTAGCCACATGAGGTCTGGCATTGTCCTGCATTAGCAGGAACCCAGGGCCAACCGCACCAGCATAAGGACTCACGAGGGGTCTGAGGATCTCATCTCGGTACCTAATGGCAGTCAGGCTACCTCTGGTGAGCACATGGAGGGCTGTGCGGCCTTCCAAAGAAATGCCACCCCACACCACTACTGACCCACTGCCAATCCGGTCATGCTGAAGGATGTTGCAGGCAGCAGATCGCTCTCCACGGTATCGCCAAACTCTGTCAAGTCTGTCACATGTGCTCAGTGTGAACCTGCTTTCATCTGTGAAGAGCACAGGGCACCAGTGACAAATTTGCCAATCCTGGTGTTCTGTGGCAAATGGCAAGCATCCTGCACGGTGTTGGGCTGTGAGTACAACCCCCATCTGTGGACGTCGGGCAATCAGACCATGATCATGGAGTAGATTTCTAACCGTTTGTGCAGACTCATGCACATTTGTGGCCTGCTGGAGGTCATTTTGCAGGGCTCTGGCAGTGCTCCTCCTGTTCCTCCTTGCACAAAGGCTCAGGTAGCAGTCCTGCTGCTGGGTTGATGCCCTCCTACGGTCCCCTCCACATCTCCCGATGTATTGGCCTGTATCCTTGTAGCGCCTCCAGCCTCTGGACACTACGCTGACAGACACAGTAAACCTTGCCACAGCTCGCATTCATGTGCCATCCTGGATGAGCTGTACTACCTGAGCCACTTGTGTGGGTTGTAGAGTCCATCTCATGCTACCACGATTGTGAAAGCACAACCAACATTCAAAAATGACCAAAACATCAGTCAGAAAGCATTGGTACTGAGATGTGGTCTGTGGTCACCACCTGCAGCACCACTCCTTTATTGAGTGTGTCTTGATAATTGCCAAAAATTTCCATCTGTTGTCTATTCCATTTGCACAACAGCATGTGAAATTGATTGTCAGTAGGGTTGAGCGAAACGGGTTGGCCATTTTCAGAAGTCGCCGACTTTTGGCAAAGTCGGGTTTCATGAAACCCAACCCGACCCCTGTGTGGGGTCGGCGATCTTCTGAATCTGGTATCGGAATTCCGATACCGAGTTCCGATATGTTTGCAATATCGGAAATCGGTATCGGAATCCATATTTAAGTGTAAAATAAAGAATTAAAATAAAAAATATTGCTATACTCACCCTCTGACGCGCCCTGGTACTAACCGGCAGCCTTCCTTCTTTAGAATCAGCGCGTGAAGGGCCTTAGATTACGCCGCGGCTTGTGATTGGTCGCGCGACCACCCATGTGACCGCCTAATAGGAATATACTCACCCTCGGACGCGCCCTGCTTCTTTCCGGCAGCCTTCCTTCCTAAGAATCAGCGCTTGAAGGACCTTCGGTGACGTCGCGGCTTGTGATTGGTCGCGCGAGTGGTCACATGGGCGGTCGCGTGACCAATCACAAGCCGCGACGTCATCTAAGGCCCTTCACGCGCTGATTCTAAGGAAGGAAGGCTGCCGGTTAGTACCAGGGCGCGTCAGAGGGTGAGTATAGCAATATTTTTTATTTTAATTCTTTATTTTACACTTAAATCTGGATTCCAGGGCCTGAAGGAGAGTTTCCTCTCCTTCAGACCCTGGGAACCATTGGAAACCCAATGCACTGCATTGGGTTTCGTGTTTCGGCCGACCCCGACCCCGACTTTTTTATAGGATCGACCGATTTCACTCGACCCGACTTTTGAAAAAGTCGGGTTTCGTGAAACCCGACCCGATCCTATAAAAGTAAAAGTCGCTCAACCCTAATTGTCAGTGTTGCTTCCTAAGTGGACAGTTTGATTGGAGTTATATTCCGTTGTTTGTGTTCCATTTATTTTTTTGAGCAGCGTACAATATATATACAGTACAGACCAAAAGTTTGGACACACCTTCTCATTTAAAGATTTTTCTGTATTTTCATGACTATGAAAATTGTACATTCACACTGAAGGCATCAAAACTATGAATTAACACATGTGGAGTTATATACTTAACAATAAAGTGTGAAACAACTGAAATTATATCTTATATTCTAGGTTCTTCAAAGTAGCCACCCTTTGCTTTGATGACTGCTTTGCACACTCTTGGCATTCTCTTGATGAGCTTCAAGAGGTAGTCACCGGGAATGGTCTTCCAACAATCTTGAAAGAGTTCTCAGAGATGCTTAGCCCTTGTTGGCTCTTTTGCCTTCACTCTGCAGTCCAGCTCACCCCAACCATCTGTAGAGGCCAGGTCATCTGGCGTAGCACCCCATCACTCTCCTTCTTGGTCAAATAAATAAATGATGGTCCAACTAAACGCAAACCAGATGGAATAGCATGCCGCTGCAAGATGCTGTGGTAGCCATGCTGGTTCAGTATGCCTTCAATTTTGAATAAATACCCAACAGTGTCACCAGCAAAGCACCCCCAGACCATCACACCTCCTCCTCCATGCGTCACGGTGGAGTCCATCCATTCACCTTTTCTGCGTCGCACAAAAACACGGTGGTTGGAACCAAAGATCTCAAATTTGGACTCATCAGACCAAAGCACAGATTTCCACTGGTCTAATGTCCATTCCTTGTGTTCTTTAGCCCAAACAAGTCTCTTCTGCTTGTTGCTGGTCCTTAGCAGTGGTTTCCTAGCAGCTATTTTACCATGAAGGCCTGCTGCACAAAGTCTCCTCTTAACAGTTGTTGTAGAGATTTGTCTTTTGCTAAAACTCTGTATGGCATTGACCTGGTCTCTAATCTGAGCTGCTGTTAACCTGCGATTTCTGAGGCTGGTGACTCGGATAAACTTATCCTCAGAAGCAGAGGTGACTCTTGGTCTTCCTTTCCTGGGGCGGTCCTCATGTGAGCCAGTTTCTTTGTAGCGGTTGATGGTTTTTGCCACTGCACTTGGAGACATTTTCAAAGTTTTCCCAATTTTTCAGACTGACTGACCTTCATTTCTTAAAGTAATGATAGCCACTCGTTTTTCTTTACTTAGCTTTTTTCTTGCCATAATACAAATTCTAACAGGCTATTCAGTAGGACTATCAGCTGTGTATCCACCAGACTTCTGCACAACAAACATGATGGTCCCTACCCCATTTATAAGGCAAGAAATCCCACTTATTAAACCCGACATGGCACACCTGTGAAATGACAACCATTCCCGGTGACTACCTCTTGAAGCTCATCAATAAAATGCCAAGAGTGTGTAAAGCAGTCATCAAAGCAAAAGATGGCTACTTTGCAGAACCTAAAATATAAGACATAATTTCAGTTGATTCACACTCTTTTGTTAAGTATATAATTCCACATGTGTTAATTCATAGTTTTGATGCCTTCAGTGTGAATGTACAATTTTCATAGTCATGAAAATACAGAAAAATCTTTAAATGAGGTGTGTCCAAACTTTTGGTCTGTACTGTATATATTATTATTATACATTTTTATAGCGCCATTTATTCCATGGCGCTTTACATGTGAATACGGGGCAAATATAGACAAATACATTAAACATGAGCAGATAACAAGGCACACGAGTACATAAGGAGGGAGGACCCTGCCCGCGAGGGCTCACAGTCTGCAGGGGGTGGGTGAGGATACACTAGGAGAGGGAAGAGCTGTGTGTGTGTGTGTCAGTGAGACACATGCCTCTCTGTGTTCATCATCTCATTAAATACATTTACATTTTACCAGCTTGATTTTCCTGAAATTGCCTGCGCCCCCGACAAACAATGTGCAAAAATTTCGCACAGGCCAACTAGTATGACATATAAAAGCAAAAATGGTAGCAGCCAGGCTCGGACTGGCCCATAGGGTAACAGGGGAATCCCCCGGTGGGCCCCTCAGCAATGTGGGCCCCCAACCCCACTGTATGCGCAGTACTTGGTATAACTCACTTAATTCACTCTGTATAGAACAAAGCAGCATCTCATCGTTCATTAACCACTCTACGCAGTTATTATATAGAGATCTACTATATAAAGCTGAATGTGTGTGTGTGTGTATGTGTGTGTGTATGTCCGGGATTGGCATCTGCACCGTCGCAGCTACAGCCACAAAATTTTGCACAGTCACACGTCTGGACCCCGAGAGCGTCATAGGCTACGTTGTGAGGTGAAATTTTAACCCCGTGCGTTCCAATTCACCAAACAATTTTGCCCCTATCTACATAATGGGGAAAAAAGTGAAAGGAAAAGTGTTGGAAGCGTCGCAGCTACAGAAACAAAATTTTGCACAGCCACACGTCTGGACCCTGAGAGCGTCATAGGCTACGTTGTGAGGTGAAATTTTAACCCCGCGCTTTCCAATTCACCAAACAATTTTTCCCCTATCTGCATAATGGGGAAAAGTGAAAGGAAAAGTGTTGGAGGCAAATTGACAGCTGCCAGATGTGAACAAGGGGGACTTAAAGAGTGAGAGCGATGGCGCCAAAGAGTACATACCGTACAGTTGCTAAGGTAGGACCCCGACATGGGATACTCACCACATGGGGATATGAACACACACACAAAATGCGCCACACACTACCACGTGCTTGAACACATACACCACCCTCAGCACACATTTCACCACACATACGCCAACCTCGCCACATAAAAGTCGAAACACAAAAGTCGCCGCTCAAAACTCACCACGCGCAAAACTCGCCACATGCAAAAAATAGGCTCACGCAAAACTCGCCACAAGTGCAAAACTCACCTCATGGAAAACTCGCCACACGCAAAACTTGCACATGCGGAAAAATTGCCATATGCACAAAATTTGCAACACATGCAAAAGTTGCCTCACACAAAACTTGCACATACTCAAAAGGCACCAGACATAAAACTCACCACGTGCAAAACTCGCCATGCGCAAAACTTGCTGCACACAACTTGCTACACTAACCTGTCACATGCAACTCGACACACAAAACGTTGCTACACGCATGTTGCCACACAAAACTCATCTCACAAAAGTCGCTACATGCATGTCGCCACACACAACTCAACACACACAACTTGACAAACGAAACTCGCCCTAAAACACACACAAGTCTGGTATTAGCCTTCAAAAATAAAATTCTGATTAATAAGCAGATAAACTACAAGAGCAACAAATGTACCATATAGGAAATACGGCAGCTGTCAGTCACATGACCTGTCTATTATGTGTATGTGTGAGCTAATATATACTGCCAGGGGGAGGGCTTCCTGTTGGCTAGGGATTTATCAGGCTGCCAATTTATCTTACAAATACTGAGGTAAAAATACTGAGCAAATAACGTGTTAACGAGGTCTAATACAGGAGATCACACAGGTATATACTATATACAGGGGAGATGACACACAGATATATACTATATACAGGAGAGATGACACACAGGTATATACTATATAAAGGAGGAGATGACATACAGGTACATACTATATACAGGAGGAGATGACATACAGGTATATACTATATACAGGAGCAGATTACCTACAGGTATATACTATATAAAGGAGGAGATGACATACAGGTATATGCTATATATAGAAGATGACATACAGGTATATACTATATATAGGAGGAGATGACATACAGGTATATACTATATATATAGGAGATGACATACAGGTATATACTATATATAGGAGGAGATGACATACAGGTATATACTATATACAGGGGAGATGACACACAGCAGGTATATACTATATACAGGGGAGATGACATACAGGTATATACTATATACAGGAGATGACATACAGGTGTATACTATATATAAGGGAGATGACAAACATGTATATACTGAGGTGAAAATGAGAGGTGTGAGGTGAAAATGAAAAGGTGTGAGTGCAAAATGAGAGGAGTGAGGGAAAATAGTGTAGTGATCGGAAAATGACAGATGTGAGGTCGAAATGACAAGTGTTAGGCGGGAATGAGAGGAGTGAGGGAGAAAATGAGAGGTGTGAGGGAGAAAATGAGAGATGTGAGGGGGAAAATTAAAGATGTGATTGGGAAAATGAGAGGCGTAATGGGAAAATAAGAGAAGTGACGTGCTATAACTAACCACAGATATTTACTATACCCAGGCAACGCCGGGCTCTTCAGCTAGTCTACTATATAAAGCTGAATGTGTGTGTGTGTGTATGTGTGTGTGTATGTCCGGGATTGGCATCTGCACCGTCGCAGCTACAGCCACAAAATTTTGCACAGTCACACGTCTGGACCCCGAGAGCGTCATAGGCTACGTTGTGAGGTGAAATTTTAACCCCGTGCGTTCCAATTCACCAAACAATTTTGCCCCTATCTACATAATGGGGAAAAAAGTGAAAGGAAAAGTGTTGGAAGCGTCGCAGCTACAGAAACAAAATTTTGCACAGCCACACGTCTGGACCCTGAGAGCGTCATAGGCTACGTTGTGAGGTGAAATTTTAACCCCGCGCTTTCCAATTCACCAAACAATTTTTCCCCTATCTGCATAATGGGGAAAAGTGAAAGGAAAAGTGTTGGAGGCAAATTGACAGCTGCCAGATGTGAACAAGGGGGACTTAAAGAGTGAGAGCGATGGCGCCAAAGAGTACATACCGTACAGTTGCTAAGGTAGGACCCCGACATGGGATACTCACCACATGGGGATATGAACACACACACAAAATGCGCCACACACTACCACGTGCTTGAACACATACACCACCCTCAGCACACATTTCACCACACATACGCCAACCTCGCCACATAAAAGTCGAAACACAAAAGTCGCCGCTCAAAACTCACCACGCGCAAAACTCGCCACATGCAAAAAATAGGCTCACGCAAAACTCGCCACAAGTGCAAAACTCACCTCATGGAAAACTCGCCACACGCAAAACTTGCACATGCGGAAAAATTGCCATATGCACAAAATTTGCAACACATGCAAAAGTTGCCTCACACAAAACTTGCACATACTCAAAAGGCACCAGACATAAAACTCACCACGTGCAAAACTCGCCATGCGCAAAACTTGCTGCACACAACTTGCTACACTAACCTGTCACATGCAACTCGACACACAAAACGTTGCTACACGCATGTTGCCACACAAAACTCATCTCACAAAAGTCGCTACATGCATGTCGCCACACACAACTCAACACACACAACTTGACAAACGAAACTCGCCCTAAAACACACACAAGTCTGGTATTAGCCTTCAAAAATAAAATTCTGATTAATAAGCAGATAAACTACAAGAGCAACAAATGTACCATATAGGAAATACGGCAGCTGTCAGTCACATGACCTGTCTATTATGTGTATGTGTGAGCTAATATATACTGCCAGGGGGAGGGCTTCCTGTTGGCTAGGGATTTATCAGGCTGCCAATTTATCTTACAAATACTGAGGTAAAAATACTGAGCAAATAACGTGTTAACGAGGTCTAATACAGGAGATCACACAGGTATATACTATATACAGGGGAGATGACACACAGATATATACTATATACAGGAGAGATGACACACAGGTATATACTATATAAAGGAGGAGATGACATACAGGTACATACTATATACAGGAGGAGATGACATACAGGTATATACTATATACAGGAGCAGATTACCTACAGGTATATACTATATAAAGGAGGAGATGACATACAGGTATATGCTATATATAGAAGATGACATACAGGTATATACTATATATAGGAGGAGATGACATACAGGTATATACTATATATATAGGAGATGACATACAGGTATATACTATATATAGGAGGAGATGACATACAGGTATATACTATATACAGGGGAGATGACACACAGCAGGTATATACTATATACAGGGGAGATGACATACAGGTATATACTATATACAGGAGATGACATACAGGTGTATACTATATATAAGGGAGATGACAAACATGTATATACTGAGGTGAAAATGAGAGGTGTGAGGTGAAAATGAAAAGGTGTGAGTGCAAAATGAGAGGAGTGAGGGAAAATAGTGTAGTGATCGGAAAATGACAGATGTGAGGTCGAAATGACAAGTGTTAGGCGGGAATGAGAGGAGTGAGGGAGAAAATGAGAGGTGTGAGGGAGAAAATGAGAGATGTGAGGGGGAAAATTAAAGATGTGATTGGGAAAATGAGAGGCGTAATGGGAAAATAAGAGAAGTGACGTGCTATAACTAACCACAGATATTTACTATACCCAGGCAACGCCGGGCTCTTCAGCTAGTCTACTATATAAAGCTGAATGTGTGTGTGTGTGTATGTGTGTGTGTATGTCCGGGATTGGCATCTGCACCGTCGCAGCTACAGCCACAAAATTTTGCACAATCACACGTCTGGACCCCGAGAGCGTCATAGGCTATGTTGTGAGGCGAAATTTTAACCCCGCGCGTTCCAATTCACCAAACAATTTTGCCCCTATCTACATAATGGGGAAAAAAGTGAAAGGAAAAGTGTTGGAGGTGTCGCAGCTACAGAAACAAAATTTTGCACAGTCACACGTCTGGACCCTGAGAGCGTCATAGGCTACGTTGTGAGGTGAAATTTTAACCCCGCGCTTTCCAATTCACCAAACAATTTTGCCCCTATCTACATAATGGGGAAAAAGTGAAATGAAAAGTGTTGGAGGCGTCGCAACTACAGCCACAAAATTTTGCACAGTCACGCGTCTGGACCATGAGAGCGTCATAGGCTACGTTGTGAGGTGAAATTTTAACCCCGCGCTTTCCAATTCACCAAACAATTTTGCCCCTATCTACATAATGCGGAAAAAGTGAAAGGAAAAGTGGAGGAGGCAAATTGACAGCTGCCAGATGTGAACAAGGGGGACTTAAAGAATGAGAGCGATGGCGCCAAAGAGTATATACCGTACAGTTGCTAAGGTGGGACCCCGACATGGGATACTCACCACACACGGGGATATGAACACACACACAAAATGCGCCACACGCTACCACGTGCTTGAACACATATACCACCCTCAGCAAACATTTCACCACACATACACCAACCTCGCCACATAAAAGTCGAAACACAAAAGTCGCCGCTCAAAACTCGCCGCGCGAAAAACTCGCCACATGTAAAAACTAGGCTCACGCAAAACTCGCCTCAAGTGCAAAACTCACCTCATGGAAAACTCGCCACACGCAAAACTTGCACACGCGGAAAAATTGCCACATGTACAAAATTTGCAACACATGCAAAAGTTGCCTCACACAAAACTTGCACATACTCAAAAGGCACCAGACATAAAACTCACCACGCGCAAAACTCGCCATGCGCAAAACTTGCTGCACACAACTTGCTACACTAACCTGTCACATGCAACTCGACACACAAAAAGTTGCTACACGCATGTTGCCACACAAAACTCATCTCACAAAAGTCGCTACATGCATGTCGCCACACACAACTCAACACACACAACTTGACAAACGAAACTCGCCTTAAAACACACACAAGTCTGGTATTAGCCTTCAAAAATAAAAATCTGATTAATAAGCAGACAAACTACAAGAGCAACAAATGTACCATATAGGAAATACGGCAGCTGTCAGTCACATGACCTGTCTATTATGTGTATGTGTGAGCTAATATATACTGCCAGGGGGAGGGCTTCCTGTTGGCTGGGGATTTATCAGGCTGCCAATTTATCTTACAAATACTGAGGTAAAAATACTGAGCAAATAACGTGTTAAGGAGGTCTAATACAGGAGATCACACAGGTATATACTATATACAGGGGAGATGACACACAGATATATACTATATACAGGAGAGATGACACACAGGTATATACTATATAGAGGAGGAGATGACATACAGGTACATACTATATACAGGAGGAGATGACATACAGGTATATACTATATACAGGAGGAGATGACACACAGGTATATACTATATACAGGAGCAGATTACCTACAGGTATATACTATATACAGGAGGAGATGACATACAGGTATATGCTATATATAGAAGATGACATACAGTTATATACTATATACAGGAGGAGATGACACACAGATATATACTATATACAGGGGAGATGACACACAGGTATATACTATATACAGGAGGAGATGACATACAGGTACAGTGGGGCAAAAAAGTATTTAGTCAGTCAGCAATAGTGCAAGTTCCACCACTTAAAAAGATGAGAGGCGTCTGTAATTTACATCATAGGTAGACCTCAACTATGGGAGACAAACTGAGAAAAAAAAATCCAGAAAATCACATTGTCTGTTTTTTTAACATTTTATTTGCATATTATGGTGGAAAATAAGTATTTGGTCAGAAACAAAATTTCATCTCAATACTTTGTAATATATCCTTTGTTGGCAATGACAGAGGTCAAACGTTTTCTGTAAGTCTTCACAAGGTTGCCAGACGCTGTAGTTGGTATGTTGGCCCATTCCTCCATGCAGATCTCCTCTAGAGCAGTGATGTTTTTGGCTTTTTGCTTGGCAACACGGACTTTCAACTCCCTCCAAAGGTTTTCTATAGGGTTGAGATCTGGAGACTGGCTAGGCCACTCCAGGACCTTGAAATGCTTCTTACGAAGCCACTCCTTCGTTGCCCTGGCGGTGTGCTTTGGATCATTGTCATGTTGAAAGACCCAGCCACGTTTCATCTTCAATGCCCGTGCTGATGGAAGGAGGTTTGCACTCAAAATCTCACCATACATGGCCCCATTCATTCTTTCATGTACCCGGATCAGTCGTCCTGGCCCCTTTGCAGAGAAACAGTCCCAAAGCATGATGTTTCCACCACCATGCTTTACAGTAGGTATGGTGTTTGATGGATGCAACTCAGTATTCTTTTTCCTCCAAACACGACAAGTTGTGTTTCTACCAAACAGTTCCAGTTTGGTTTCATCAGACCATAGGACATTCTCCCAAAACTCCTCTGGATCATCCAAATGCTCTCTAGCAAACTTCAGACGGGCCCGGACATGTACTGGCTTAAGCAGTGGGACACGTCTGGCACTGCAGGATCTGAGTCCATGGTGGCGTAGTGTGTTACTTATGGTAGGCCTTGTTACATTGGTCCCAGCTCTCTGCAGTTCATTCACTAGGTCCCCCCGCGTGGTTCTGGGATTTTTGCTCACCGTTCTTGTGATCATTCTGACCCCACGGGGTGGGATTTTGCGTGGAGCCCCAGATCGAGGGAGATTATCAGTGGTCTTGTATGTCTTCCATTTTCTAATTATTGCTCCCACTGTTGATTTCTTCACTCCAAGCTGGTTGGCTATTGCAGATTCAGTCTTCCCAGCCTGGTGCAGGGCTACAATTTTGTTTCTGGTGTTCTTTGACAGCTCTTTGGTCTTCACCATAGTGGAGTTTGGAGTCAGACTGTTTGAGGGTGTGCACAGGTGTCTTTTTATACTGATAACACGTTTAAACAGGTGCCATTACTACAGGTAATGAGTGGAGGAAAGAGGAGACTCTTGAAGAAGAAGTTACAGGTCTGTGAGAGCCAGAAATCTTGATTGTTTGTTTGTGACCAAATACTTATTTTCCACCATAATATGCAAATAAAATGTTAAAAAAACAGACAATGTGATTTTCTGGATTTTTTTTTCTCAGTTTGTCTCCCATAGTTGAGGTCTACCTATGATGTAAATTACAGACGCCTCTCATCTTTTTAAGTGGTGGAACTTGCACTATTGCTGACTGACTAAATACTTTTTTGCCCCACTGTATATCTACTATATAAAGCTGAATGTGTGTGTGTGTGTGTGTATGTGTGTGTGTATGTCCGGGATTGGCATCTGCGCCGTCGCAGCTACAGCCACAAAATTTTGCACAGTCACACGTCTGGACCCCGAGAGCGTCATAGGCTATGTTGTGAGGCGAAATTTTAACCCCGCGCGTTCCAATTCACCAAACAATTTTGCCCCTATCTACATAATGGGGAAAAAAGTGAAAGGAAAAGTGTTGGAGGTGTCGCAGCTACAGAAACAAAATTTTGCACAGTCACACGTCTGGACCCTGAGAGCGTCATAGGCTACGTTGTGAGGTGAAATTTTAACCCCGCGCTTTCCAATTCACCAAACAATTTTGCCCCTATCTACATAATGGGGAAAAAGTGAAATGAAAAGTGTTGGAGGCGTCGCAGCTACAGACACAAAATTTTGCACAGTCACGCGTCTGGACCATGAGAGCGTCATAGGCTACGTTGTGAGGTGAAATTTTAACCCCGCGCTTTCCAATTCACCAAACAATTTTGCCCCTATCTACATAATGCGGAAAAAGTGAAAGGAAAAGTGTAGGAGGCAAATTGACAGCTGCCAGATGTGAACAAGGGGGACTTAAAGAATGAGAGCGATGGCGCCAAAGAGTATATACCGTACAGTTGCTAAGGTGGGACCCCGACATGGGATACTCACCACACACAGGGATATGAACACACACACAAAATGCGCCACACACTACCACGTGCTTGAACACATATACCACCCTCAGCACACATTTCACCACACATACACCAACCTCGCCACATAAAAGTCGAAACACAAAAGTTGCCGCTCAAAACTCGCCACGCGCAAAACTCGCCACATGTAAAAACTAGGCTCACGCAAAACTCGCCTCAAGTGCAAAACTCACCTCATGGAAAACTCGCCACACGCAAAACTTGCACATGCGGAAAAATTGCCACATGTACAAAATTTGCAACACATGCAAAAGTTGCCTCACATAAAACTTGCACATACTCAAAAGGCACCAGACATAAAACTCACCACGCGCAAAACTCGCCATGCGCAAAACTTGCTGCACACAACTTGCTACACTAACCTGTCACATGCAACTCGACACACAAAAAGTTGCTACACGCATGTTGCCACACAAAACTCATCTCAAAAAAGTCGCTACATGCATGTCGCCACACACAACTCAACACACACAACTTGACAAACGAAACTCGCCTTAAAACACACACAAGTCTGGTATTAGCCTTCAAAAATAAAAATCTGATTAATAAGCAGACAAACTACAAGAGCAACAAATGTACCATATAGGAAATACGGCAGCTGTCAGTCACATGACCTGTCTATTATGTGTATGTGTGAGCTAATATATACTGCCGGGGGGAGGGCTTCCTGTTGGCTGGGGATTTATCAGGCTGCCAATTTATCTTACAAATACTGAGGTAAAAATACTGAGCAAATAACGTGTTAAGGAGGTCTAATACAGGAGATCACAAAGGTATATACTATATACAGGGGAGATGACACACAGATATATACTATATACAGGAGAGATGACACACAGGTATATACTATATAGAGATGACATACAGGTACATACTATATACAGGAGGAGATGACATACAGGTATATACTATATACAGGAGGAGATGACACACAGGTATATACTATATACAGGAGCAGATTACCTACAGGTATATACTATATACAGGAGGAGATGACATACAGGTATATGCTATATATAGAAGATGACATACAGTTATATACTATATACAGGAGGAGATGACACACAGGTATATACTATATACAGGAGGAGATGACATACAGGTATATACTATATATAGAAGGAGATGACATACAGGTATATACTATATATAGGAGGAGATGACATACAGGTATATACTATATACAGGGGAGATGACACACAGCAGGTATATACTATATACAGGGGAGATGACATACAGGTATATACTATATACAGGAGATGACATACAGGTGTATACTATATATAACGGAGATGACAAACATGTATATACTGAGGTGAAAATGAGAGGTGTGAGTGCAAAATGAGAGGAGTGAGGGAAAATAGTGTAGTGATCGGAAAATGACAGATGTGAGGTCGAAATGACAAGTGTTAGGGGGGAATGAGAGGAGTGAGGGAGAAAATGAGAGGTGTGAGGGAGAAAATGAGAGATGTGAGGGGGAAAATTAAAGATGTGATGGGAAAATAAGAGAAGTGACGTGCTATAACTAACCACAGATATTTACTATGCCCAGGCAACGCCGGGCTCTTCAGCTAGTACTATATATAGAAGGAGATGACATACAGGTATATACTATATATAGGAGGAGATGACATACAGGTATATTCTATATATAGGAGATGACATACAGGTATATACTATATATAGGAGGAGATGACATACAGGTATATACTATATACAGGGGAGATGACACACAGCAGGTATATACTATATACAGGGGAGATGACATACAGGTATATACTATATACAGGAGATGACATACAGGTGTATACTATATATAAGGGAGATGGCAAACATGTACTGTATATACTGAGGTGAAAATGAGAGGTGTGAGGTGAAAATGAAAAGGTGTGAGTGCAAAATGAGAGGAGTGAGGGAAAATAGTGTAGTGATCGGAAAATGACAGATGTGAGGTCGAAATGACAAGTGTTAGGGGGGAATGAGAGGAGTGAGGGAGAAAATGAGAGGTGTGAGGGAGAAAATGAGAGATGTGAGGGGGAAAATTAAAGATGTGATTGGGAAAATGAGAGGCGTGATGGGAAAATAAGAGAAGTGACGTGCTATAACTAACCACAGATATTTACTATGCCCAGGCAACGCCGGGCTCTTCAGCTAGTCTATAATATAATGCTGGGAGCGTCACTCTGTCCAAAGCCTTTATAGACTGCGCAAGCGCCGGCGCAGTCTGGCCCCCACAGAGTGACCCTCCCAGGAGATCGCGGTATGCGTAAACACTGAACGCACACCGCGATCTCCAACAGAGAAGCAGGGACCGCCAGGAGGGTAAGTATCAGCTATATTCACCTGGCCCCGTTCCACCGCTGCGCGCCGCCATCTTCCGGGTCCTCTGCCTGTGACGTTCAGTTCAGAGGGTGCAATGACACGCTTAATGCGCTCCGCCCTCTGACTGAGCAGTCACAGCCAAAGGAGTCAGAAGATGGCGGCGCGCAGCGGTGGAACGGGGCCAGGTGACTATAGCAAGTGCTGGGGGGCCTGAACAAGCGGCGATACCGGCACCTGACCCCCACAGCGCGCCAATGTCCCCGCCTGCTCAGGCTCCCCAGCACTCGGCGCCGAGCGACGATAGGTGAGTATGGTATTTTTTTTTCATATATTGCAGCAGCATACAGGGCATATACCATGGAGCATCTTATGGGGCCATAAACCATAATGGAGCAGTGTACGGGGCATATACTATGGAGCATCTTATGGGGCCATAAACCATAATGGAGCAGTGTACGGGGGTATATACAATGGAGCATCTTATGGGGGCCATAAACCTTTATGGAGCAGTGTACGGGGGAATATAATATGGAGCATCTTATGGGGCCATAAACCATAATGGAGCAGTGTACGGGGCATATACAATGGAGCACCTTATGGGGCCATAAACCATAATGGAGCAGTGTACGGGGACATATACCATGGAGCATCTTATGGGGCCATAAACCATAATGGAGCAGTGTACGGGGGTATATACAATGGAGCGTCTTATGGGGCCATAAACCATAATGGAGCAGTGTACGGGGGCATATACAATGGAGCATCTTATGGGGCCATAAACCATAATGGAGCAGTGTTCGGGGGCATATAATATGGAGCATCTTATGGGGCCATAAACCATAATGGAGCAGTGTACGGGGGCATATACAATGGAGCATCTTATGGTGGCCATAAACCATAATGGAGCAGTGTACGGGGGCATATACCATGGAGCATCTTATGGGGGCCATAAACCATAATGGAGCAGTGTACGGGGGCATATACCATGGAGCATCTTATGGGGGCCATAAACCTTTATGGAACAGCGTACGGGGACATATACTATGGAGCATCTTATGGGGGCCATCAACCTTTATGGAGCAGTGTACGGGGCATATACTATGGAGCATCTTATGGGAGCCATAAACCTTTATGGAACAGCGTACGGGGACATATACTATGGAGCATCTTATGGGGGCCATCAACCTTTATGGAGCAGTGTACGGGGCATATACTATGGAGCATCTTATGGGAGCCATCAACCTTTATGGAGCAGTGTACGGGGCATATACCATGGAGCATCTTATGGGGGCCATAAACATTTATGGAACAGCGTACGGGGACATATACTATGGAGCATCTTATGGGGGCCATCAACCTTTATGGAGCAGTGTACGGGGCATATACCATGGAGCATCTTATGGGGGGCCATAAACCTTTATGGAACAGCGTACGGGGACATATACTATGGAGCATCTTATGGGGGCCATCAACCTTTATGGAGCAGTGTACGGGGCATATACTATGGAGCATCTTATGGGAGCAATAAACCTTTATGGAGCAGCGTATGGGGCATATGGATGGGAGCAGCAAATTAAAGAATGTTGGCACAGGATGGGAGCAGCACATGTCAGAATGGAGGCGCAGGATGGGAGCAGCACATGACAGGATGGGGACGCAGGATGGGTGCAGCACATGACAGGATGGGGTGCAGGATGGGAGCAGCACATGACAGGATGGGGGAGCAGGATGGGTGCAGCACATGACAGGATGGGGGCGCAGGATGGGAGCAGCACATGACAGGATGGGGACGCAGGATGGAGCAGCACATAACAGGATGGAGACCATATACCAATATAAATGCTCGCCACCCGGGCGTAGAACGGGTTCAATAGCTAGTATAGGTATATCTGTGAACGAGGGTAATGTAATATTTGTATGCAGGTGAAAAGTGGACCACGAAAGTCAATGTTACTGGTGGGCCCTTAGCACCCCAGTCCGACACTGGACTAGCAGCACTCCAAAAATAGTGCAAATTATATGACTTTAATGGCCGATGTGGCGATGGGCATATATGACTGGGGAACTGCGATGGCCATCAGCTTTCGGAAACCATCTGTATCTACCAGGCGGAAAGGCAGCATTTCCATGGCCAGCAGATTGGAGAGGTTCAACCTCTTACCTTTGTAATGTGTAGGAGGAAACAATCTTTTATGTGACCACAATTGCGGTACCGTGGGCTGGCTGCAGTGCTGAGAGGGCGGAGTTCAGTGAACCGGGCAAACTTCTAGACCGTGAGAGAGGTGCATGCAGTGTGGAGATGTTACGGTGGATTGAGAAAGTTGTGGTGTGCTTGTTCTCTGAGATCGGTCAAAAACAGCAGGCATATTCGCTTCCATTACAGCTGACGGCGGGCTCTCGGTCAGTGTGACTGGAGCGGATAACGAACCTGATGTTGTGTGGTCGGAGACATGCGTCTCACAGTAACAGAAGAGGAGGAAGCAGCAGATGTGATTGATTGGGCGGCTGATGGTTGTTGAGGTCTGCTGGTCCACATTATAGCACACTGGGATTCCCAGAGTAACGGGTGTGTGAAGGTTCATACACGTAGTAGTCAAATTATTGCACTTTTTACTTCTACTGTTTTTTTTTTCAAAGTTGGCAGATTACAATGGGGAAAAAAAAGTATTTAGTCAGCCACCAATTTTGCAAGTTGTCCCACTTAAAAAGTTGAGAGATGCCTGCAATTGACATCATAGGTAGACCACAATTATGAGAGTTAAAATGAGAAAACAATTCCAGAAAATCACCTTGCCTGACTTGGCAAGATTTATTTTGCAAATTATGATGGAAAATAAGTATTTGACCATTAACAAAAGTTCATCTCAATATTTTGTTATATATCCTTTGTTGGCAGTAACAGAGATCAAACGTTTTCTTTAAGTCTTCATAAGGCTGGCACACACTGTTGGTGGTATGTTGGCCCATTCCTCCATGCAGATCTCCTCTAGAGAAGTGATGTTTTGAGCCTGTCACTGGGCTACACGGATTTTCAAATCCCTCCAAAGGTTTTCTATGGGGTTGAGATCTGAAGACTGGCTAGGCCACTCCAGGACCTTCATATGCTTCTTACAAAGCCACTCCTTCGTTGCCCTGGCAGTGTGCTTGGGATCATTATCCTGCTGAAACACCCATCCACATTTCATCTTCAATGCCCTTGCTGATGGATAAAGGTTTGCGCTCAAAACTCACAATACATGTCCCCATTTATGCTTTCATGTACACGGATCAGTTGTTCTGGTTCCTTTGCAGAGAAACAGCCCCAAAGAATGATATTGTCATCCCCATGCTTCACAGTAGGTATTGTGTTCTTGGTATGCAACACAGCATTCTGTCTCCTCCAAACACAACGAGTTTTGTTTCTACCAAACAGTTCTACATTGGTTTCATCAGAACATATGATATTCTCCCAATAGTCTTCTGGAAAATATAAATGCTCTCTAGCAAACTTCAGACGGACCCGGACATGTACTGGCTTAAGCAGGGGGACATCCCTGGCGGCATAGTGTGTTACTGATGGCAGCTTTTGTTACGGTGGTTGTTACGGTGGTCCCAGCTCTATACAGGTCATTCACTAGGTCCACTCGTGTGGTTCTGGGATTTTTGCTCACCATTCTTATGACCATTTTGACCCCACGGGGTGAGATCTTGCATGGAGCCCCTGATCGAGGGAGATTATCAGTGGTCTTGTATGTCTTCCAATTTCTTATTATTGCTCCCACGGTTGAGATCATCACACCAAGCTGCTTGCGTATTGCAGATTCAGTCTTCCCAGCCTGGTGGAGGGTTACAATTTTGTTTCTAGTGTCCTTTGACAGCTCTTTGGTCTTCACCATAGTGGAGTTTGAAGTGTGACTGTTTGAGGTTGTGGACAGGTGTCTTTTTATACTGATCACAAGTTCAAACAGGTGCCATTACTACAGGTATTGAGTGCAGGACAGATGAGGTCTGTGAGAGCCAGAAATCTTGCATGTTTTAAGGTGACCAAATACTAATTTTCCACCATAATTTGCAAAATCAGACAAGGTGATTTTATGTATGTTTTCTCATTTTGACTCTCATAGTTGTGGTCTACCTATGATGTCAATTACAGGCCTCTCATCTTTTTAAGTGGGAGAACTTGCATAATTGGTTGCTGACTACTTTTTTCCCCACTGTATGTGAGTTGGCTCATCGTTTGCAGTGTCAAGGCCCAGGCTAGGAAACCCTTGCCACCCCTGCGAGCAGCAAGCCCACGGACACTGCTGGTCACAGTCACAATTGTGGCTGATGCATTGCTCACTGTGGCTGCATCGCTACATGTCTGTGACGTACGGCGCAACATAACCTCCTCGTCTACCTCCACAGATTACGTACTCAGCTGTGTGCTTCTGTGTTGATGACAACTGGGATCTACTACCTCATCATCCTCTGTTATCACATTCCTCGCCCTTAGAGTCGCCCTCTTTCTCTTCCTGCCCTGACAGCATAGTACAGTCCAGGTGAGCCTCAGATATCTGAGTCTCGATCACCCCGGGGGTTAATGTCTGGTGACAAGGGTCAGGATGCTGCTCAGACCCTACTTCGTCCAGCACCGGATCCAAGCTTAAAAAAAATGTGGGTATCGGTGCAGATTTTCTCCTTTTGACTCTGTGAAGTTTTTGAGTACACTTCTGATGACCATGGCATAGAATGTGTGAACAGCTCTTCAGACTCCCCTCCTGAGGTTCTGCGGGCCCTTTAAAACTGAAGGAGGCAGAGGCGCGCACAGGCTCATGCATGCAGTTCCGACCCACTGCCAAGACCAGGGCCGGCGGCACCACCCGGCGAAACCAAGGTAAGCACTGGGGGCCATGAGTGAACGGGGGTGGGACAAACATCATGAAGTCCGTGAGTTGGTGGGAGCCCGGTGGTAGCGCTGTCATCGGGGCCCCCTCTAATACTCATTTCTCCTCGTTACGGCAGCTGCAGTGTCTTCAGTGCCCACTGACTCTGCGACGTCTCAGGGCAGAGGCTGCGATGACGTCATCACTGCAGAAAATATTTATAGAAAAAGCATCACTGCATAACATGCACACCATCCAAATAATAACAAATGTATAAAGAAAAAAATGGAATTTATTAATGCTCCTAAAACACACCAAACAATAAATAAAACATACTTAAAAACCAACACAAAACATCACAGGTTGAATAATAAACAAAAATAAGGCAACCACCAAACCCTAACCTGACTGGCTCATATGATGATATCCCATGCGGTCATAACAAAGTAAAAGCCACTAATAAGGATCCAGCAGGGGACACTCCCTGAGGAAGCCCGGTTCGCCGGGTGATACGCGTGGGATATCGGTTTACACCAGGTTGTATGCACTTTTGGATCTCATTATGAGTCTTTATTGGTGCTGCTCATATGGCTGATTGCTTTTCCTTTGTCCTGCTCACCTTAGGACTTTGGTTACCTATCTAACCTAGGCCATGTAGTTGTGGGGATACATTTATTTTCCCCTGCTGGATCCTTATTAGTGGCTTTTACTTTATGACCGCATGGGATATCATCATATGAGCCAGTCAGGTTAGGGTTTGGTGGTTGCCTTATTTTTGTATATTATTCAACCTGTGATGTTTTGTGTTGGTTTTTAAGTATGTTTTATTTATTGTTTGGTGTGTTTTAGGAGCATTAATAAATTACATTTTTTTCTTTATACATTTGTTATTATTTGGATGGTGTGCATGTTATGCAGTGATGCTTTTTCTATAAATATTTTCTCTGGTTCTGTTTATTACTGCTTTTTGCACCCTCCTAACTTATGTTACATTTATATAGCTGTGCGCCTTGCCTCTATTCTAGTGACGTCATCACTGCATGCTCAGCCTCTCTGTCCTGAGCATTGCAGAGTCGGGAGAAACGCTGAGTATATGGGAACTGCGGTGGGAACAGGAGAGGTGAGGATTTGATTTATTTCTTTATGTATGCAGCATTACATGGGGCCCATGATATACTGCATGGAGGAGCATTACATGGGCCCCATGATGTGCTGCATGGATGCGCATTGGACCCATAATACTGTATGGAGGAGAATGGGGCCCATAATACGGTATGGAGAAGCATGGGGCCCATAATACTATATGGAGGAGCAGGAGGCCCATAATACTGTATGGAGGAGCAGGGGGCCCATAATACTGTACGGAGGAGCAGGAGGCCCACAATACTGTATGGAGGAGCAGGAGGCCCATAATAATGTATGGAGGAGCAGGGGGCCCATAATACTGTATGGAGGAGCAGGGTGCCCCTAATACTATTTGGAGGAGCATTGCAGGGGGCCCATAATACAGTACGGAGCATTGCATGGGGCCCATAATACTGTACAGAGGAGCTTTACATGGGGCCCATAATACTGTACGGAGGAGCATTACATGAGGCCGTAATGTGCTGTACGGAGGAACATTACATGGGGCCTGTGATGTGCTGTACGGAGGAGCAGTATATGCCGCCCGTAATATACTGCATGAATGAGCATCATATGGGGCCCATAATACTGTATGGCGGACCATGTGGTTGCCCATAATACTGTATGCAGGACTACATGGTGCCCATATATTGTACTATACCTGTATTTTTACTTATGCACCAGGAATTGTGGCATGTGTTTGTTAGAGGTCGAGTTCCCGCTTCTGCACAGGGGGAATCTCGAGCCATCTCCACTGCGGTCTCCCATTCTGTTCCAGCCGCAGTGGAGTCTGCTCAGCAAAGACGTCGGTCCCAGCGTCTTGCTCAATCTCACTCTGTTCTAAGAGCTACTGCTGCTTCTCCAGCTCCTGCCATTAAAGCCAGTACTGGTCAGCAGCAAGCGGACTTCTCTGGGACTACGTCCTTGTCTGCACATACTGAGCATGCCCAGGGCACGATCTCCCGTTGGAGATCGAGGGTCAGGTGCTCAGGCTCTGCGGCACATTCCATTGGTCCTCTTGGCAGGTCTTGGAAGGGCAAAAGTTCTGTAGCCACTTCCTGTGCTGCAACTATATAAACTGCGCATGACCGCACGGCCATGCGCTAGTATTGTCTCATAATGATATATGTGTGTGTGTAGATGGATGTATGTCGATGGATGTAAGCTCCTAAATATCCCTCCCTAGAGTTGTTGTCTGCTCGCGGATGTTGGTAGCTATCTAGCGCCCGACTAACCATCTGCACGATACACACATTACAGCGTCCTCTTGCTGTGTTCGCCTGTACGGCGCCGTGCGCTTGCCTTGCGCTTTCCATACACAAGCCTGTGTGGTTGGTGGCGTCCGACAGTGCGGCATTGCTCGCACTCCTGTGCATTTATATATTTCTAATTAGTTTCCTTACACACCCAGTTGTGGTGTAGTGCCAGCAAGGGTCTAATCGGACTTCAATCCCTGTTGGGGTTAAGTACGCTGACTGCTTGCTCGCACTTTATGTGCGGTACCGCGGTCCTGTGACGCAACAGGATTGCTTCCTTCACGCTGGGTGAGGTTGAACCCACGTGTGTTTACTTTAGTGTACTGCCAGATAGTCTGCAATTTACGAGCAGCGGGTTTTCACCTGCACGGTGGACCTCGGACTGCGAACGCATCTAAATCATCTTTCTGGGTGCGTTCCGCCAGTCCTAACATAATACTAGCGCCAAGGTCTGGCTAGTAAATGGCGGACGATCAGCGTTTACAGTGGTACATCCAGCAGCTGGAGGGAAGGTTGGCGGCTCTAGAGCGTTCAACTTCAGCTGTGGATGTTACTGCTGTCGCTGTTCAGGCTGCAAGTGTGGCTGCAGCTACCTTGTCCACTGCCGCCCCTGTACCGACGCTATCTCGCCTCCCGCTGCCAGAGAAATTTTCTGGTGACAGTAAGTCCTGTAGGGGTTTCGTGAGTCAGTGCTCAATACATCTCGAGCTTCTGGCCTCTCGTTTCCCTACAGAGCGGGCTAAGGTGGGCTTTATCATTTCCTTATTGTCGGACAGGGCGTTGCAGTGTGCTACGCCGCTGTGGGAGCGTGACGATCTTGTGGTGCAGAGTGCTCCGTTATTCCTGAGCACTCTGAAACAGGTCTTTTTAGGACCTCGTGTCACCCATGATACGGCGCTCCAACTGTTGGCATTGACTCAGGGCTCGTTCTTGGTCAGCCTTTTTGCCGTCCACTTTCGCACTCTAGCATCTGAGCTGGAGTGGACGGATAAAGCCCTTATCCCTATATTTTGGAGGGGGCTGGCTGACCACGTTAAGGACGCCCTGGCCACTAGGGAGATTCCCGCCACACTGGAGGAATTAATAACTGTATCTACTCGTATTGACCTCCGTTTTCACGAGCGGAGGTTAGAGCGAGCCCAGTGTAGGCAGAGGTTTCGGCTGGCTCCCACCTTCGCCAAACCTTTAGAATTTCCAGTCCAGGCTCCTGAGTCCCATGAACCTAAGGTGGTGTCACGAGCGGGATCTAAGTCCTGGACCGCCCGTGCACTCCAGGTTTGCCATGTATGCCAACAGTCAGGACATCTTGCCACCAGATGTCATCAGCGGTCGAGGAAACGTCAGCGTCTAGTGGTAGTAGGTGGAGGTGCACTAGACACTGCGACGTTTGCCTCCAAATTGTCTTTCAAGGGGACAATTACTTTTGGCTCATCCTCCCACTTGGTAGAGCTCTGCGTGGATTCTGGGGCGGAGGGCAATTTTATGTCTTCTGCCTTCGCCCAACGTCACGCAATACCCCTGGTTATGCTATCTCAACCAGTAACGGTACGAGTGGTGAATGGGTCGACACTCCCCGCACAGATAACACATCAGACCATCCCTTTTACTCTGTCCATGTCACCATCCCATCAGGAGATTATATCTCTGCTCGTCATTCCTGAGGGGATTGATGAGGTCCTGTTGGGGATACCTTGGTTACGGTACCACTCTCCTCACATCGAGTGGTCCTCTGGCAGAATTCTGGGATGGGGTGAATCATGTGGGGGTAGGTGTCACCGAGAGTGCGTTCAGGTTGCTACTACAGAGGTACCCGCAGATCTATCCTCTCTCCCCAAGCAATATTGGTCTTATGCAGACGTGTTCTCCAAAAAGGCGGCGGAGACCCTTCCGCCCCATCGCCCCTATGACTGTCCTATCGATCTCTTGCCTGGTGCGGAGCCTCCCCGGGGTCGAGTTTATCCATTATCTCTCCCGGAGACGGAGGCCATGTCTCAGTACATTCAAGAGAATCTGGCAAGAGGGTTCATCAGGAAGTCAGTGTCACCTGCTGGGGCAGGGTTCTTCTTCGTGCAGAAGAAGAATGGGGAACTACGTCCATGCATAGACTACAGGGGTCTTAACGCTATCACCGTTAAGAACAAGTATCCTTTGCCCTTGATATCCGAGCTCTTCGATAGGCTTCGGGGAGCTAGAGTGTTTACTAAATTAGATCTGCGGGGTGCTTATAACCTGATTCGCATCCGTGAGGGGGACGAATGGAAAATGGCATTTAACACCAGATATGGGCACTATGAGTATCTGGTGATGCCCTTCGGGCTCTGTAATGCTCCAGCCGTTTTCCAAGACTTTGTCAACGACATCTTCCGGGATATGCTTTCCACCTCAGTTGTAGTCTATCTGGATGATATTCTCATCATTTCTCCAGATATGGACTCCCACCGGAGAGATGTTGGCAGAGTCTTCGACCTCCTACGGGCAAACTCTCTCTATGCGAAATTGGAGAAGTGTATGTTTGAGCAGGAGTCCTTACCTTTCCTGGGCTATATCATCTCCGCCCAGGGATTGGCTATGGATCCTGCCAAACTACAGGCTGTGATGGACTGGCAAGAGCCCCATTCTCTTAAAGCGGTGCAGCGCTTTATGGGGTTCATTAACTATTACCGCCAGTTCATTCCCCACTTCTCAACTCTGGTAGCTCCCTTGGTAGCCCTCACCAAGAAGGGAGCGAATCCCAAATTGTGGTCGGAAGAGGTCTCCAAGGCCTTCACTTCTATTAAGTCCCACTTTGCTAGCGCTCCCATCTTACGTCGCCCCGATGTTGATAAGCCATTCCTAATGGAGGTGGATGCCTCATCCGTTGGTGCTGGAGCAGTCCTCTATCAAAAGGATGCTCAAGGTCGGAAGCATCCATGCTTCTTTTTCTCAAAGACCTTTACATCAGCGGAGAGAAATTACTCCATCGGGGATAGGGAGTTGCTAGCGATGAAGTTGGCCTTTTCGGAGTGGAGACATCTTCTGGAGGGTGCACGGTTTCCTTTCCAGGTCTTCACGGACCACAAAAATTTGGTGTATTTACACACAGCCCAGCGGCTGAATTCTCGTCAGGCCAGATGGTCCTTATTTTTCTCCCGGTTCCATTTTACTCTTCACTATCTCGCCGGGGAGAAGAATATTCGTGCCGACGCTCTCTCTCGCTCCCTTATGTCAACTGAGGAGGAGGAAGAGGAGCCTCGGCTTATTGTCCCTGCTGAGAGCCTGAGAACCGTAGCGCCGGTTTCACTGGAGTCTGTGCCTCCGGGCAAGACTTTTGTGCCCATTAATTTGCGACCGGAGGTTCTCTCTTGGGCTCATTCGTCCAGGGTGGGTGGACACTTTGGGACAAAAAGGACATCTGAGCTACTGGCGAGGACGTACTGGTGGCCGCATATGGTCCGGGATGTCAGGGATTATATTCTGGCGTGTGTCTCCTGCGCCAAAAATAAATCTCCGCGTCAAAGGCCAGCTGGGTTGCTCTATCCCTTGCCGGTGGCAGATAGGCCCTGGGAGATGGTCGGGATGGACTTTGTTGTGGGTTTACCCAAATCTCGCGGCTGTACCATCATTTGGGTCATCACCGATCATTTCTCAAAAATGGTGCATTTGGTGCCGCTACCACGGTTACCTTCTGCACGGGCCTTGGCAGCGTTGTTCATAAAACACATCTTCCGCCTACATGGTATGCCTGACAAAATTGTCAGTGACCGAGGTCCCCAGTTTGCGTCTCGGTTCTGGAGAGAGCTTTGTCGTCTACTCAGTATTGAGTTGAATCTCTCTTCCGCTTATCATCCCGAGACGAATGGGTTGGTAGAGAGGGCCAATCAGACCTTGGTCACATACCTGCGACATTTTGTTTCAGCCAGGCAGGATGACTGGGCATCCTTGCTATCATGGGCAGAGTTTGCGCTGAACAACGCCGTAGCCGACTCCACTGGACAAACCCCATTCCTCCTCAACTATGGTCAGCATCCACGGGTACCTGTGCCTATGCCCGTGTCCTCCGCAGACTCCAGGGTGGCAGACTGGGCTGTGGAGGCACGGGATATTTGGGACCGCACTCAGGATGCCATTCGGGCCTCTAAGGAGAGAATGAGGTCCTCCGCCGATGCTCATCGGCGCCCCGCTCCGACCTTTGCTCCTGGCGACTTGGTGTGGCTCTCCGCCCGTAACATCAGGCTGCGAGTTGAGTCCACTAAATTTGCTCCTCGCTACTTGGGTCCCTTCAAGGTCCTCGAACAGGTTAATCCTGTGGTCTACCGTCTGGCTCTTCCTCCACGCCTTGGTATCACCAACACCTTTCATGTGTCCCTCCTTAAGCCCGTATGCATGTCCCGGTTTTCTGAGTCATCTGCCGAGACATCGGGTTCGTCTACGGATGATTTCGAGGTGAACGCTATCTTGGGGTGCAAGGTGGTACGTGGCAAAAAATATTTTTTGGTGGACTGGAAGGGTTACGGCCCTGAGGACAGGTCCTGGGAGCCTGCTGAGCACATTCGGGCTCCGCAGCTTATTGCTGCCTTCGAACGTAGCGAGGCCCAAGGAGGGGGGGGGCCTTAGGAGGGGGGGGTAATGTTAGAGGTCGAGTTCCCGCTTCTGCACAGGGGGAATCTCGAGCCATCTCCACTGCGGTCTCCCATTCTGTTCCAGCCGCAGTGGAGTCTGCTCAGCAAAGACGTCGGTCCCAGCGTCTTGCTCAATCTCACTCTGTTCTAAGAGCTACTGCTGCTTCTCCAGCTCCTGCCATTAAAGCCAGTACTGGTCAGCAGCAAGCGGACTTCTCTGGGACTACGTCCTTATCTGCACATACTGAGCATGCCCAGGGCAAGATCTCCCGTTGGAGATCGAGGGTCAGGTGCTCAGGCTCTGCGGCACATTCCATTGGTCCTCTTGGCAGGTCTTGGAAGGGCAAAAGTTCTGTAGCCACTTCCTGTGCTGCAACTATATAAACTGCGCATGACCGCACGGCCATGCGCTAGTATTGTCTCATAATGATATATGTGTGTGTAGATGGATGTATGTCGATGGATGTAAGCTCCTAAATATCCCTCCCTAGAGTTGTTGTCTGCTCGCGGATGTTGGTAGCTATCTAGCGCCCGACTAACCATCTGCACGATACACACATTACAGCGTCGTCTTGCTGTGTTCGCCTGTACGGCGCCGTGCGCTTGCCTTGCGCTTTCCATACACAAGCCTGTGTGGTTGGTGGCGTCCGACAGTGCGGCATTGCTCGCACTCCTGTGCATTTATATATTTCTAATTAGTTTCCTTACACACCCAGTTGTGGTGTAGTGCCAGCAAGGGTCTAATCGGACTTCAATCCCTGTTGGGGTTAAGTACGCTGACTGCTTGCTCGCACTTTAGGTGCGGTACCGCGGTCCTGTGACGCAACAGGATTGCTTCCTTCACGCTGGGTGAGGTTGAACCCACGTGTGTTTACTTTAGTGTACCGCCAGATAGTCTGCAATTTACTAGCAGCGGGTTTTCACCTGCACGGTCGACCTCGGACTGCGAACGCATCTAAATCATCTTTCTGGGTGCGTTCCGCCAGTCCTAACAGTGTTAAAGGGGCCAACTGATACTTTTTTGCCCGAGGCCCACGAAATGATAAATGACTCCTGCAGCTTTTGATTGTTTGGCGGCCATTCAATGTTACTACTATGTGATGTCAGCGCGCGGCCTGTCACAGAGCAGAGCGCCCTGTGACAATGGCAGTCACTTTAGTGACCACGCCGAATATAAAGCCACAAGAGGACGCTGGGGAGCGCAAGAAGGTGAGAAGAATCCCCCCCTGTGATTGGGCAACGTAGTGGCCATAGGGGCGGACATAGGAGCGCAGGGAGGGGATGTTATTAAAGTGGACATAGGGGCCCAGGATGAGGACATTATTACTGGAAGGGGACCAGGATAGGGACCTTATTAAAGTGGACACTGGGTTCAGGATGGGGACATTAAATAAAGGGGCCCAGGATCTGGCACCTTATTAAAGGGAACATGTCACCCCCCCAGAGCGTTTTTAAGAAAAAGAGCCACCGGGCGCCTGCGCTCTGCCAACATTTTTCGCCTGATGTAAGTTCATGGGCAGCGCGCACGGCGCATGCCCGAGAAATGTTGGCAAAGCACAGGTGCGGGGCATGTAACAGGAACACAGGAGGCGGCACACAGACGCAAGAGGGAGATGATTGACGTCTCGGAGGCGGTTGACACCGGGGGGAGAAGACATACCTCCGGGACACAATAGAGGTATGGCGGGCAATTTATAAAAGTGATTATTTCAGCATTCCTAGGGATACTAAGTATAAGAGTCACCTTCACAGAATGCAGCCTTAGTGCTGCTGAAAGTGGCTCTTTTACTTAAAAACGACCTGGGGGGAGGTGACAAGTTCCTTTTAAAAAGGCCCTGGGGGGTGACAGGTTCCCTTTAAATAAATGGGTGACATAATTACTGTATGGAGGTCGGGATGAGGAACATACATTATAACAAAACCAAGTTGGCGGCCTAGATTGATGGCACCTCCATCAAATGAATAAAACCTATAAACAAAGAGAAGTTTTATGCCAAGTATAAAAATAATATTGAAATCTTTGTTGAGACATATACACACATAAGGTTAAAAAAGTGAATATTTTGGAGGGTGGATACAAATACAAAATGTACTACATTCACGGGGTGCACTAGAAGTCTATAAATAATAAGATACGAAATGTTTACATGATTAACCAATTGATCTTATGGAATAATTTACAGGATTGTATATAAATTATAAAAGTTTTGGAGAAAAAGTAGATAACACAAAGGGCTTTCAGTGCATATAGAGCAAATAGATATGTCCGCTGCAAATAAATATAGGTAAAAAATCCTAGTATGTATTAGACTAGGAACCCCCCATGAAGAAGCTAAAAGTGCATCGGGGACCTTTGCTGCATTCTCAGGTTGTGTACACTAGCCCTTTTTACCTAGTTTTGCACTGGATTACTACCCTATGTGTTTACCTTCAGTAACATTGTGCTGCTAAAAACCAGTGATATGCTGCTAACTGTTCTCACTATCAGATCTGTTTTATAAGGCACTTGATCTATTATCACTATGAGACCTCTTTTATAAGGCACCTGACCTATATTTGATTACAGCTGATACATATTTTTTGCACCTTATGCACTTTTAGTACCTTGAGACACCTCTTTGTCTTTTTGGAATTATTTTGGGCTGTTATTTTAATTATTTGATACTGTTATTATGCTGCTGATACATATGACATGCTGCTATTTACTCTTACTATAAGATTTTTTACCTATATTTATTTGCAGCAGACATATCTATTTACACTACATGCACTGAAAGCCCTTTGTGATATCTACTTTTTCTCCAAAACTTTTATAATATACAATCCTGTAAATTATTCCATAAGATCAATTGGTTAATCATGTAAACATTTAGTATCTTATTATTTATAGACTTCTAGTGCACCCCGTAAACGTAGTAAATATTGTATTTGTACCCACCCTTCAAAATATTCACTTTTTTAACCTTATGTGTGTATATGTCTCAATAAAGATTTCAATATTATTTTTATACTTGCATAAAACTTCCCTTTGGTTATAGGTAACATACAGTGGGTACAGATAGCATTATTTATTTATATAGCGCCATTAATTCCATGGTGCTGTACATGAGAAAAGAGGTTACAGATCTAGACCCCTTTAAATTTTTCATTCTTTGTTTCATTGCAGTAATTTGGAAAATTAAAAAAAGTTAACTTTTTTTCTCATTAATGTACACTCTGCACCCCATTCTTGACTGAAAAAAAAGAGAAATGTAGAAATTTTAGCAAATTTATTAAAAAGAAAAACTGAAATATCACATGGTCATAAGTATTCATACCCATTGCTCAGTATTGAGTAGAAGCACCCTCTTGAGCTAGTACAGCCATGAGTCTTCTTAGGAATGATGCAACAAGTTTTTCACACCTGGATTTGGGGATCCTCTGCCATTCTTCCTTGCAGATCCTCTCCAGTTCCGTCAGGTTGGATGGTGAACGTTGGTGGACAGCCATTTTCAGGTCTCTCCAGAGATGCTCAATTTAGGTCAGGGCTCTGGCTGGGCCAGTCAAAAAAGGTCACAGAGTTGTTCTGAGGCCACTCCTTTGTTATTTTAGCTGTGTGCTTAGGATCATTGTCTTGTTGGAAGGTGAACCTTTGGCCAAGTCTGAGGTCTAGAGAACTCTGGAAGAGGTTTTCATACAGGATATCTCTGTACTTGGCCGCATTCATGTTTCCTTCAATGACAACCTGCTGTCTTGTCCCTACAGCTGAAAAACACCCCCATAGCATAATGCTGCCACCACGTTTCACTGTTGGGATTGTATTGGTCAGGTGATGAGCAGTGCCTGGTTTTCTCCACACATACCACTTAGAATTATCACCAATAATGTCTATCTTCATCACATCAGACCAGAGAATTGTATTTCTTAGTCTGGGAGTCCGTCATGTGTTTTTGGCAAACTCTATGCGGGCTTTCATATGTCTTGCACGGAGGAGAGGCTTCTGTCAGGCCACTCTGACATAAAGGCCCGACTGGAGGACTGCAGTGATAATTGACTTTGTGGAACTTTCTCTAATTTCCCTACTGCATTTCTGGAGCTCAGCCACAGTGATTTTGGGGTTCTTCTTTATCTCTCACCAAGGCTCTTTTCCCACGATTGCTCAGTTTGGCTGGACGGCCAGGTCTAGGATGACTTCTGGTGGTCCCAAACTTCTTCCATTTAAGGATTATGGAGGCCACTGTGCTTTTAGGAGCCTTGAGTACTGCAGAAATTCTGTTGTAACCTTGGCCAGATCTGTGCCTTTCCACAATTCTGTCTCTGAGCTCCTTGGCCAGTTAATTTGACCATATGACTCTCATTTGGTGTCACATGCACTGTGAGCTGTGAGGTCTTATATAGACAGGTGTGTGCCTTTCCATATCAAGTCCTATCTGTTCAATTAAACACAGCTGGACTCCAATGAAGGAGTAGAACCATCTCAAGGAGGATGACAAGGAAATGGACAGCATGTGACTTAAATATGAGTGTCTGAGCAAAGGGTCTGAATACTTATGACCATGTGATATTTCAGTTTTTCTTTTTAATAAATTTGCAAAAATTTCTACATTTCTGTTTTTTTTCAGTCAAGATGGGGTGCAGAGTGTACATTAATGAGAAAGAAAAATAAACTTTTTTGAATTTACCAAATGGCTGCAATGAAACAAAGAGTGAAAAATTTAAAGGGGTCTGAATACTTTCCATACCCACTGTATTTAAATGAGGAGGTGGAATACCCTTGAGTATTTATGATATAGATAGTATGCACTGGCATATATACAGCTCTGGCAAAAATTAAGAGACCACTGCAAAATGTTCAGTTTGTGTTATTTTTCTCTTTATAGGGATATTTTTGAATAAAATGTAAATTGTTCATTTATTCTATAAACTTCTGACAACATGTCTCTTAATTTCTCAGCAATAAATTTTGTATTTTTTATCTGAAAAAGAAAAATGGCCAAAATTTAAAAAAAACAGTGCTTTCAGACCTCAAATAATGCAAAGAAAACAAGTTCATGATCATTTAGAAACAACAATACTAATGTTTTAACTCAGGAAGAGTTCAGAAATCACTATTTTGTGGAATAACCATGATTTTTAATCACAGCTTTCATGCGTCTCGGCATGCTTTTCACCAGTTTTTCACACTTCTTTTGGCACAAAAATGTAAGCAGTTCTTCTTTGATGGCTTGTGTCTATCCATCATCCTCCTGATTACATTACAGAGGTTTTCAATGGGGGTTCCGGTCTGGAGATCGGGCTGACCATGACAGGGTTTTGATGTGGTGGTCTCTTAATTTTTGCCAGATCTGTACATATTAAATATTATGGTTCTCAAAGTGTATAGTGGGTTAGACAATGCAAACAAAAGGCCAGTGGTGGATAAGATATATTAAAATTAGAACCTTAAAACCAACCACTTCAAAAGTGGATCAGATAAACAAAAACAATAATGTGGAAGGAAATGGAACGTCCTCACTCATTGATGGGTTGTCGGTTTTCTGGCATCTGGGAAGTCCTAGGTAATTTCCAGGGGGCTGTTCAGGGATGGTATCTGATTCTGCCCTTGTGTTTCCCTATGGGGACTGCACTGACTTAACTCCCCTTTGCTCCTGCCCTAACAAGGACAATCCACAGCTAAATACTACAACAAATGGCCCTGCACTCTCTGTCCATGTGTCTCATGCGTTCCAACGTGTTTCTTTCATAGGAGTCATCAGGGGACCGATGTACATGGTATAATGGGAATCTGTGCTATAGTGCCAAATAACAGACACTTTTGTCTTCACTATCTCTCAGACAGAGCTGTGGAGTAATGGAGTGGAGTATAAATGTTGCGGTGAATCAAATTAGCATCAAAAACATGTGATGGGTCTCATTTAATTGTCCAATGGTATACCCCGATAGTTAAAAAAAAAATACTATTCTTTTATTGGTGCTGCTTTAACCTGATTATTAATGAGGAAATATAACTTATTTTAAAGGGAACCTGTCACCTGAATTTGGCGGGACTGGTTTTGGGTCATATGGGTGGAGTTTTCGGGTGTTTGATTCACCCTTTCCTTACCTGCTGGCTGCATGCTGGCTGCAATATTTGATTGAAGTTCATTCTCTGTCCTCCGTGGTACACGCCTGCGCAGGGTAATCTTGCCTTGTGCAGGCGTGTACTATGGAGGACAAAGAATGAACTTCAATCCAATATTGCAGCCAGCATGCAGCCAGCGGGTAAGGAAAGGGTGAATCAAACACCCGAAAACTCCACCCATATGACCCAAAACCAGTCCCGCCAAATTCAGGTGACAGGTTCCCTTTAAGGTGCGGTCCATGTGCCTTGGCGTGCAAAGCTGGAGTCGGCCGCGCTGGACCGCATGATAGACCTCTCCGTTTGAGAGATCTCCAGTGAGATCATTTCCAGTCACACACAGATGCGTGTTCGCTGGAGCTAGTGGTTCAGTTGAATGCACAGTGCTGTTGGAACGCACGGCCATTTTAGGAGTGACTTTTTCCGAGTCCCTTGCTGTACTGAGTAATTGCGGGCAACTACTGCTGATCGATTATTCATTAGATGAATATAAATAATCCATTGGGGTTAGAATCTTGCGTTTTCCATTTATAACAAGGAGGTAATTTTAGCAGTAGGAATCCAAATGGAAGGGTTAATAACTAAGATTGGTACATATGGGTTTAATACAAATGTAGAGGTGTATAATACTGCCAGTGCTTAAGACATTGATGCAGTAATTGATGCAAAAAGAGCCCTGACCAAGTATTGAGTGCATTTACTGAACATACATTTCAGCAGACCAACATTTCGGATTTTAAAATAATTTTTCAAGCTGGTGTTATAAAGTATTCTAATTTACTGAGATAATGACTTTTGGGTTTTCATTGGCTCTGAGCCATAATCATCATTAACAGAAATAAACACTAGAAATAGATCACTCGGTTTGTAATGACTCTATACGAGTTTCACTTTTTGTATTGAAGAACTGAAATAAATGAACTTTTTTGCTGATATTCTAATTTAGTGAGAAGCACCTGCATGTCTCACGGCTGTTCGATAGCCTCAACACTAGTGATGGGCGAATATACTCGTTATTCGAGATTTCTCATGCTCGGGGGTCCTCTGAGCATTTTTTAGTGCTCGGAGTTTTAGTTTTTCTTGCCGCAGTTGAATGATTTACATCTGTTAGCCAGCATAAGTACATGTGGGGGTTGCCTGGTTGCTAGGGAATCCCCACATGTAATCAAGCTGGCTAACAGATGTAAATATAACAGACCGACAATCCCTGCACGTGTTGTGACTGCAGCCGTGAGACAAGCAGCCGCGGGGATTCGGACATATTCGAGCACGGTGGAGTCACTCGGTCAGCACCCGAGCATGCTCAGATAACACCTTATCCCAGCACTAGTGAGTATATAAACATGTGGCGTTACTAACCCTTCGTGGGCGGGCTTGTTTAAGAAACGCAAGTGCAGAAGTGATTTGTTGCACTAAGTATAAGCATTTAAGTAAACTAAAGTATTGTGCCCAAAGGTGGAGAAGCCCTTTAACCCCTTCCCGACCTTTGACGCCACGTAGGCGTCATGAAAGTCGGTGCCAATCCGACCCATGACGCCTATGCGGCGTCATGGAAAGATCGCGTCCCTGCAGATCGGGTGAAAGGGTTAACTCCCATTTCACCCGATCTGCAGGGACAGGGGGAGTGGTAGTTTAGCCCAGGGGGGGTGGCTTCACCCCCTCGTGGCTACGATCGCTCTGATTGGCTGTTGAAAGTGAAACTGCCAATCAGAGCGATTTGTAATATTTCACCCATTATAACGGGTGAAATATTACAATCCAGCCATGGCCGATGCTGAAATATCATCGGCCATGGCTGGAAATACTAGTGTGCCCCCACCCCACCCCTCCGATCGCCCCCCCACCCCCCCGATCTGGCCGGTACACTGCTCCGGCTCCCCTCCGCCCTGTGCTCCGCTCCCCCCCGTGCTCGTGTCCGCTCCCCCCGTGCTCCAATCACCCCCCCGTGCTCCAATCACCCCCCCTGCACTCCGATCCACCCCCCCCCCGTGCTCCGTTCCACCCCCCCGTGCTCCATTCCAGCCCCCCCGTGCTCCGTTCCACGCCCCCCGCGCTCCGTTCCACCCCTCCCGCGCTCCGATTCCCCCCCCCCGTGCTCCGATCCCCCCCCCCGTGGTCCCCCCCCACCCTATCATACTTACCGATCCAGCCGTGGTCCCGTCCGTCTTCTCCCGGGCGCCGCCATCTTCCAAAATGGCGGGCGCATGTGCAGTGCGCCCGCCGAATCTGCCGGCCGGCAGATTCGTTCCAAAGTGCATTTTGATCACTGAGATATAATCTATCTCAGTGATCAAAATAAAAAAAATAATAAATGACCCCCCCCCTTTGTCACCCCCATAGGTAGGGACAATAAAAAAATAAAGAAATTTTTTTTTTCCACTAATGTTAGAATAGGGTTAGGGTTAGGGGTAGGGTTAGGGGTAGGGTTAGGGTTAGGGGTAGGGGTAGGGTTAGGGGTAGGGTTAGGGGTAGGGTTAGGGTTAGGGCTAGGGTTAGGGGTAGGGTTAGGGGTAGGGTTAGGGTTAGGAATGTGCACACGTATTCTGGTCCTCTGCGGATTTTTCCGCTGCGGATTTGATAAATCCGCAGTGCTAAACCGCTGCGGATTTATGGCGGATTTACCGCGTTTTTTTCTGCGCATTTCACTGCGGTTTTACAATTGCGATTTTCTATTGGAGCAGTTGTAAAACCGCTGCGGAATCCGCACAAAGAAGTGACATGCTGCGGAATGTAAACCGCTGCGTTTCCGTGCAGTTTTTCCGCAGCATGTGTACAGCGATTTTTGTTTCCCATAGGTTTACATTGAACTGTACACTCATGGGAAACTGCTGCGGATCCGCAGCGTTTTCCGCAGCGTGTGCACATACCTTTAGAATTAGGCTATGTGCACACGGTGCGGATTTGGCTGCGGATTCGCAGCAGTGTTCCATCAGGTTTACAGTACCATGTAAACATATGAAAAACCAAATCCGCTGTGCCCGTGATGCGGAAAATACCGCGCGGGAACGCTGCGTTGTATTTTCCGCAGCATGTGAATTCTTTGTGCGGATTCCGCAGCGTTTTACACCTGTTCCTCAATAGGAATCCGCAGGTGAAATCCGCACAAAAAACACTGGAAATCCGCGGAAAATCCGCAGGTAAAACACAGTGCCTTTTACCCGCAGATTTTTCAAAAATGGTGCGGAAATATCTCACACGAATCCGCAACGTGGGCACATAGCCTTAGGGTTAGGGTTGGAATTAGTGTTGTGGTTAGGGGTGTGTTGGGGTTAGGGTTGTGATTAGGATTATGGCTACAGTTGGGATTAGGGTTAGGGGTGTGTTGGGGTTAGTGTTGGAGTTAGAATTGAGGGGTTACCACTGTTTAGGCACATCAGGGGTCTCCAAACGCAACATGGCGCCACCATTGATTCCAGCCAATCTCGTATTCAAAAAGTCAAATGGTGCTCCCTCACTTCCGAGCCCTGACGTGTGCCCAAACAGTGGTTTACCCCCACATATGGGGTACCAGCATACTCAGGACAAACTGCGCAACAATTACTGGGGTCCAATTTCTCCTGTTACCCTTGTGAATCTAAAAAAATGCTTGCTAAAACATAATTTTTGAGGAAAGAAAAATGATTTTTTATTTTCACGGATCTGTGTTGTAAACGTCTGTGAAGCACTTGGGGGTTCAAAGTGCTCACCACATATCTAGATAAGTTCCTTGGGGGGTCTAGTTTCTAAAATGGGGTCACTTGTGGGGGGTTTCTACTGTTTAGGCACACCAGGGGCTCTGCAAACGCAACGTGACACCCGCAGACCATTCCATCAAAGTCTGCATTTCAAAAGTCACTACTTCCCTTCTGAGCCCCGACGTGTGCCCAAACAGTGGTTTACCCCCACATATGGGGTATCAGCGTACTCAGGAGAAACTGGACAACAACTTTTGGGGTCCAATTTCTCCTGTAACCCTTGGGAAAATAAAAAATTCTGGGCTAAATAATTATTTTTGAGGAAAGAAAACGTATTTATTATTTTCACGGCTCTGCATTATAAACTTCTATGAAGCACTTGGGGGTTCAAAGTGCTCACCACACATCTAGATAAGTTCCTTTCAGGGTCTAGTTTCCAAAATGGGGTCACTTGTGGGGGGTTTCTACTGTTTAGGCACATCAGGGGCTCTGCAAACGCAACGTGACGCCCGCAGAGCATTCCATCAAAGTCTGCATTTCAAAACGTCACTACTTCAATTCCAAGCCCCGGCATGTGCCCAAACAGTAGTTTACCCCCACATATGGGGTATCACCGTACTCAGGAGAAACTGGACAACAAATATTGGGGTCAAATTTCTCCTGTTACCCTTGGGAAAAATAAAAAACTCTGGGCTAAATAATTATTTTTGAGGAAAGAAAACGTATTTATTATTTTCACGGCTCTGCATTATAAACTTCTATGAAGCACTTGGGGGTTCAAAGTGCTCACCACACATCTAGATAAGTTCCTTTGGGGGTCTAGTTTCCAAAATGGGGTCACTTGTGGGGGGTTTCTACTGTTAAGCCACATCAGGGGCTCTGCAAACGCAACGTGACGCCCACAGAGCATTCCATCAAAGTCTGCATTTCAAAACGTCACTACTTCACTTCCGAGCCCCGGCATGTGCCCAAACAGTGATTTACCCCCACATATGGGGTATCAGCGTACTCAGGAGAAACTGGACAACAACTTTTGGGGTCAAATTTCTCCTGTTACCCTTGGGAAAATAAAAAATTGCAGGCTAAAAGATCATTTTTGAGAAAATAATTTTTTTTTTTTTTTTCATGGCTCTGCGTTATAAACTTCTGTGAAGCACTTGGGGGTTCAAAGTCCTCACCACACATCTAGATTAGTTCCTTTGGGGGTCTAGTTTCTAAAATGGTGTCATTTCTGGGGGATCTCCAATGTTTAGGCACACAGGGGCTCTCCAAACGTGACATGGTGTCCGCTAATGATTGGAGCTAATTTTCCATTTAAAAAGCCAAATGGCGTGCCATCCCTTCCGAGCCCTGCCGTGCGCCCAAACAGTGGTTTACCCCCACATATGGGGTATCAGCGTACTCAGGACAAACTGGACAACAATATTTGGGGTCCAATTTCTCCTATTATCCTTGGCAAAATAGGAAATTCCAGGCTAAAAAATCATTTTTGAGGAAAGAAAAATTATTTTTTATTTTCATGGCTCTGCGTTATAAACTTCTGTGAAGCACCTGGGGGTTTAAAGTGCTCAATATGCATCTAGATAAGTTCCTTGGGGGGTCTAGTTTCCAAAATGGGGTCACTTGTGCGGGAGCTCCAATGTTTAGGCACACAGGGGCTCTCCAAACGCGACATGGTGTCCGCTAACAATTGGAGCTAATTTTCCATTCAAAAAGTCAAATGGCGCGCCTTCTCTTCCGAGCCCTGCCGAGTGCCCAAACAGTGGTTTACCCCCACATATGAGGTATCGGCGTACTCGGGAGAAATTGCCCAACAAATTTTATGATCCATTTTATCCTACTGCCCATGTGAAAATGAAAAAATTGAGGCGAAAAGAATTTTTTTGTGAAAAAAAAGTACTTTTTCATTTTTACAGATCAATTTGTGAAGCACCTGAGGGTTTAAAGTGCTCACTAGGCATCTAAATTAGTTCCTTGGGGGGTCTAGTTTCCAAAATGGGGTCACTTGTGGGGGAGCGCCAATGTTTAGGCACACAGGAGCTATCCAAACGCGACATGGTGTCCGCTAACGATGGAAATAATTTTTCATTCAAAAAGTCAAATGGCGCTCCTTCCCTTCCGAGCCTTACCATGTGCCCAAACAGTGGTTTACCTCCACATGTGAGGTATTGGTGTACTCAGGAGAAATTGCCCAACACATTTTAGGATCCATTTTATCCTGTTGCCCATGTGAAAATGAAAAAATTGAGGCTAAAAGAATTTTTTTGTGAAAAAAAAGTACTTTTTCATTTTTACGGATCAATTTGTGAAGCACCTGGGGGTTCAAAGTGCTCACTATGCATCTAGATAAGTTCCTTGGGGCGTCTAGTTTCCAAAATGGGGTCACTTGTGGGGGAGCTCCAATTTTTAGGCACACGGGGGCTCTCCAAACGTGACATGGTGTCCGCTAAAGAGTGGAGCCAATTTTTGATTCAAAAAGTCAAATGGCGCTCCTTCCCTTCCAAGCCCTGCCGTGCGCCAAAACAGTGGTTTACCCCCACATATGAGGTATCAGCGTACTCAGGACAAATTGGACAACAACTTTCGTGGTTCAGTTTCTCCTTTTACCATTGGGAAAATAAAAAAATTGTTGCTAAAAGATAATTTTTGTGACTAAAAAGTTAAATGTTCATTTTTTCCTTCCATGTTGCTTCTGCTGCTGTGAAGCACCTGAAGGGTTAATAAACTTCTTGAATGTGGTTTTGAGTACCTTGAGGGGTGCAGTTTTTAGAATGGTGTCACTTTTGGGTATTTTCAGCCATATAGACCCCTCAAACTGACTTCAAATGTGAGGTGGTCCCTAAAAAAAATGGTTTTGTAAATTTCGTTGTAAAAATGACAAATCGCTGGTCGAATTTTAACCCTTATAACTTCCTAACAAAAAAAAATTTTGTTTCCAAAATTGTGCTGATGTAAAGTAAACATGTGGGAAATGTTATTTATTAACTATTTTGTGTCACATATCTCTCTGGTTTAACAGAATAAAAATTCAAAATGTGAAAATTGCGAAATTTTCAAAATTTTCGCCAAATTTCCGTGTTTATCACAAATAAATGCAGAATTTATTGACCTAAATTTACCACTAACATGAAGCCCAATATGTCACGAAAAAACAACCTCAGAACCGCTAGGATCCGTTGAAGCGTTCCTGAGTTATTACCTCATAAAGGGACACTGGTCAGAATTGCAAAAAACGGCAAGGTCTTTAAGGTCAAAATAGGCTGGGTCTTGAAGGGGTTAAGATTCCTGAATATGTGTACTTTCCCACAACCACAACTAGATGAGGTAACATCATGGATGACAGCAGGGAGTTTCGAGAATGGTTAGTCTGCAAAATGGTCTACAGCCCTCAGTTTCCGCCATAGAGAGAGCTGCAAGTGTGCTGCCTCACAGGCGCATTTGTGGCCACGGTGTGCAGTTCTCCTCATACTTTTCTGTCATCCCTTCCCCGCCCGCCCTACGTTCTGCTTTCATTCCGCGCCGGATACATCGCCCGGTTAAAGTAAACAACCTCCCAAATTGTAATGTAATCCCGCCGTGCTTTGCACGCATGCGCAGGCAGGCTCCGATCGTGTCGCTTTGCAATTACTGATGACGCGCGATTGGTTGAGGCATGCGCAGTGTCGCCTGCTGAGTCCCGGAGAGAGGTGTCTGTCGTTAGGCACCGGCTGGAAAAGAGCGCCCTTTCCGATCTAGCGCCCGGCGGCTATGGCGGTGTCACCGTAACGGTGCAGCAGGCGGGTGACGGATGTGAGGCTGCCATCCCCGGGACGCAGCCGCTGGCCGACAACTTGCTCACTTCCTGGAGGTAATGCTGGGAGCGCACAGTTTCAAATCTGGTGACTTGTCGTCCACATCTCACGTCACCTATGGCAGTCCTGTGATGGGCTCCTCAGCCGCTGCAGGCGATCCCTTGGCTGTAAGGATCTCTGTCCTTCTCTTTTCAGGATATTTGTCACTATCCTATGCTAAGGATGAGTGTGATATCTGCGGATGTGAACAGCGCCCTACCGGACGAGATCATGGAGACCGGCCAGTCCGCAGCGGATGAGGACGGCATAGAAGCCATTACAGTCTCCTCCCCCTTGGCGGAAGAGGTCCCCATGGAAACCGACCTGGAAGAAATAGTGGAAGTGAGCAGCAGCGGAGAATGCATTAGTACGTCGCTAGTGAAGGAAGGCGCTGCCCTCCCGGGTAATCATGGCAGCCACCTGGCAGCGGTCGTGAGTGTGCCCAAGCCAAGTCCCGGACCTTCCGCCACGGCCATGAAGACTGTCCTGCAGAGCGGCATCCATAAGCTGCACACCCCTCTGCCTGGGCAGATGATCCATAACAAGGTGTCGGAGCTGGCGTCCGGCAGCCGGGTGATAAAACAAGAGAAGGTGTACGTGACCACTCTGGGGAAAGGAAACAATCCCATTGTCTTCATACCGCAGCACTCAATGTCAAGCACGCAAAAAGCCGCCCAAAACCAGCGCGCCGACGCAAAAGGACCACCGCAGCAGATCAAGCTGGTCACCATCGGGGGGCAAGGCGGGGTGTCCTCAGTGACGTCCGCCCAACTCATTAATACCACTGCCAAGACTTCACTTCAGGGCCAGCAAATCCAGAATGTGCAGGTAACCGGTGGCAGCAATGCAGTGCTGGTCTTGGTTTTCCTCTGCAGTTATTTGATTGTTGTATATTGAGTGGGGCTGTGCCATGAAGTGGGCCCCCACTCCCACCCACCGCCATATGCTGTGTATGACCATCAGGGCAGAGACCCCCCTCTGAGCCATAACGAGAAACCCTCTGGCCACCATGTAATGTTCTGTACTGGGTGGGGCTGTGCCATGAAGTGGGCCCCCACTCCCACCCACCGCGATATGCTGTGTATGACCATCAGGGCACAGACCCCTCTCTGAGCCATAACGGGAAACCCTCTGGCCACCATGTAATGTTGTGTACTGAGTGGGGCTGTGCCATGAAGTGGGCCCCCACTCCCACCCACCGCCATATGCTGTGTATGACCATCAGGGCAGAGACCCCCCCCTCTGAGCCATAACGGGAAACCCTGTGGCCACCATGTAATGTTGTTTATTGGGTGGGGCTGTGCCATGAAGTGGGCCCCCACTCTCACCCACCGCAATATGCTGTGTATGACCATCAGGGCAGAGACGCCCCCCTCTGAGCCATAACGGGAAACCCTGTGGCCACCATGTAATGTTGTTTATTCGGTGGGGCTGTGCCATGAAGTGGGCCCCCACTCTCACCCACTGCGATATGCTGTATGACCATCAGCGCAGAGACCCCCCCCTCTGAGCCATAACTGGAAACCCTCTGGCCACCATGTAATGTTGTGTGGAGATGTTCTGCCGTCCGGGGGAGACGGTGCCGCTCAGAGGTAGGATGGGAAACCCCAGCACTCCATTGTTGTTGTGAGGAGGCATACACTTTGTGCCATGTACAAGATGGCCAACGTTTCGGCCTGCTTAGACCTTGATCGCAGCCAGTAGACGGACTGCAGAGCAGCGGTCAGATTCCCAGTAAAACCAGTTATGTGCTGGACCTGCAGCTTTAATCTCATGGCTTTGTTGTGTGCGATAGGCACCTGGTAATAAACATACATATGTCCCCTTTTTTTTTTACACTCTAAATGTCTTTTTGTTGCTCGCAGACCGTAATCTTTCGGTGACGTGATGCTGCTGTTCTTGTACTTATGCCGCATTCACACCTGTGATTCATGGACCGGCTGCTGGTCTTCCCACCTGGACTTGATGGCCTCGTAGGCATGTGTAAAGCTGTCAAGTTCAGCCAGTCACACACCAGGGTCCATCCTCTGTGACACCCAGATGTGTGAATGAGGCTTTAGGTTACATTCTCGCTTTCGTGTGAATGTTACCAACTGAGAGGAAAGCAGATGAGAATAGAACATACCTATTTGTTTTTCTTTTTTTTTATTGTTTCTTTTTCTGTTGATGCTTCATCTCGTTGGCCAAGAAAACAAAGTAAGAATGCAGAAAGAATTTATATACTGCGTTCTTTAACAAAAAAAAAAAGCAAGGAACTAATTAAAATGTGGGAATAAAAATGCTGTGATTTTTGTTTTTTGGTTCACACTCAAAAGGAGATAGAAAAAAAAATATGCTACATGTGAACAAGCTTTTACCCTCCTAGTTGTGTTTAATTGGTTGTTTTGTTTATATTTAAAGAAGCCCTCCTCCCATCAAAGTTTTTGTCCACTTAGTATATAGCAATCATCATATTATACAGCACTGTGCACTTATAATTACTCATTTTGCCTTTCTACCCAGATAATTCTTTTTTCTATGTAAAAACAGGAAGTCTCTTGATCCTGCGGAAATCATTCATCTCTTTCACTCTTGACCCATTTGCTCTGCTCCTCTTCCCGCCAGGGAGTTCTGCAGTGACTTATGACTCATGCAGGAAAATAGACTAGCTACATAGAGCTTAGAATAATTCAGCTAGTCAGTTTTTAATCACGTGATGTCATAGACCTAGTGGAAAAGAGAAGAATTAGCTGGGTAGAAGGGCAAAATGAGCAGTTGTAAATACACAGTGCTGTATAATGTGATGAGTTAAAGGGACTCTGTCACCTGAATTTGGAGGGAACAATTTTCAGCCATAGGGGCTGGGTTTTCGGGTGTTTGATTCACCCTTTCCTTACCCGCTGGCTGCATGCTGGCTGCAATATTGGATTGAAGTTCATTCTCTGTCCTCCGTAGTACATGCCTGCGCTGTGCAATCTTGCCTTGTGCAGGCGTGTACTATGGAGGACAGAGAATGAACTTCAATCCAATATTGCAGCCAGCAGGTAAGGAAAGGGTGAATCAAACACCTGAAAACCCCGCCCCTATGGCTGAAGATTGTTCCCTCCAAATTCAGGTGACAGAGTCCCTTTAAATATATTAACCCCTTTGCGACAGCGGGTATAATAGTACACCAATGTCAGACACCCTCCCTTTGATGTAGGCTCCGGCGGTGAGTCCACATCTTTCCCGGCATATGTCAGCGGGTTTGAACAGCTGACATGTGCCCGGAACAGCTGCTGGTAGAATCATGAACCACCCGCAACTATTAACCAGTTAAATCCCGCTGTCAAACTGTGACAGCGGCATTTAACATGCACTTCCGGAAATCATGCCAAAAATCCACCCACCAGTGACCCCTTTCAGGTGATCGCGGGTTATTGATGGATTGGCTTGACAACCGGAAGTCTCCTGGAGACCTCTCTGGTTGTCAATGCCGACTCGCTGTGAGCGCCGCAGAGTGGTCGGCGCTCATAGATAGCAAGTGAGTAATTTAACTACTTACAGGTGAACTGATCATCACCTGTAGCAGAGCTGATTAGGTAATGGCAGCTTCTAGTCTCCCATGGAGACTATTGAAGCATGCCAAAAAAAAAAAAAAAAAAGGTTTTAAAAATATAAAAAAATACAACCGTTTAAATCACCCCGCTTTCGCCCCATTCAAAATAAAGCAATAAAAAAAATCACACACATATTTGGGCGATTCTGAACGCATGAACGCAGCGACACCAATCTATCAATAAAAAAAGGATTAACCTGATCGCTAAACGGCGTAGCGAGAAAAAAAAAATCAGAACGCCAGAATTACGTTTTTTTGGTTGCTTCGACATAGCATTACAATGCAATAATGGGCGATCAAAAAATCGTATCTGCACCAAAATGGTACCATTAAAAACGTCAGCTCGGCGTGCAAAAAATGGAGACGCTACGGGTATCGGAAAATGGTGCAATTTTTTTTTTTTAACAAACTGGAATTTTTTTTCACCGCTTGGATAAGAATAACCTAGGCATGTTTGGTGTCTATGAACTCGTAATGACCTGGAGAATCATAATGGCAGCTCGGTTTTAGCATATAGTGAACCTAGTAAAAAAGCGAAACAAAAAACATCTGTGGGATTGCACTTTTTTTTGCAATTTCACTGCGCTTGGAATTTTTTCCCCGTTTTCTAGTACACAACATGGTAAAACCAATGGTGTCGTTCAAAAGTACAGCTCGTCCCGCAAAAAATAAGCCCTCACATGGCCATATTGACAGAAAAATAAAAATCATTGGTCGTTAGGGGGTTAAGAGGATAAACACTTTGGGAGGAGGGCTTCTTTAGCTTGAACCTCATTCACAAAATGGATGTGAGCTTATTGCCGGTGTTTGCACAATCATGCTTGTTGAGTTGCTGAATTGCAAACTTGCCGAGGTTTTCATCACCTGTATTGCAAAGGGTGAAATACGCAACATAAATTGTAATACTGCAGAATACGGCTTATTCTCCATAACATGTGGAATAGATTTTGTTATGATTTTATTGTTAAAGCGGTTGTTCACTACTCAGACAACCCCTTCTGAATCCCTATGTTTCGTATGTAAAATTACACCTATACTCACATCTAGTGATGAGCGAATATACCCGTTACTCGAGATTTCCCCAGCACGCTCGGGTGACCTCTGAGTATTTTTTAGTGTTCAGAGATTTAGTTTTCATCGCCGCAGCTGAATGATTTACATGTTAGCCAGCATAAGTGCATGTGGGGGTTGCCTGGTTGCTAGGGAACCCCTACATGTAATCAAGCTGGCTAACATGTAAATCATCCAGCTGCGGTGAAAAAACCCGAAATCTCTGAACACTAAAAAATACTCAGAGGACACCCGAGCGTGCTGGGGAAATCTCGAGTAACGAGTATATTCGCTCATCACTACTCACATCCAGTGTGGGAGCTGTTCCAGCCATGTCAGCACTGGCTCTTCCAAGGCTTGTGTCATGTTATGTCACACAATCCCAGCGGCCAGTCAGCGCTGGGGTTCAATCTCCTTACTAATAGACATAATTGACATCTCGCAGAAGTCAAAGCTGTGGCTGCCCTCTCACTTCCTCCTTATGTCTTGTTGTATATATTCATTCGAAGGAGTGGAAAGTGAAGTCAGCACTGATTAGCCACAGGGATCACATAACAATGTCACACGATCCCTGGGAGATCCAGTGGTGACACCGATGGAATGGCGCTGGCACTGGCGGTGAGTGTGAGGCTGTGTGCACACGTTGCGGTTTTTTTTCGCCATAAAAAGCGCACACGTATGCATCCTATCATTTAGAATGCATTCTGCAAATTTTGTGCACGTGATGCGTTTTTTTTCCGCAAAAAAAACGCATTGCGGTAAAAAACGCAGCATGTTCATTAATTTTGCGTTTTTCCCACTATATAATGCACTGGGAAAGCTCCGGGAAAAAACGCATGTGGTTTTCTTGCAGAAAATGTCCGGTTTTCTTCATGAATTTTCTGCAAGAAATTCTTACGTGTGCACATACCCTTAGGCCACGTTCACACGCTCAGTATTCGGTCAGTATTTTACCTCAGTATTTGTAGCCAAAACCAGGAGTGGAAAAATCAGAGGAAAAGTATAATAGAAACACGTTGAGGTAGTAGAACACGGCACTCATACACTGAAGGAGAGGAGGTGCTCAGGTAGGGTATATAGCCCCAAATTATAGAAACACGTCGCAACTTCTGTATTTGTCACCCACTCCTGGTTTTGGCTTACAGATACTGAGGTAAAATACTGACCAAATACTGAACGTGTGAGGTTATACTCTCCTCCAGTGCTGGCTCCATGCTAGAACAAGAGGATTGGCAGTCCCAAATTGGACTCTCTGGATCCTCATGTCCCTGGTATCATCTGTCAGGGCCGCCATACAAGTTACACTGTTGGCCAAATCTGTCAAAATGTTCACCCAATATTGGTTTAATGTGAATTTTGTTATTATTATTATTTGGTCGACAGACACTACCTATAGAGAATAAGTTTTAAACCTTGGAAAACCGCTGTAAATAAGAAATGATAAAAATGCACAGTGATAATATTTCATTCTGTTAATATTTGAATTTTTTTTCTGCCTTGTGCAATTTCTGTTTCTTAGATTGGTAAGAAAGTTCCTCTATCAACCTCATCTGGTGCTGTTATCACCAAGCTCATCATTGCAAAGCCATCAAACAGTAAACCCATTGGTTCTTCGCAGACCACTCAATCAACCTCCGTATTTACTGGTAAGAGGGCAGCCTTGTTGTAGTACAGATTGCGAGGGGTTTTTTTTTTTTCTTTTCTTTGAGATGTGTTGAAATATAATTGAGACCTGAATTAACGTCATGGGCAGGAGTTTGCCTGTGTGTTAGGGGCTCAGGAGATGAGCTCCCTCCACACGCTGTAGACGTCTTCTATATTACAAAGCTGGCATCTATGTCTGATAGCCGCGGTCAGAACTGACAGAAAAGGGGTTGAAAAAGAGGGGTGATTTGAAGGGAACCTCTCAGTAGGAATGTCCATGTTAAATTAAAGGTATGGGCAGAATGTTGCATTCAAACTGGTTTTATACATACCTGTAGGGTAAAAATCTGCAGCCTGGTTTTCATTAAAGGGAACCTGTCACCCCGAAAATCGCGGGTGAGGTAATCCCACCGGCATCAGGGGCTTATCTGCAGCATTCTGTAATGCTGTAGATAAGCCCCCGATGTTACCTGAAAAAGGAGAAAAAGACGTTAGATTATACTCACCCAGGGGCGGTCCCGCTGCTGGTCAGGTCGGATGGGTGTCTCTGGTCCGCTCCGGCGCCTCCCATCTTCATTCCAAGACGTCCTCTTCTGATCTTCAGCCACGGCTCCGGCGCAGGCGTACTTTGCTCTGCCCTCTTGAGGGCAGAGGATAGTACTGCAGTGCGCAGGCGCCGGAAAGGTCAGAGGCCCGGCGCCTGCGCACTGCAGTACTTTGTCTGCCCTCAACAGGGCAGAGCAAAGTACGCCTGCGCCGGAGCCGTGGCTGAAGATCAGAAGAGGACGTCATGGAAAGAAGATAGGAGGCGCCGCAGCAGACCGGAGACGCCCATCCGACCTGACCAGCAGCGGGACCGCCCCTGGGTGAGTATAATCTAACGTCTTTTTCTCCTTTTTCAGGTAACATCGGGGGCTTATCTACAGCATTACAGAATGCTGCAGATAAGCCCCTGATGCCGGTGGGATTACCTCACCCGCGATTTTCGGGGTGACAGGTTCCCTTTAAAGGGACACTGTCACCTGAATTTGGAGGGAACAATCTTCAGCCATGGAGGCGGGGTTTTTGGGTGTTTGATACACCCTTTCCTTACCCGCTGGCTGCATGCTGGCTGCAATATTGTATTGAAGTTCATTTTCTGTCCTCCGTAGTACATGCCTGCGCAAGGCAAGATTGCACTGTGCAGGCATGTACTACGGAGGACAGAGAATGAACTTCAATCCAATATTGCAGCCAGCATGCAGCCAGCGGGGAAGGAAAGGGTGTATCAAACACCCGAAAACCCCGCCTCCATGGCTGAAAATTGTTCCCTCCAAATTCAGGTGACAGTGTCCCTTTAAATCATCATGGTACATTTTATTTTCCTCATCTTTTCGAGCTTCAGGACGGGACTGCCTCTGTTGTATTCATTATCTTCGTAATTCTAATGTTGAGTTGGCGACCGTCCTAGCTGTGGGCAGCGCCCTCGCAGATTTAGCTGGTGGTGCCCTCATCCCTATCCTCGTATGCATGACCCCCTCATCCCCGTCCTGGTATGCACAGTCCCTTCATCCCCGTCCTGGTATGCACGGCCCCCTCATCCCGTCCTGGTAGGTAGGCACGGGCCTCCTCATCCCTGTCCTGGTAGGTACATATAAGAAAAACCTGGCATTCAACTTTAGATAGGTGATATTTTATTATTCCAAGCGGAGGTGCAGTAACAGCAAACTTTTCGGTCATAAACACATGACCTTCATCAGTTACGTGAAGTGATTGCTGGTGAAGTAAGTGTTAGCTCTGTTTAACAGACTATAGTGCTAATTGCCCTTTAAGGGAAGGCACTGGTTAGAATACTCAGGTATGGGCGCAGCCCTGCTGTAGTGCTGCAGACGCAGAGTCCAACGCTTGTCTTGGTGGACTCTGCGTCTGCAGCACTACAGCAGGGCTGCGCCCATACCTGAGTATTCTAACCAGTGCCTTCCCTTAAAGGGCAATTAGCACTATAGTCTGTTAAACAGAGCTAACACTTACTTCACCAGCAATCACTTTACGTAACTGATGAAGGTCATGTGTTTATGACCGAAAAGTTTGCTGTTACTGCACCTCCGCTTGGAATAATAAAATATCACCTATATAAAGTTAAGTGCCAGGTTTTTCTTATATGTATCACTACAGTTTTGGAACCTACCTGGGCACCTTCATATAGAGCTGTGCACACGTTTTTTGTTGTCCTGGTAGGTAGGCACGGGCCTCCTCATCCCTGTCCTGGTAGGTAGGCACGGGCCCCCTCATCCCTGTCCTGGTAGGTAGGCACGGGCCCCCTCATCCCTGTCCTGGTAGGTAGGTACGGGCCCCCCTCATCCCTGTCCTGGTAGGTAGGCACGGGCCCCCTCATCCCTGTCCTGGTAGGTAGGTACGGGCCCCCCTCATCCCTGTCTTGGTAGGTAGGCACGGGCCCCCCTCATCCCTGTCTTGGTAGGTAGGCACGGGCCCCCCTCATCCCTGTCTTGGTAGGTAGGCACGGGCCCCCCTCATCCCTGTCCTGGTAGGTAGGCACCGGCCCCCTCATCCCTGCCCTGGTAGGCATGGGCCCCCTCATCCCTGTCCTGGTAGGTAGGCACCGGCCCCCTCATCCCTGCCCTGGTAGGCATGGGCCCCCTCATCCCTGTCCTGGTAGGTAGGCACTGGCCCCCTCATCCCTGCCCTGGTAGGCATGGGCCCCCTCATCCCTGTCCTGGTATGCATGGCCCCCATCAAAAAAACATTAAAAAGAAACATAGTATCATTATACTTACCTTCTTGTGCTCCATTGCATCCTCTTGTTCCGTTGCCAGCAGTTGATTTATGCTTGTAAGAAGCGAATGGCAGTGACGTCATGCGCTGCTTACAAGCCAAGGACAGCTGCCGGAATACTCCCAGCTCCCCCCGCCGGGGCTACAGGAGTGGAGAGAAGTAAATACTCATTGCTCTTTAATAGCGGGCACAGTGTTAGCTGCTGCTGCCGACCGTTCGCCTGTGTTCGCTACTAAAGGGATTGAATATTCACTGCATTCCATGCCTATGAGAGTGAATAGCAATGAATATTCATTGCCTTAAGTAGCAGGCACACGTGAACGCCCAGCAACTGCAGGAAGCCGGCTGCTGCGACTAACAGCGTGTCCGCTATTAAAGAGAAATTAATATTCACTACCCTCCATGCCAGTTGCCGTGGAAGGCAGTGAATATTTCTCTTTACTGCCTCCTGTGATCCACCACTGACGCTCCCCCACCTCCCCACCACAGCCAGAGCCGATACATCTGGACTATAAGATGCACCCCCCATTTTCCTCCACATTATTGGATTAAAAAAGTGCATCTTATAGTGTGAAAAATGCGGTAAATGTTACTGTCAACCAATGTTTAAATGGCAGCGAAAAGATTTAGCTCCAGTCAGTGTTCGTAGAGGCATCTGCTAGCTGTATAACACAGCCATCGTCTGCCGGTTTACAGCAGGCTCAGTTCCTAAGCCCGCTGTGTACATTTCACACACTACCTGAGAACAAAAATGTGCAACACAGATAATTGAAAGGTTAATATGCAGCAATGATCTTAAAAAAAAAGTTATCCGAAGCTCACAAATGACTAAAATAGAAATAGTCACCCGCCTCTCCAGGTAGCCAAAGCTGTTCTAAAGTGGTTTTCCAGGCTGAGGAGAGAAGTCCGCAGTCACTCTCTGTGACTGTAGTCTGCTGAATTGTGATTCACCTGTAGTTGCAGCAGATGGGCAGTCCCGTGACTGCAGGCTTTTTATTTCTCAGCCTGGAAAGCCCATTTAATTAGAACAGAGTGTGACTGGATCTTATTTGCGTTACTATTCTGTAGGCCTCATCCCAGGAATTTTAGTGTAGGGTCGCATCTGAAGAGGTCACCTTGTTTCTGGCAGATGGGTTCAGATAATTTGATCAAACTGTTCGTTTAATACCACAAATTTATTAACATTGTGTAGCAAAAATTTCATCCATACAATGTATTGGACTCAATGATTCCGCACGATTCAATGAACACATGCAGATTCACCTGCGTTCAATAGCCGGCAGCGCTTTAGATGGAGTGGACATGTGCTGCGTCCAAAGCGTTGCCACTTACTGAACGTGTGCTCATACCCTAAATGAAGTGAGTGTGAAGCTGCCTCTGGCTGCGAGGATCACACGACGTCCTAACCGCCTCACGTGCCTCAGGAGGGATCACATGACGTCCTAACAACGCCTCACGTGCCTCGGGGGATCACACGACGTACTAACAATGCCTCACGTGCCTCTGGGGGGATCACATGACGTCCTAACAACGCCTCACGTGCCTCAGGGGGGATCACATGACGTCCTAACAACGCCTCACGTGCCTCAGGGGGGATCACATGACGTCCTAACAACGCCTCACGTGCCTCAGGGGGGATCACATGACGTCCTAAGGCTACGTTCACATTGGCGTTCCGCCAATGTGCGTCGCTGTTGCGCCGGCGACGCAGCGGCGACGCGCCCCTATGTTTAACATAGGGGACGCGTGCGTTGTTTTGGTGGCGTTTTTGCCACGTGCGTCGTTTCCGACGCTAGCGTCGGACGCAAGAAAACGCTACATTGTAGCATTTTCTGTGCGTCCGATTTTCGTCAAAAACGACGCACGCGTCGCAAAACGCGCGTTTGCGCGCGTTTTTACGTGCGTCGCGCGTTGCGTCGCCGACGCAGGGCGGCGCAACGCTAGTGTGAACCTAGCCTAACAACGCCTCACGTGCCTCAGGTGGGATCACATGACGTCCTAACAACGCCTCACGTGCCGCGGGGGATCACACAACGTACTAACAATGCCTCACGTGCCTCTGGGGGGATCACATGACGTCCTAACAACGCTTCACGTGCCTTGGGGGATCACACGACGTCCTAACCGCCGCACGTGCCTCAGGGGGATCACATGACGTCCTAACAACGCCTCACGTGCCTCGGGGGATCACAGGGGGGATCACACAACGTCCTAAGCGCCTCACGTGCCTCAGGGGGGGATCACATGACGTCCTAACAACACCTCACGTGCCTCAGGGGGGATCACATGATGTCCTAACAATGCCTCACGTGCCTCAGAGGGGATTACATGACGTCCTAACAACACCTCACGTGCCTCAGGGGGGATCACATGACGTCCTAACAATGCCTCACGTACCTCAGGGGGGATCACATGACGTCCTAACAACGCCTCACGTGCCTCGGGGGATCACAGGGGGGATCACGGGGGATCACAGGCGGGATCACACGACGTCCTAACCGCCTCACGTGCCTCAGGGGGGGTCACATGATGTCCTAACCGCCTCAGGGGGATCACATGATGTCCTAAGAATGCCTTGCACGCCTCAGGTGACCCAACTTCGCAGGAACGGCACCAGCTTCAGAGGGGAGTCTAGGCTGTTATTTTACTTTGGGTTAAAATGGTAATTACTTTCCACTTTAAAAAGGAGAATCGGAGGAAATTAAGGGGTTAATATGATTCCTTTGCAGGTAGAGTGCTTTCCCACAGTAGTTCTGGAGGTGCAGCCAAAGCCATCACCATCACTGAAAGTGGAGGAGTTGTCGGGACATCAATGGAGTCATCCATTCAAACATCCAACAAAATTGCTATATCACCTCTGAAATCTCCTCCTACAAAGGTAGTGTTCTAAACTGGTGACCTTTCCACCTGACCCTGCTGGTATATTATACATATACTATGTTCATTCACACCTGTTTTATGAATTGTATTAATTTACATAATTTTTTCATATAAAACATTCAATGGTTTATCAACACGTGGTTTTTTTTTTTTTGTTTTGCTTTTTTTTTTTTCCAAAGCCTATAAAAGTCAATAGATTCAGTTTAAAAGGAAATTGTCCTCAGGATTTTGCCACCTATTCTAGAGCAGGGCATAATGTAAGAGCAGAGACTCTGATTTCAGCAATGTCCGCAAAGCCCCCCATACACTTTAGACTAATGTTGGCCGCACCCACCAATATCACCTGGTTCGGCCAGCAGTGTATGAAAGCCCTCGTCCGATTTCCAACTTCTGATCGAAATGTCTCCTGGAGATAAACCAGCTGGCAAACGCTGTCTCATAGAGAACACATGAGCGCTCCTGAGTATGGGAGAGCTAGCCTAGATGGCTGAACCATCATTTGGCCGACAGCCATTTCATGAGTATGGCCGGCTTTTCTGGACTGCTTCCTGTACCTTTGATAGTCTCCTGCTGGTAAAATAGTAATTGTATCACTAAAGGACCAGTAAACCTGTGCCTTGTAGTCCAGTCCCACCAACCCAGCTACCAGTCTGGTGTGGGCGAGGTTATCACAGCCTGGCATTAGAGCAGTGCCAGATCTGCAGCAGATGAAACAGTAATTTCATTGAAACTGCTGCAAGCAGCCCAGTAAGTGCCACATCGCTGGACTCGGGGTCTCTGACCCTACATGATGGTGCTCTCAGATTGATTCCCTTTAATAAGCACCTGTCTTGTGTTCACCTTACCCAGATGTGCTACCAAAGCAGCAAATAATCCTTTATACAAAAACAATCAGCAAAAATACATGTGATGGAACAATTCAGGACACAGCCTAGAACAAAAAGGAATACAATACAGACGCAAAACGGAACAAACTAAAGCAAATAATCCGTACTTGCTCATTTCCTTATGTGAGGGAACATTTGATTCTTTTTTTCTTTCTCTGTATTTTATGCTCCCATTTCGCCATATTGTTGATTGATAAGCAAAAAAAAAACCTGTAACCAAACCTGTTCTGTGATGTGCCCCTATATTTTTGTGGTCCATTTGTACATCATGGATTCAGGAATGCCGTTGCTTAGGGTTTGTCTCCAATATGCGGCCATGACGTGAAATGGGCCCGTGCTGCACACTAACACTAGATTGTGGGCGATTGCTGGCAGGCTGAGGATCCAATAAATGTGATTGGTCTGTGTGGGAAGTAGGCCGCAGTGACATAAGAGGGGTGGCGGTATTGGACGGCGAGTGTCGCCCGCTGTCATCCTGTTCTGTTGTCGGTCTCCTGTGACTTTACTGTACATTTTGTTTTGCAGGTGACGGTGGTGTCGGTGGGCTCCCAGCCTGCTAATTCCCCCCAGAAAGCAGTTGGCGTGCCCATCAGTGTTGCTCTCGGCCAGCAGCTTTTGACTGTGCAGACATCGAGCGCCTCCTCCCCTGTCAAGGCTGTCACTAATAGCACAACGGCTCAGGTAGCGCCATTCCATCAGTATTTCAAGTTATTGAATTTCTTAATCGGGTGGCTGAGAATTTGGCAACAAAGAGAGGACGTCAATGTTGTAAAAAGGCAAATTCAGCAGTTACTAATCCTTCCCAGGTCCACCAATGCCCTCTGTCGCTGTCACATTTTTTACAGGGCGCAGCAGTGTCATCATAACTGTGATACGGGTGACCACTGCAGCCAATCACTGGGCTCACCTGCTTGTGCCATCAGAATAGGCGGAGCTGCTGAGCGATCGTGTGCACCGTAGCCATGATGTGACAGATGCGGCCTATAAATACTGGGGCAGTGGCGGAGAGCCATCGATGGAGCTTAGTAACCGTTCTAATTGTTGTTTTAGATTTCTGAAAGCCTAAGATGACATAAAAAAAAGTCAGACATCCCCTTTAAATGGAACCTATTCTTTTAGGGGTATTCCCATCTCCAAGATCCTATCCCAGTATGTAGTAGGTGTAATAATATTAGCAAATACCACCAATTAGAAATTTAGTATAGTTCTTCAGATTCGCTATGTCGTTTACATCATATAGGGCAGGGGTGTTAAACTGCATTCCTCGAGGGCTGCAAACAGGTCATGTTTTCAGGATTTCCTTGTACTGCACAGGTGATAATTTAATCACCTACACAAATAATGAGTTGGTGATTAAATTATCACCTGTGCAGTACAAGGAAATCCTGAAAACATGACCTGTTTGCAGCCCTCGAGGAATGCAGTTTGACACCCCTGATATAGGGCATTGCAGTCAGTAGCTCAGGTCTCCATGGTTACGACCACTCATATAGAAAGCTATTTGGTCGTAACCATTGATTGATAGGGCTACTGCATTGCCATATATAAGGTAAGAGACATAGCGAATCAGAAGAACTATACTATATTTCTAATTGGAGGTATTTGCTAATATTATTATTACACCTACCACATATTGAGATAGGGTCTTGGAGATGGGAATACCCCTTTCATGGTTAAATGGTTAAAGTGCTCAGGATTTATTCTTGCGTATACTATACTATGTATAGATTATAAAAAATACTATAATTATCTATTTTTCCAGACCGTGAAACCAACCGTTCAGACTATAGCTGTTGGTGGCGTCAATACACCTCAGTTTAAAACCATTATACCACTCGCAGCCGCCCCTAATGTGCAGCAAATTCAGGTTCCCGGAAGTAAATTTCATTATGTCCGGCTGGTGACGGCGACTACTGCCAGCAGCTCCACGGCCTCCACGCAGAACCCAAGCACCAGCACACAGCCTCTCCAGCAAGGTATGCTTCTCTGCCTCTGTCTGGCTTCATAATGTTGTGATATGTGCCAGCAGGGCATATTGGGGGAGACTTGCTACACAGGCGGCGGCCGAATTTTATGGGAAAATATAGGTATACAAGGCACTGTATTGGATCTGCATCTTAGCCTTTCATGTGCTTTCATGAGGGGGACAATAGGGCTGCCCAAATGGACAGCTTCAGACCACTTTAATGTGTATAAACACCTGTAACTGGGTGGTCATTCCAATGTCTGGGGTCTTCTCTATATAGATAGCCAATCATTTGACTACAGTGAAAGGTTGCAATGTCGTATCTTGTTTTTGTTTCCTTCCAGCTAAACCAATGGTGGTAAATGCAACTCGTGTGCAGATGTCTGTTCCCATCGTTCCAGCACAGGCTGTAAAACAAGTGAGTTCTAATGCACACTATTGGCCAATGAATGCAGTAGTTTAAGAATTTTTGAGGATAACGATAAACTCTTTATGAAAGGGAATCTGCCAGTAGGTTTTTGCTATGTAATGTAAGAGAATCGTGATGTAGGGACAGAGACCCTGATTACAGTGATTTGTCACTTACTAGGCCGTGTCTTGCTGTTTCAATAAAATCCGGTGTTTAATCAGCAGGAAATTATCACTATATGACTAGTGTCCTCATGCCTCCTAGTCAACGGGTTTGTGTAACCCTGCCCCCACCACTGATTAGCGGCTCTGTCAGTGTACACAGAAAGCTGTTAACCAGTGGTTTGGGCGGGGTCACACAGGATACGGCATTCTGAGCACTGCTACATCTGCAGCAGAGAAAATTGTGACCTTTTTTTTTTTTTTTTTCTTTATCACAACTGCTGCCCCCGATACACTAAGTGATACATCGCTGGAATCGGGGTCCCTGCCCCAGACGAGGTATCAAAAATCTGGTGTCAGATTGTCTTTAAAACTGATTGTTAGTCAATCCACTTTAAATTATACATGTGAAGGTTAAAATAAATGATGTAAAATGTGGGCAAGAAAATCAAACAGGTGCAATGTGTTCGCTGTAGGGCATATGGCCTCCTTGTGCCCATCCCTGTGACACGCTACATGTAGATGTGTGTGTATAGATATATATCTATGTGTAATTATTTCTTTCTGTGCTTAGGTTGCGCCCAAACCAGTAAATCCAAATCTGGTGACTACGAGTCAACCCCAGCAGCGCCTCCTTATGCCTGCCACACCGCTCGCACAAATTCAGCCAAACCTCACAAATCTCCCCGTCCTGACCCCTGCCCCAGGCACAGGAAATATGGGTTACGCCGTCGTGCCAGCTCAGTATGTTACCCAGGTTAGTAACTGACGGGCGAGTTGGGATTGTTTTTAGCTTTTGTTCTCCTTTATAAATGTTTTTTTCTTTTTCTGAAGTTGCAGCAGTCGTCTTATGTATCTATCGCAAGCAATGCAGGAATGTCCGGGGCACAGAGCTCACAGAATCAGCCCAGGGTCCCACTGAATGGGTGAGTACAGCATGGTGTATAGCTACACACCCTGCAGAGATGAGATTTATCTCAGACTGGAGCCGTCAGTGCTGAGCATTGCCGGACCGTCCATTTCTATTACCGTATAGTATAAGAAATGACACTAGCTGGCAGGGCTGTGGAGTCAGTGTCATGGAAATTGAGGAGTCGGAGGTTTGGCTTACCGACTCCACACCCCTGCTAGCTGGAGGATCGGTCAGTCATTGCACTCACTAAGTACGTGAACAATGTCCCTACATTAGTGTGTTCATGCATGCACTTATTTTCCAAACATTATATCAGTTTCCATTAAGACAGTCTGTTGTGGGCATGCGCCAGGAATGTGATGATCGGCGCATGCTTAACCCCTTTCTGCCAGCTGACGGAATAGTACGTCAGCTGGAAGATCCCCTGCTTTGAGGTGGGCTCCGGCGGTGAGCCCACCTCAAAGCCGCGACATGTCAGCTGTTTTGTACAGCTGACATGTGCGCGCAATGAGCGCGAGCGGAATCGCGATCCGCCCGCGCTCATTAACTAGTTAAATGCCGCCGTCAAGCGCTGACAGCGGCATTTAACTAGCGCTCCCGGCCGCGCGGCCGGAAGTACTCGCACTGCTGACCCCCGTCACATGATCGGGGGTCAGCAGTGCATCGCCATAACAACCAGAGGTCTCCTTGAGACCTCTATGGTTGTTGATGGCCGATTGCTTTGAGCGCCACCCTGTGGTCGGCGTTCAAAGCAACCCTGCATTTCTGCTACATAGAGGTGATCTGTACTTCACCTCTATGTAGCAGAGCCGATCGAGTTATGCATGCTTCTAGCCTCCCATGGAGGCTATTGAAGCATGCTAAAATTAAAAAAAAAAAAGTGATTAAAAATATAAAAAAAATTAAAAATATATAAAAGTTCAAATCACCCCCCTTTCGCCCCAATCAAAATAAAACAATTAAAAAAAAATCAAACATACACATATTTTTTATCGCCGCGTTCAGAATCGCCCGATCTATCAATAAAAACAAAGGATTAACCTGACCGCTAAATGACGTAGCGAGAAAAAAAATCAAAACGCCAAAATTACGTTTTTTTGGTCGCCGCAACATTGCATTAAAATGCAATAACGGGCGATCAAAAGAACGTATCTACACCAAAATGGTATCATTAAAAAAGCCAGCTCGGCACGCAAAAAATAAGCCCTCACCTGACCCCAGATCACGAAAATTGGAGACGCTACGGGTATCGGAAAATCGCGCAATTTTTTTTTTTTTTTTTTTTTTAGCAAAATTTGGAAATTTTTTTCACCACTTAGATAAAAAATAACCTAGACATGTTTGGTGTCTATGAACTCGTAATGACCTGGAGAATCGTAATGGCTGGTCAGTTTTAGCATTTGGTGAACCTAGCAAAAAAGCCAAACAAAAAAAAAGTGTGAGATTGCACTTTTTTTGCAATTTCATCACACTTGGAATTTTTTTCCCGTTTTCTGTTACATGGCATGGTAAAATCAATGGTATCGTTCAAAAGTACATCTCGTCCCGCAAAAAATAAGCCCTCACATGGCCATATTGACGGAAAAATAAAAAAGTTATGGCTCTGGGAAGGAGGGGAGCAAAAAACGAAAATGAAAAAGCGGAAAAAGCTCCGGGGGTGAAGGGGTTAAGACTTTATGGGAGACTACTCTTGCTTAAAGAAGCACTCCAGCCATTTCTTTTTGAGTACATAGTGCGGCATGGACTGTTATTAAAGGGCAATGTATAGGTTTGTGTATATAGCTTGTGTTAGTTGATGTAGTGTAGCATGTCTTAGTTGTATGTCATTTTAATTTCTCCTTCACTTTTGGTATTGGTCCCCAATGTTGACTAAAATTCCTGTGATGTCAGGGTCTTGTCATATTGGTCTTGCTCCTATCTCATGGTAGCAGTGAGCGATCAGTGACATACAGCTGTTCCGTGATGTATATACAGCAGTCTCAGTGTATCCTATGTGATGTGTATACAGCAGTCTTCTGTGATGTACACTGAGTGCACAGTTATTAGGCCACTTATATTTTTTGATGACTAATTTAATTATTGAACAACTACAGGGCTTTGTAAGATATATTTTAATTGTCCATACAGAAAGGTGTTCATAGCATTAAAAGGGGTCCCTTTTTTGTTCTATACCACTAGTATAGCAGTATGGATGTGGATTTCTGTATTCTGATAAGGTGTTTTACGGTACATACTATGGGCTTATTCACACCTCAGTATTTGGTCAGTATGCCAACAGTGTTTGTGTGGATAAAACCAGCAGTGGATTTTTACAGAGAAAACCTGTACTTGAGAGATTGATGCTGATTGTTCTGTGTTTTGGAGACACTCCTGGTTTTGGTATAAAATACTGATCAGAAACACCGATGTGTGAATAAAGCCCACTGTATGTTACTCATGTTACATTCTAATGTTCCTGTTTTGTAAAAATGAATTATTTTCTCTGATCGCCCATGACGGCACCACGGAGAGAGGGGATCCGCCCACCAAGGACAGGAAACCTACGGATAAAAAGGCGGTACCACTCTCCTGCATCAGTTGGTTTCCTGTCCTTGATGGGAGACCTACGGACTTACCAGTTCGTCGTTGGATCCGGGGCCAACCAGTCCGATTCAGGCAGCTGGGGTCCCTCTGCCTCGGCTAGGGTGGTGACCCGAAGCGCCACCGCTGGGAGCCAGTGGGCCGACAGGGTGTGCGGGGGAGGTGACAAGGAGTTCGCGGTCACCTCCCCAGGTAAGATGCAGCAGCGGCAACATCCAGGGGGGTCCCTCTGTGGTTGCGGGAGGTGCAGCACGACCCTCCCTAAATCAAGCGTCAGTCTGCACACTGCATCGCCATCAGGCGTGCAGGTATTGTGCTACTGGGGCTGCATAGGACCGGGGGTGCCGGTCAGCAGCGCATATCTGCTTCCGGGCGCTGCTTTGCGCAGGCCCGGTATCCAGCTGGGTCTCGCGAGGTCTGCAGAGCGCCGGTATGCGCAGGCGCCGGCGGTGCTTCCGGCCGGGCGCTTGGTGCGCTCTGCGCAGGCGCCGGCGTGGCTCCAGCCGGGCGCTTGGTGTACACTGCGTGGGCGCCGGCGGGGCTTCTGGCCGGGGCGCGCTCTGCGCAGGCGCCGGCGTGGCTCCAGCCGGGCGCTTGGTGTGCATTGCGGAGGCGCCGGGGGCGGCGGGGCGCTTGATGCGCACTGCGCAGGCGCCGGCGGGTCTTCCGGCGGATGGCGCGGATTACCGCTAGAGCGTGTTTTTTGAGTCGGATTACTGCGCAGGCGCCGACCGCTCCTCATATGATCAGTCGCTACTGCGCAGGTGCAGGGAAGCGGCGGGAGGGTTCAAATAGTAGAACCCTCATCCTCTTGGTGGCTCTGCAGTAATAGGCAGGAGCTTCAAGGGGAATAGGAGCAACAACTCAGCCGAGTCAAGGCACGCAGACCAGCAGCAGTATGAGTGACCCAGCATCACCTCCACCCGAATCACCTCCACCTGCAGTATCGCCACAGCAGCAGCAGCAGCAAAAAAGGCGGCAGCAGAAAGTGCACCAGGACACCAGCAAAGAACGCCAAAGGTCTCAACACAGTAAGGAGTCCAGTACGGCGTCGGGGAGAAAGCCAGAGGCAGAGAACCCCCAATCGGTATTTATGGGTCCTGGAGGTGGTAAGTGGATCTTCGTGAATGTCAGAGACAGTAAGATTGTTATTTGTCTCTTTTTAGGGGAGGAAAAGCGTAGCTAAAACTAAACACAAAAGTTGCGCCATCTGTAGAGAGGATCTTCCACCTACATGTGATAAAAGACTATGCAATACTTGCATTCAACAAACTGTGTCTGAAAACCTTCCAGGGTTTGCTTCAGATCTTAAGAGCCTAATTAAAGAACAAGTAGAGGACACTTTTAGGTCACTAAAAAGTGGAAAAAAAAGGAGAAAGACCAGGCATAGGTCTCCATCTCCAGCCTCAAAATCCGAAAGTGGTAGTGAGAGTTCAGCGTCCTCCGTCTCCTCCGACTCATCCTCATCATCTACTTCTTCCTCGGGGGGACATAACTGTTTCCCACTAGAGGATACTGATGGCCTCATAAAGGCAGTAAGAAGCACCATGGGGTTGGTAGACTCCCATCCTAAAAAAACAGTACAAGACATTATGTTTGGAGGCCTAGAACAGAAAAAGAGGAGAGCTTTTCCGCTTAACGAAGCAATTGCAGCCCTAATTAAGAAGGAATGGAAAAAGCCCATGAGGAAGACTCTCTTAACTCCAAAAAGGAAATATCCCTTCGAGGAAGAATCGTGCTCCTTTTGGGAGAAGGCCCCGAAATTAGACGTGGCAATTGCTAAAGCCTCAAAGAAATTCGCCCTCCCGTTTGAGGACATGGGGGTTCTGAAGGACCCAATGGACAAAAAGGCAGATGCATTTCTCAAGGGCTCTTGGGAGGCAGCGGGAGGAGGCCTGAAGCCGGCAGTTGCAGCTGCATGCACTTCGCGCTCCCTGATGATCTGGCTGAACCAGCTAGAGGGTCAGTTAAAGGGGAAAACTTCCCGAGACTCAATTTTGGATACATTACCCGTAATGAGGGGGGCTGCGGCCTTCCTAGCCGATGCCTCGGCCGACTCCATCAGGCTATCCGCCAGAGCAGCAGTGTTTGCTAATGCGGCCAGGCGCGCCCTCTGGCTTAAGAATTGGCCAGGCGACCTACAAACGAAAACGAAACTCTGTACCATCCCCTGTGAAGGGGAGTTTCTGTTTGGGTCGACTCTAGACGACATCTTAGAGAAAGCCGGGGACAAGAAAAAGTCCTTCCCCTCTCTGGGTCTCCCCTCTTATCGGAAGCCCTTTCGGAACAAGAGGTTTTTCCGTAAGAACCCAGGGAAAGGCCAGGGGAAGTGGGACGATAAGAAAAATAAAAATAAAGGATTTATCTTCAATAAAAACCTCAATGACAGCAAGAAACCTCCACAATGAAGGTTCACCCCAGGTGGGAGGGAGATTATCTCTCTTTCTCCCAGCCTGGAAAAAGATCACCTCCAGTCATTGGATCCTAAACATCATAGAATCAGGACTGAGGTTAACATTCAAGAGGTACCCTCGTCCCTCCTTCAAGGTAACATCTACCAGATCCTCAGCAGAAGAACAGTTAACTCTAGAAAACGAGATTGTGGGGTTAGTAAAAAAAGGAGTACTCCTAGAAGTTCCCCCTCAAGAAAGAGGGCAAGGGTACTATTCCCCTCTATTCCTGAGGAAAAAACCAGATGGTTCCTTCAGGACCATTATCAATCTGAAGAATCTAAACAATTACTTAGAGGTTCAAGCATTCAAAATGGAAACGATAAAGTCATCAATCAAAATGCTGTTTCCTCAGTGTTTCATGGTGGTCCTGGACTTGAAGGACGCATATTATCACGTCCCAATACACAAGGATCACCAGAGATTCCTCAGAATGGCAATCCACATCAAGGGAGTCCTAAGACACTTCCAGTTTACAGCTCTTCCATTCGGCCTAGCAATAGCCCCGAGGGTTTTTACAAAGCTGGTCGCGGAGGTAATGGCTCACCTCAGGGAAGAAAACACCCTGATCGTACCATATCTGGACGATTTCCTGGTGATAGGCTCCTCCCAGCAACATTGCAAGAATCAGCTAGATTTAGTGATTCAATCTCTAAAAAACCTGGGCTGGCTAATAAACCTAGAGAAATCCAAACTGGTGCCTTCTCAGGTTCAGGAGTACCTAGGTCTCACTCTAGACTCCAGAAAAATGGAATGCCGGCTCCCAGAGGGCAAATTACAAAAGATAAAAAGCTTAGCATCAAGAGTACAATCTCTCCCCTCTATAACTCTCCGTCAGGGCATGTCACTGTTAGGCTCTATGACCTCTTGCATCCCGGCAGTCCAGTGGGCCCAACTACATTCCAGGGATCTCCAATGGCAGCTACTGTCCGAGCAAATCCGCCTAGGAGAGCATTTAGACGGGCGGTTAACATTATCTCCTCGCACCAATCTCTCTCTAACTTGGTGGACATTGCAGGAAAATCTTTCCCAGGGAGTTCCATGGGTAATCCCGATATCAAAGGTCCTAACAACGGACGCAAGCCCCTCAGGGTGGGGGGCTCATCTGGGCGACCTTGTAGCTCAGGGCATTTGGTCCCCGCCCCTTGCAAACAATTCCTCCAATATGAAGGAACTCCTGGCAGTAAAATTTGCCCTTCAGGAATTCCTGGGGGTCCTTCAATCTCACCATGTGAGGGTGATGTCGGACAATCAGGTGGTAGTATCGTATATAAACCATCAGGGGGGTACCCGTTCCAAAAGTCTAATGGAAGTGGCCAACTCGATCCTTCAGATAGCCGAAAACAACCTTCTATCCCTGACAAGTCTACACATAAAAGGGATAGACAATTACAAGGCAGACTTCCTCAGTCGTTCCAGCCTAAAACAGGGAGAATGGGAACTAAATCCAGGCATATTTACCCAGATCACTCAGAAATGGGGGGTTCCCAAAATAGATCTCTTCGCGAGCCATTTAAACAAAAAAGTAGCCGCCTTTTGCTCTCTATCTCCCATGGGGAACCCAGTAGCCCTGGATGCTTTCCTGATTTCTTGGGGTCACCATCTGGTCTATGCCTTTCCTCCTCTCATTTTGATTCCAGCAGTGCTGAGGAAGATTCGGGAGGACGGGGCGTTGGTCATATTAATTGCCCCGTTCTGGCCGAAGAGACCTTGGTTCTCATGGATGAGAAAGATGTCGATATCCGACCCTTGGGTATTGCCAGACCTACAGGATCTGTTGTCACAGGGCCCAATCTATCATCCGCGGGTCAAGAACTTACACTTGACAGCCTGGCTCTTGAGAGGAAAATATTAGAAAGCAGAGGGTTCTCTTCAGGGTTAATTTCAACTCTGTTGAAAAGTAGGAAGCCGGTTACAACAAAACAGTACGGCAAAATATGGAAAAAGTTCCTGTCCGTTTCAGGCGCTAAAATAGGGAAAGAAATTCCTATTAATGCCATTTTAGAGTTCTTGCAAAACGGGTTGGAAATGGGGTTAGCCACCAGTACCCTAAAAGTCCATGTGGCAGCATTAGGTGCTCTATTTAATTTTGACTTGGCTTCAAATAGGTGGGTCTCTAGATTCATTAGGGCGGCAGGAAGATCTAGGCCTCTGCCAGTAAAAGTGGTTCCTCAGTGGGACTTAAATTTGGTCCTTAAAGCCCTGACTAGTCCTCCATTTGAACCATTACATGAATCTACAATAAAAACGCTATCCCTCAAGACAGCTCTTTTAGTCGCCCTTACTTCTGCCCGTAGGGTCAGCGACTTGCAGGCCCTTTCAGCCAGGCCTCCTCACACACAATTTCTAGAGGATAGGGTCGTTCTAAAAACAGACCCAGCATATCTCCCGAAAGTGGCTTCAAAATTTCACAGGTCTCAAGAGATATCTCTTCCCTCCTTCTGTCCCAATCCTAAAAATAAGGAGGAACAAAATCTACATACACTAGATGTAAGGAGATGTCTCTTACATTACCTAGAAGTCACTAGAGAGAGTAGGGAGGATTCCTCTCTGTTTGTGTGTTTCCAGGGTCCCCGGAAGGGGAAAAAAGCATCTAAAGCCACCATAGCAAGATGGATCACGGACGCCATCAGCCTAGCATACTCAGCAAGTGGGATGCCCGTTCCCGGGGAGGTTAAAGCTCACTCAACAAGGGCAGTAGCAACTTCCTGGGCGGAGAAGGCCGGAGCTTCCATAGACCAGATATGTAGAGCTGCTACCTGGTCCTCACCATCCACATTCTATAGGCACTATAGATTGGACCTAATCTCCTCTTCAGACCTTACTTTTGGTAAAAGGGTTCTGGAGGCAGTGGTCCCTCCCTGAATGTACTATCTATGTAATTCTCTCCGTGGTGCCGTCATGGGCGATCAGAGAAAAATATAGTTCTTACCGATAACGGTATTTCTCTGAGCCCATGACGGCACCCGTACATTCCCTCCCTTCACTTATGGGTGCACACATGGAATAGTGCCATAGTCTATTATAATTTAAAGTCACGCGGTATCTTGTTATGCTAAACAGTTAAAATTTTTACAAATGTCTTAGTAGTCTCCCATCATTATCTATGTAAACAACTGATGCAGGAGAGTGGTACCGCCTTTTTATCCGTAGGTTTCCTGTCCTTGGTGGGCGGATCCCCTCTCTCCGTGGTGCCGTCATGGGCTCAGAGAAATACCGTTATCGGTAAGAACTATATTTTTTGCAACTCTGTATATCCCAATAAGTGTGATCCATTTAAAGGGAAGGTGCCATAAAAAAAAATTTTTTTTTCAGAAATTGTAAAAATGTAAAGAATTAATGATTACATTTTCTTAAAAAATATTATCATTTGTTTATAATTTAGTAAAATATGAAAAATAATTTGAAAAGTTTTGGAATTTCCACTTTTCAACACTAGGGGGAGCAACTGCTGAAATTTCAGAAAAACCTAGTGTACAAATAGCTCACATTACTGCACTGCAGTAATTATGGGCGGAGTCTGCTGACGTGTGATGTCTCCTCTCCTCCCCTTATGGGTGTTTGCTAAGGGATTAGAGAGGATGATATTCAGGAACCCAGTGAGCAGCCATTTTGTTGGTGACTGCAGAGTATGGCTGCCGTCACACTAGCAGTATTTGGTCAGTATTTTACCTCAGTATTTGTAGCCAAAACCAGGAGTGGAACAATTAGAGAAAAAGTATAATAGAAACATATGCACCACTTCTGTATTTATCACCCACTCCTGGTTTTGGCTACAAATACTGATGTAAAATACTGACCAAATACTGATAGTGGACGGCAGCCTTAGGCTACTTTCACACTAGCGTTGTTGGCTGTACGTTGCAATGCGTCATTCAGGAGAAAAAACGCATCCTGCAAAGTTGTCTGCAGGATGTGTTTTTTCCCCATAGACTAACATTACCGACGCATTGCGATGTATTGCCACACGTCGTAACTGCCGTGCGATGGTTGCGTCATGTTTTGGTGGACCGCCGCCACAAAAAAAGTTACATGTAACGTTTGTGCATCGAGTCCACCATTTTCGACCGCACATGCACGGCAGAAACTCCGCCCCATCCTCCCCAGACCTTACAATGGGGCAGCAGAAGCGTCGTAAGACTGCTTCCGCTGCCCACGTCGGGCATTTCTTTCACAGCATACGTCGGTACATCGGCCCGACACTGCGACGAGCTCGTACCGATGCTAGTGTGAAAGCAGCCTTATACTGACAAGTAGACAGTCACCGAGGATGGCAGGCAGCAAGGATTCTGGGAGATATGTGGTGGAGGGAGCAGGGTGACAGCAGCACAGAGTATTTCAGGAGAGCAGTGTGCTGGTCTATGGGGGCCCCCTGTTCGGTGTGCGGAGCAGCCAGGGATTGTACATAGGGCGCTGTCTTTTAGGCTACGTTCAGACTAGCGTTGTGCTAGTGTGCGTCGGGTTAGCGTCGGGCGACGCACGCGTCATGCGCCCCTATGTTTAACATGGGGGACGCATGCGTTTTTGTTTGTTGCGTTTGGCGACGCATGCGTCTTTTTTGCCGCAAGCGTCGGACCAAGAAAACGCAACAAGTTGCATTTTTCTTGCGTCCGATTTTCGGCAAAAAACGACGCACGCGTCGCAAAACGCAGCGTTTTTGCGTGCGTTTTGCCGCGGCGCACAACGCTAGTCTGAACGTAGCCTTATACACATGGATGGCCTATCTGCTCCACAGAAATCCAGGAAACATTTCTGCGGATTGATGGCCTGTTCTGATCCAGACTTTGCATGCAGACCCCATTCCCCTCCTCAGATCCTGTCTTCTCCATCCTGTCCTGTCGATGTGTGAAAGCGAGGCGACAGGCGAAGTACGGGGTGATGCTGGGAAGGAAATGTAGCCATATAGTAACAATAAAAATTAGACCCCTCTCTTCAGCTGCCTCACCAGCCCTGACTGCACCTAACTGGAGGTCATGCTGCCCCCTCTATTACCCCAGACCCGCGTGCAGGTGCTCAGCCAGAACCACCATAGAATGGGTCCGATTTCTGAAGATAATACTGCCATAGTGTTCTCACATAATACCGCCATATAGATCACACACAATACTATCAAATAGATCACACAATACTGTCATACAGTTCTCACATAATACCACCATATAGATCACACATAATACCGCCAGTGTTCTCACATACCGCCATATAGATCACACATAATACCGCCAGTGTTCTCACATACCACCATATAGATCACACATAATACTGCCAGTGTTCTCACATACCACCATATAGATCACACATAATACTGCCAGTGTTCTCACATAATACCGCCATATAGATCACACATAATACTGCCATAGTGTTCTCACATAATACCGCCATATAGATCACACATAATGCTGCCAGTGTTCTCACATACCACCATATAGATCACACATAATACCACCATATAATTCTCACAATACTGATCAAGCATAATACCACCATACAGATCACATAATACCGTCATATAGATCTCACGTAATGCCATAATACAGCATGACGCCCGCAGCTCCTGTTATCGCACGCATTGAGTTGTGTGTGCAATGGGGAAAGATATGCAGGGGGGAGAGGACTGCATAGGAGTGGATTAGATACACGGCTCAGCAGTCAGTATCACACAGGATAGGATTAGATACACGGCTCAGCAGACAGTATCACACAGGAGAGGATTAGATACACAGCTCAGCAGACAGTATCACACAGGAGAGGATTAGATACACGGCTCAGCAGACAGTATCACACAGGAGAGGATTAGATACACAGCTCAGCAGACACTATCACACAGGAGAGGATTAGATACACGGCTCAGCAGACAGTATCACACAGGAGAGGATTAGATACACGGCTCAGCAGACAGTATCACACAGGAGAAGATTAGATACACGGCTCACCAGACACTATCACACAGGAGAGGATTAGATACACGGCTCAGCAGACAGTATCACACAGGAGAGGATTAGATACACGGCTCAGCAGACAGTATCACACAGGGGAGGATTAGATACACGGCTCAGCAGTCAGTATCACACAGGATAGGATTAGATACACGGCTCAGCAGACAGTATCACACAGGAGAGGATTAGATACACGGCTCAGCAGACAGTATCACACAGGAGAGGATTAGATACACGGCTCAGCAGACACTATCACACAGGAGAGGATTAGATACACGGCTCAGCAGACACTATCACACAGGAGAGGATTAGATACACGGCTCAGCAGACAGTATCACACAGGAGAGGATTAGATACACGGCTCACCAAACAGTATCACACAGGAGAGGTTTAGATACACGGCTCAGCAGACACTATCACACAGGAGAGGATTAGATACACGGCTCAGCAGTCAGTATTCCACAGGATTAGATACACGGCTCACCAGACAGTATCACACAGGAGAGGATTAGATACACGGCTCACCAGACAGTATCACACAGGAGAGGATTAGATACACGGCTCACCAAACAGTATCACACAGGAGAGGTTTAGATACACGGCTAAGCAGACACTATCACACAGGAGAGGATTAGATACACGGCTCAGCAGTCAGTATTCCACAGGATTAGATACACGGCTCACCAGACAGTATCACACAGGAGAGGATTAGATACACGGCTCACCAGACAGTATCACACAGGAGAGGATTAGATACACGGCTCACCAAACAGTATCACACAGGAGAGGTTTAGATACACGGCTCAGCAGACACTATCACACAGGAGAGGATTAGATACACGGCTCAGCAGTCAGTATTCCACAGGATTAGATACACGGCTCACCAGACAGTATCACACAGGAGAGGATTAGATACACGGCTCACCAGACAGTATCACACAGGAGAGGATTAGATACACGGCTCACCAAACAGTATCACACAGGAGAGGTTTAGATACACGGCTCAGCAGTCAGTATTCCACAGGATTAGATACACAGGTCAGCACAGGATAGGATTAGATACGGGGGCCAGCAGACACTATCACACAGGAGAAGATTAGATACTTGGCTCAGCACAGGATAGGATTAGATACACGGGCCAGCAGACAGTGTTACACAGGAGAGGATTAGATACACGGCTCAGCACAGTATAGTGATAGATGCAGGGTCTGATGTCCTGTGAGGAGCTGCAGTGAGGTCGGAGCAGCACAGAGCCTCCCCCATCCCCTTCTGTTACCACCCTGCAGCTCCAGATAAGAGAACATCAGACCACAGCACTTCAGACTCTCTAGAGATTCAGCCACACACCAGGCAGCAGAGGACAGGGAACGGCCGCTGAGTGTTGAGGGGAGACAGATGGAGCTGCTCCTCCAACAGCACAGCTCACAGGCACACTCCACTGTAGACTGAAGCAAGATGGCGCCGATCTCCTGTCTCTGCTGTGATGTGGAGACAGCCCAGGGGGCGTGGCCACATCAGAGCAGAGAGCAGACAATGCTAGCTATGGGGTCGCCTCCCGACTACTGATCTCTATGTCCAGGGCAGCCGTATGTGAAGACTGTAAGTGTCGTGCAGCTACACTTACAGTCCTGCAAATGAAAATGGCGGCGCCCAGTGGCAGAAAAAAAAATGAATAAAAAAAAAAAAAATAAATACTGTGCACTTGAAAATAACTTATAAAAATAAGGAATTAAAGAGGTTTTTTTTTTTTTTTTTACAATATTAAAACGCGGCACCTTCCCTTTAAGTGAAGAGTCAAAGTTTTTTTCTATACTTATGGAGAATAAAATACAGTATGAGCTGACCATTAAAGGAACAGCATGAGCTGACTAAACTAGAGCTGCCCTTATGACTCTGTCCTCGCACACATTACTGGAGCAGTGACCCCCTCACACTATCTTATGGCTCCCATACCCATCACAGCAGAGTTGGCTCACTATCTATGGCTATGAGAGCAGTCTGGCTTTCCCACAAAAGATAATGTCGGGGCATAGATCGGTTAAGCATTTTTATTTATTTTTTCTCTTTAATGAGGAGAGATGGGCAAGCCACCAGATGGGTATTTAAAACTTGGAAAACGCCTCTCCCCACTAAAAACCCAGCACACGTGACAGAGGCCATCATGTATACAATAGCATTTGGCATAAATATTATTTGAGGGGTATGACCACGTTTAGAAAGTGTCTGCTTATGCCAGGGGTGCACAGACAATGGCCTGGGCGCTTCTTGTGCTTCACAATAGCAATTTGTCTGTCCCTCAAGCTCCTGAACACTGTAATGCTTTTTATGCGAAAGATTCTTCACGTGTAGCTTCTAGAAAAGAGTAGCACACGGCTGAGAAGCAGCTATGATTAGCACCAAGTAGCCATCTTTGATGATCACATATGTCAAGACAATGGTGTCATTTGAATCCTATTTGCTACTCAGCAAAAAATAAATTGTATGTATAGTTAGAGGTTGCTGTCCATGGTTGAAGTTCTGATAGTTTGAGTAAAATTTGACATTCCTGCAGTTGGGTAATAAGCCAAACCTTCGACCCCTAAATTTCCCTGACGCCACTACTCGGCAGCACTGGTCACTACTGAGCATGTGCATAAAGTGCAGCACAGATTCATCTCCACAGCCCTGGTCACTACTGAGCATGTGCATAAAGTGCAGCACAGATTCATCTCCACTAATAGCCGAGATCCTTAGATCAGGAACAGAACAGACATTTATTGGACATTTCATAACTTTCCCAAATTCATATGAAAACATTTACAGCACGTCCTGCATCGTACTCTATTGTCGGAGGGGTCCATTTTATTCCGACTCAGACTCCACGACTCCGATTTCACAGCCCTTCCTGCAGGACCGGATCTCCTGTCTATAGTGTTGAGCCGGGTACTCCAATTCCCCTGAAAGATGAGAGATCTGGAAGTGGTCCCAGTGCCCATGAGACATTTCCAGGCTATACATTTGTTATGCCGTAAATGTCTCGGATATTAATGCCTCCTTCTGATGTGTCGCTGCCTATAAAATGTAGTATGCTACAACTAGGAGTCGGGCTATTGAAGGAAACAGTCAATCTTCCTTCATTCCATATTGTCCTTTATCAATTCTGCAGAATAATTTGCCGTTTGATAAGTTTTCTAAGAACAGTCATCATTTAATGACATGCATATCACTTGTCTTTTTGTTTTGTAGCATAATGCCTTCGGAATCGACAAGTCGTCCTAGAAAGCCATGCAACTGCACAAAGTCTTTATGCTTGAAACTGTAAGTAGATGACTTTCATGATGTAGTGCCTACAAGAACTGCGTTTTTACTGCATTGTAGTAATTCTGAATGGCTTTGTTGATATTGCCTTTGAGTACCTGTGCTCTTTGTAGATCTTTTAAGGTTTTTACGTCTTTGGAAAACACTTTTTCCCAACTGTAAAAACAATTTGAGTTCTACTCGCCCTTCCTGGGTCCAGCGCTGAGTCTCCTCTGTTGTTTCCGGTGTCTGTTATTGTCTGCAGTGCAGATATCATGTTAATAACGCCAATAAGTCAGGTCAGCGTCTCTGCCGGAGGAGTTAATGGCATGAGTCACTTGGAGCCTCTGGACTAATTTTCTGAAATGCAACTTTATCTGCGTAATAGACACCGGAAAGAGTGGCGGAGACTGCGTAAAGTCTTATCCAAATGTGGAGAACCACTTTAAAGGAAAGCTGTTAAACATAGAGAAAGGCCAGCCATTCTAGGGGAGTGGATAGGGAGAAGACACCCTTGGACTTTTCGCAGGCTAGTCGCATCGTTCCTATCCGCTGTTTGAAAGTATGTTTTAGCTGAAACACCGCAATGTTTTACAGAGAACTATGTGTCTGGAATAATGGAGCCAGTCTCTGATTGAGGTTGCCCTTTACTACATTCTGTCTTTTTTTTTTTTTTTAGATATTGCGATTGTTTTGCCAATGGAGAATTTTGCAACAACTGCAATTGTACAAACTGTTACAACAACTTGGAGCATGAGAATGAAAGGCAAAAAGCTATTAAGGTTAGAAAAATGGAGTAACTGTAATCCCAGTGATTTATTCCTAGGTCTACAAGGGCATCTGTCAGTAGGATCAACCCTTCTTCGCCGTCTATATGGACATGTAGGTCATAGAAAACTGAATAAAATGATTTCTGCAATCTGATGTCTTATTTCAGAGAAATGTACATTGTTCTTAATATGTACATTGGCTGTTAAGATCTATGGGCTGGATATAGATCTCCCAGATAATTTGTCCTCAGAGTTTGTTTTAAAGGAAAGGGGCTGTTACCAGAGGCATATAATGACTGCCAGCCAGCTCTCCTAATCTAAATGTCTCACACTGGTAACGCCCCCTTTCATTTAAAATAAGCTCTGGAGGCAGATTCTCGGGAAGAGCTATGTCTAGCTTATTTACATATTAAGAAAAACACGCATTCTTTGGTGCAAGATATCGCATCTCAGATATGAAGGTATCGTTTTTTTCCCCTCACCCATGACCGCACGCAAGAGAGTAGGATCCACTCGTATTACTGGACTGAAAACCCCAAGCACAAAATGAAAAGCCAACTCCCACTGCCTCCTCCAGTGTGGTTTTCTGTCCTCTGGATATAGGAGCATTGAGAGTAAGAGCCTTTCTGGACATGGTGGGGTGGGCACCCAGTAGATCTGATTCCAAGCACGGGCTTATATTGAAGCATCTTTATCTCTCTCCCCCCACTATGCCTTAGTGACTCATAGGTTTATAGAAGCACTATGCCCCTTTCTACTGAGTAAAAATCCCTTTGATATAATACTGATGTACATGCTGCTCTCTACCTGATCTTTTCACTGGAATTGACTCCGTTTTTATCTCCACGTATTGAGTTATGTCTTTTGCTTATTCAATAAATTTGTCCTTTTTTCCACGTTCCATTTTTTATATATATATTGCTCCGTTTTTTCAGTGTATTGTTTAGTTCGGAGCGTCCTTCCTTTGTCCTGCACTGGGCCTTCCCAAATGGGCATACGACCCCTTTTCCAGGTTCTTCGTTATGTTTTCTGTTTTGGTCTTTGTTCTTCTCTTTCTGTCTGAGTCGCTTCCTCATGGAAGAAAGGGAAGGGAAAACAAACGTGGTGTATCAGAAGTGATAGTTATCATTTGTATTTTATTTTTAGATTACCATAATTTCCGGCGTATAAGACGACTTTTTGACCCCTAAAAATTGTCCCAAAAGTCGGGGGTCGTCTCATACGCCGGGTACGGTGTGTGCAGGGAGCGATCCTGGATGTCTGCGTGTGGTTCCCATGGTCTGGAGGAGAGGAGACTCTCCTTCAGGCCCTGGGATCCATATTCATGTAAAAAATAAAGAATAAAAATAAAAAACATGGATATACTCACCCTCGGACGGCTCCTGGCTCACAGCTCTGCTAGCGTCTCCCTCCGTTCCTTAGAATGCGGTGAGTGAAGGACCTTCGATGATGTCGCGGTCAGGTGACCGGCGACCTGACCGCTCATGTGACCGCGACGTCATCGAAGGTCCTTCACTCACTGCATTCTCAGGAACGGAGGGAGACGCTAGCAGCGCTGTGAGCCAGGGTCCGTCCGAGGGTGACTATATCCATGTTTTTTATTTTTATTCTTTATTTTTTACATGAATATGGATCCCAGGGCCTGAAGGAGAGTCTCCTCTCCTCCAGACCCTGGGAACCACACGCCGTATAAGATGACTGGGCGTATAAGATGACCCCCGTCATATACGGCGGGCATATACCAAATTCCATATTTTATATGGAAAAGTTGTGGGTCGTCTTATACGCCCAGTCGTCTTAGACACCAGAAAATACGGTAGTTTTCGAGCAGAGAAATTATTTTGCATTTGAACTATTTTCAGCTAACAATCTTCACGGTTGAACTGTATTTTTAGCATCCATTTAAGTAGCAGAATTGATGCCATTATAGAGAATAGGATCAATTCTATCATCCCTGTATGAAGAGTGGATCCTAGCTCCTCTTTATATGGAATAGCTCAGATCTGTGGTTTCCTGTTCTAGTTTTATCAGCTCTTAGTATTTGGCTAGGACATGGCATCCAGAAATTCCCCATGATGGGAAATCTCAAACAGGAAGCGATTCTTTGTCCTAAATACATTTCTTGGGGGGGACTTAACGTTACTTTCCGAGGGATATGACAATGAAGTAAATCTTTCTGCTGGTTTCTAGAACCCCTTTGGCATTTTGGGATGCTAAACACTTGATAGCATACAGTTGGGTAGATATTGATCAATTATGTGATCATTGACACTAAAAGGGTTTCTCACAGGCCAGATCTTGGCCGTAAGGGGGCCTTCAATGAAAAATGTCAACAATATTCAGGTAGAAACCCTATTAAAAGCCTTGTTAAGGTTACCAGGTTCTTTGAATCGCTTCACTTCTACTTCCATCAACATGCTCGATCTTAGTACCAGTTCCTATACACTTCAGTTGTTGGTTAGGTGATTTAATATGTACGGAATATCTAATCAAATCTGAGGAAGATGACCAACCATACATATAAGTGAAGCCTCTAAATATACATCCTCTCTGAAAAAAAAGAAAAGAGGAAACAGTTGTAAGCAGTAAAGAATTTATTTTTTACTCCTGTTGGTGCTTTTTTGTTGGAGCTCCAAATCGATAGAGACATTATCTTGATTGGGAAAGTTTTAGATATCATTCAATCTTCCTTCCTGAAGCACTATCCATTGAACTAGGATATTCTGGGGATCTTTCTTCATTTGTAAGATCCTATAGGGTGCTCCCTCCCTATCAGAGGATTCCTTGGTTATCGTCTCTCGTGTGAGGTCATGGGTGAGGGGAAACATGAGAATTACTTACCTGTAATCTGATTTTCCTGAAACCCATGACCGTACACTAATTTTTTCTCCATCTGGTTTATGGTTGTGGGTGGTTCTCCATGTTTTCTTCTCACAATGAAGAATGGGCTTGAGTGAATGTATAAATAATAACGAATAATGATGATGGATTGGGTGACTCTCACTTGATTCCTTGGAAACCACATTGAATGAGGAAATAATAGGGGCGCAGCCTTTTCTCTCGTGTGCTGTCATGGGTTTCAGGAAAATCAAGTTCAACGGTAATTATCATTATTCTGCTTTATATGACCTACCTGCCTATAAGGATGGTTTAGGAGGCTTGATGTCACGAACAGGTTCCCTTTAAAAAAAACCAACCCTTTTATATGTTTTCAGCCCCACATGGGATCTTTAATGTTTTTCAATTGCTTTCTGCTGATTTTCAGGCATGTTTAGACAGAAATCCAGAAGCTTTTAAACCAAAAATTGGCAAAGGGAAGGAAGGAGAATCTGACCGAAGACACAGTAAAGGCTGCAATTGCAAACGGTCTGGATGCCTAAAGAACTATTGTGAATGCTATGAGGTAAAGATGCTTCTTCATTAGCTTGAAAAATCGTTCTTAAAGGGGTTGTTCACTATTTGGGACAATATATATTTTAATGAAATAGGGGCCAAATAAATTTTTTTTGCAGTCTGTCTTCTGTAGTTTGTGTTACACGGCCTACTGACTGGCTGCAGAATAAGTTCTCTGAGAATCTGGCAGTCTGCCCACTTTGGTGGTCTGACTGGGAGGTTGTATCTCTTTTCGGCTGATTCATGACTAGAGATGAGCGAATATGTTCAGGTCCCTGCTTTTTCGGCAAACCATAGTGCTTACTGAATAAGCTACAGTGGGAACCCGGATACCTGGAGTGCTCCAGGCGATCAGCTGTTCAGGGGCGCCGCTGCATGTGTCGCCGATGTGACAGTCACTACACATGCATGGAGAGCCTGTGTGTTGTGACTGTGACACATGCAGCTGCGCCCCTGAACAGCTGATCGGCCGGAGCCCTCCAGGTAGCCATGTTCTCGTTGCAGCTATTCGGATAAGCACTTATCCAAAGCTATTCAATCAACCCTAGTTATCACCTGTCCTATGCATAGAGGATAACTTCCAAACCTAAGAATGCCCCTTTAACTACACAAAAAATATATATTTACCTTGAAGTGATCTAATCCTATTTCATGACCAAACAAATGGTTTCTACAAAGAAGCTTGCTATGGATGACTAAATAAAGCCATACACTAAAGAAGCAAGATTTTTTTTCATCCCTTTCCACTGAGTTTTGAATTTTTTCATTTTTTTTTCTTCCCACAGGCTAAAATTATGTGCTCCTCCATATGCAAGTGCATAGGTTGCAAAAACTTTGAAGAGAGCCCGGAGCGTAAGACTCTAATGCACCTCGCCGATGCTGCAGAAGTGAGGGTGCAACAGCAAACTGCAGCCAAAACGAAATTGTCTTCTCAGATCTCAGACTTGCTCACAAGGCCAGCACCATCACTTTCAAGTGGAGGTGGAAAGTAAGCAGCTTCATTTACACTTTTCTCTGCCTTCATCCAGAATTATAACTTACCTTCTGTATTTCTCTCATCCCCATTTTTTTCTGTGAGTGACTGCAGATGTCTGAATCCTTACAGCGTGCGCACTTCACACTGACCAGATTCTTCACTGTCATTGCCGAGACTCGGCGGTAACGCAACTGCAAGTATGCAATTTGCATACTACCGGCAATATTCCGACTAGACGTGTTCAGCCTTAATCAGCTCGCTTGTATTGAGCAGAACTGAGCACGTCTAGTCTGCACGTGACCTCATGTATTCTATTCGCAAACTTGCAGTCACATGATCGCCCGGTCTTTTCAGCGACAGATCGTGTAGTGTACGCACTGTAAGTATTCAGAAGTCTTTGGTGACAGAGTGACTTCAGATTCACCAGATAACCCCTTAACTAGACAGCAAATTTAAGGCTACGGTGCCACGATGAGCTTTTGGTGAGTGTTTGATGTTGCAGATTTTCTGCACCCATTAACCCCTTCCCGACCCATGACGCCACGTAGGCGTCATGAAAGTCGGTGCCAATCCGACCCATGACGCCTATGTGGCGTCATGGAAAGATCGCGTCCCTGCAGATCGGGTGAAAGGGTTAACTCCCATTTCACCCGATCTGCAGGGACAGGGGGAGTGGTAGTTTAGCCCAGGGGAGTGGTGGCTTCACCCCCTCGTGGCTACGATCGCTCTGATTGGCTGTTGAAAGTGAAACTGCCAATCAGAGCGATTTGTAATATTTCATCTATTATAACGGGTGAAATATTACAATCCAGCCATGGCCGATGCTGAAATATCATCGGCCATGGCTGGAAATACTAATGTGCCCCCACCCCACCGATCACCCCCCCCCAGCCCCCCGATCTGGCCGGTACACTGCTCCGGCTCCCCTCCGTCCAGTGCTCCGCTCCCCCCCGTGCTCTTGTCCGCTCCCCCCGTGCTCCAATCACCCCCCCCGTGCTCCAATCACCCCCCCTGCACTCCGATCCACCCCCCCTGCACTCCGATCCACCCCCCCGTGCTCCGTTCCAGCCCCCCGTGCTCCGTTCCAGCCCCCCGTGCTCCGTTCCAGCCCCCCCGTGCTCCGTTCCAGCCCCCCCGTGCTCCGTTCCACGCCCCCCGTGCTCCGTTCCACGCCCCCCCGTGCTCCGTTCCACGCCTGCCGCGCTCCGATTCCCCCTCCATGCTCCGATTCCCTCCCCCCCCCCCCGTGCTCCCCCCACCCCATCATACTTACCGATCCTGCCGGGCTCCGTCCGTCTTCTCCCTGGGCGCCGCCATCTTCCAAAATGGCGGGCGCATGCGCAGTGCGCCCGCCGAATCTGCCGGCCGGCAGATTCGTTCCAAAGTACATTTTGATCACTGAGATATAATCTATCACAGTGATCAAAATAAAAAAAATAATAAATGACCCCCCCCCTTTGTCACCCCCATAGGTAGGGACAATAAAAAAATAAAGAAATTTTTTTTTTCCACTAATGTTGGAATAGGGGTAGGGGTAGGGCTAGGGTTAGGGTTTTGGTATGTGCACACGTATTCTGGTCCTCTGCGGATTTTTCCGCTGCGGATTTGATAAATCCACAGTGCTAAACCGCTGCGGATTTATGGCGGATTTACCGCGTTTTTTTCTGCGCATTTCACTGCGGTTTTACAATTGCGATTTTCTATTGGAGCAGTTGTAAAACCGCTGCGGAATCCGCACAAAGAAGTGACATGCTGCGGAATGTAAACCGCTGCGATTCCGTGCAGTTTTTCCGCAGCATGTGTACAGCGATTTTTGTTTCCCGTAGGTTTACATTGAACTGTAAACTCATGGGAAACTGCTGCGGATCCGCAGCGTTTTCCGCAGCGTGTGCACATACCTTTAGAATTAGGCTATGTGCACACGGTGCGGATTTGGCTGCGGATTCGCAGCAGTGTTCCATCAGGTTTACAGTACCATGTAAACATATGGAAAGCCAAATCCGCTGTGCCCATGGTGCGGAAAATACCGCGCGGAAACGCTGCGTTGTATTATCCGCAGCATGTCAATTCTTTGTGCGGATTCCGCAGCGTTTTACACCTGTTCCTCAATAGGAATCCGCAGGTGAAATCCGCACAAAAAACACTGGAAATCCGCGGAAAATCCGCAGGTAAAACGCAGTGCCTTTTACCCGCGGATTTTTCAAAAATGATGCTGAAAAATCTCACACGAATCCGCAACGTGGGCACATGGCCTTAGGGTTAGGGTTGGAATTAGGGTTGTGGTTAGGGGTGTGATTAGGGTTATGGCTACAGTTGGGATTAGGGTTAGGGGTGTGTTGGGGTTAGGGTTGTGATTAGGGTTACGGCTACAGTTGGGATAAGGGTTAGGGGTGTGGGGGGTTAGTGTTGGAGGTAGAATTGAGGGGTTACCACTGTTTAGGCACATCAGGGGTCTCCAAACGCAACATGGCACCACCATTGATTCCAGCCAATCTCGTATTCAAAAAGTCAAATGGTGCTCCCTCACTTCCGAGCCCCGACATGTGCCCAAATAGTGGTTTACCCCCACATATGGGGTACCAGCATACTCAGGATAAACTGCGCAACAATTACTGGGGTCCAGTTTCTCCTGTTACCCTTGTGAAAATAAAGAAATGCTTGCTAAAACATCGTTTTTGAGGAAAGAAAAATGATTTTTTATTTTCACGGCTCTGCGTTGTAAACGTCTGTGAAGCACTTGGGGGTTCAAAGTGCTCACCACATATCTAGATAAGTTTCTTGGGGGGTCTAGTTTCTAAAATGGGGTCACTTGTGGGGGGTTTCTACTGTTTAGGCACACCAGGGGCTCTGCAAACGCAACGTGACGCCCGCAGACCATTCCATCAAAGTCTGCATTTCAAAAGTCACTACTTCCCTTCTGAGCCCCGACGTGTGCTCAAACAGTGGTTTACCTCCACACATGGGGTATCAGCGTACTCAGGAGAAACTGGACAACAACTTTTGGGGTCAAATTTCTCCTGTTACCCTTAAGAAAATTAAAAAATTCTGGGCTAAATAATTATTTTTGAGGAAAGAAAACGTATTTATTATTTTCACGGCTCTGCATTATAAACTTCTATGAAGCACTTGGGGGTTCAAAGTGCTCACCACACATCTAGATAAGTTCCTTTCGGGGTCTAGTTTCCAAAATGGGGTCACTTGTGGGGGGTTTCTACTGTTAAGCCACATCAGGGGCTCTGCAAACGCAACGTGACGCCCACAGAGCATTCCATCAAAGTCTGCATTTCAAAACGTCACTACTTCACTTCCGAGCCCCGGCATGTGCCCAAACAGTGGTTTACCCCCACATATGGGGTACCAGCATACTCAGGATAAACTGCGCAACAATTACTGGGGTCCAGTTTCTCCTGTTACCCTTGTGAAAATAAAGAAATGCTTGCTAAAACATCATTTTTGAGGAAAGAAAAATGATTTTTTATTTTCACGGCTCTGCGTTGTAAACGTCTGTGAAGCACTTGGGGGTTCAAAGTGCTCACCACATATCTAGATAAGTTCCTTGGGGGGTCTAGTTTCTAAAATGGGGTCACTTGTGGGGGTTTCTACTGTTTAGGCACACCAGGGGCTCTGCAAACGCAACGTGACGCCCGCAGACCATTCCATCAAAGTCTGCATTTCAAAAGTCACTACTTCCCTTCTGAGCCCCGACGTGTGCCCAAACAGTGGTTTACCCCCACACATGGGGTATCAGCGTACTCAGGAGAAACTGGACAACAACTTTTGGGGTCAAATTTCTCCTGTTACCCTTGAGAAAATTAAAAAATTCTGGGCTAAATAATTATTTTTGAGGAAAGAAAACGTATTTATTATTTTCACGGCTCTGCATTATAAACTTCTATGAAGCACTTGGGGGTTCAAAGTGCTCACCACACATCTAGATAAGTTCCTTTCGGGGTCTAGTTTCCAAAATGGGGTCACTTGTGGGGGGTTTCTACTGTTAAGCCACATCAGGGGCTCTGCAAACGCAACGTGACGCCCACAGAGCATTCCATCAAAGTCTGCATTTCAAAACGTCACTACTTCACTTCCGAGCCCCGGCATGTGCCCAAACAGTGGTTTACCCCCACATATGGGGTATCAGCGTACTCAGGAGAAACTGGACAACAACTTTTGGGGTCAAATTTCTCCTGTTACCCTTTGGAAAATAAAAAATTGCAGGCTAAAAGATCATTTTTGATAAAATAATTTTTTATTTTTTTTTCATGGCTCTGCGTTATAAACTTCTGTGAAGCACTTGGGGGTTCAAAGTCCTCACCACACATCTAGATTAGTTCCTTTGGGGGTCTAGTTTCCAAAATGGGGTCATTTCTGGGGGATCTCCAATGTTTAGGCACACAGGGGCTCTCCAAACGTGACATGGTGTCCGCTAATGATTGGAGCTAATTTTCCATTTAAAAAGCCAAATGGCGTGCCATCCCTTCCGAGCCCTGCCGTGCGCCCAAACAGTGGTTTACCCCCACATATGGGGTGTCAGCGTACTCAGGACAAACTGGACAACAATATTTGGGGTCCAATTTCTCCTATTATCCTTGGCAAAATAGGAAATTCCAGGCTAAAAAATCATTTTTGAGGAAAGAAAAATTATTTTTTATTTTCATGGCTCTGCGTTATAAACTTCTGTGAAGCACCTGGGGGTTTAAAGTGCTCAATATGCATCTAGATAAGTTCCTTGGGGGGTCTAGTTTCCAAAATGGGGTCACTTGTGGGGGAGCTCCAATGCATAGGCACACAGGGGCTCTCCAAACGCGTCATGGTGTCCGCTAACAATTGGAGCTAATTTTCCATTCAAAAAGTCAAATGGCGCGCCTTCCCTTCCGAGCCCTGCTGTGTGCCCAAACAGTGGTTTACCCCCACATATGAGGTATCGGCGTACTCGGGAGAAATTGCCCAACAAATTTTATGATCCATTTTATCCTACTGCCCATGTGAAAATGAAAAAATTGAGGCGAAAAGAATTTTTTGGTGAAAAAAAAGTACTTTTTCATTTTTACAGATCAATTTGTGAAGCACCTGAGGGTTTAAAGTGCTCACTAGGCATCTAAATAAGTTCCTTGGGGGGTCTAGTTTCCAAAATGGGGTCACTTGTGGGGGAGCGCCAATGTTTAGGCACACAGGAGCTCTCCAAACGCGACATGGTGTCCGCTAACGATGGAAATTATTTTTCATTCAAAAAGTCAAATGGCGCTCCTTCCCTTCCGAGCCTTACCATGTGCCCAAACAGTGGTTTACCCCCACATATGAGGTATCGGCGTACTCAGGAGAAATTGCCCAACACATTTTAGGATCCATTTTATCCTGTTGCCCATGTGAAAATGAAAAAATTGAGGCTAAAAGAATTTTTTTGTGAAAAAAAAGTACTTTTTCATTTTTACGGATCAATTTGTGAAGCACCTGGGGGTTCAAAGTGCTCACTATGCATCTAGATAAGTTCCTTGGGGCGTCTAGTTTCCAAAATGGGGTCACTTGTGGGGGAGCTCCAATTTTTAGGCACACGGGGGCTTTCCAAACGTGACATGGTGTCCGCTAAAGAGTGGAGCCAATTTTTGATTCAAAAAGTCAAATGGCGCTCCTTCCCTTCCAAGCCCTGCCGTGCGCCCAAACAGTGGTTTACCCCCACATATGAGGTATCAGCGTACTCAGGACAAATTGGACAACAACTTTCGTGGTTCAGTTTCTCCTTTTACCATTGGGAAAATAAAAAAATTGTTGCTAAAAGATAATTTCTGTGACTAAAAAGTTAAATGTTCATTTTTTCCTTCCATGTTGCTTCTGCTGCTGTGAAGCACCTGAAGGGTTAATAAACTTCTTGAATGTGGTTTTGAGTACCTTGAGGGGTGCAGTTTTTAGAATGGTGTCACTTTTGGGTATTTTCAGCCATATAGACCCCTCAAACTGACTTCAAATGTGAGGTTGTCCCTAAAAAAAAATGGTTTTGTAAATTTCGTTGTAAAAATGACAAATCGCTGGTCAAATTTTAACCCTTATAACTTCCTAACAAAAAAAAACATGTTGGCCATTTATGCCAGAGCTGGTGTACATTATAGATTCTGGGCAGCTAACATAAAATCAGTTATTTGGCCACTACGTTTTCCAGATGTTTGGGGCCAAATTCCAGCATAATAAATATATAGAAATATTTCAAAGCTTTGATTTTAGTTTTCACAATCTGTTCCAAATGTCTTTAAAGGTAACCCGTCTCCCCGAAAATCGCGGGTGAGGTAAGCCCACCGGCATCAGGGGCTTATCTGCAGCATTCTGTAATGCTGTAGATAAGCCCCCGATGTTACCTGAAAGAGGAGAAAAAGACTTTAGATTATACTCACTCAGGGGCGGTCCCGCTGCTGGTCCGGTCAGATGGGCGTCTCTGGTACGCTGCGGTGCCTCCTATCTTCATTCCAAGACGTCCTCTTCTGATCTTCAGCCACGGCTCCGGCGCAGGCGTACTTTGTCTGCCCTGTTGAGGGCAGAACAAAGTACTGCAGTGCGCAGGCGCCGGAAAGGTCAGAGAGGCCCGGCGCCTGCGCACTGCAGTACTTTGCTCTGCCCTCAACATGGCAGATAAAGTACGCCTGCGCCAGAGCTGTGGCTGAAGATCAGAAGAGGACGTCATGGAATGAATATGGGAGGCGCCGCAGCGGACCAGAGACGCCCATCCGACCGGACCAGCAGCGGGACCACCCCTGGGTGAGTATAATCTAACGTCTTTTTCTCCTCTTTCAGGTAACATCGGGGGCTTATCTACAGCATTACAGAATTCTGTAGATAGGCCCCTGAAGCCGGTTTTTCTAAGTCTGGACAACCCCTTTCAGTTACTTAACTGCAAAAAACTTTTAAAGGGGTTGTCCAGTCTAAAATGAAACGTTTGCTGTCACTCTGTGTGACTGCAGACTTGTGAATCTTCCCAGGCACGCACTGTGCGCAGTGAGGATTTGTGGTTCTCTGCCCTGGGAACGGCAGTCAGTTATGTGATAGGCATACTCCAGGCCAGAGCCTGTCCCATGGGCGCGGTCTTTCTCCATACACTTGTATAGAGCGATGATGCGTCCACTAGATGGGTTCTGGCTTGGAGTATGCATATCCCATAAGTGACTGCCGTTCCCGTAGCAGAGAACCACAAATCCTCACTGCGCAGTGTGTGCCTGGGAAGATTCACGAGTCTGCAGTCACACAGAGTGAACTTTAATGGGAACCTGGCAGTCGATTCATGCTGCCCTTTCTACAGACAGCATGAGTCAGGGCCTGGCTCCATGTGTGCAGCCAGGTACATGTCTCTGAAATGCTGCAGCCTTTTTAGAGAAAATGTAGTTTAAAGATCCTTCCATGGACCATAATGAGTCTCCGATATCCACACGTGAGAGATCTGTCCGTACATGAGATTGCCGCGGGGTGCCGTCTCCGCTTATGGTCCCCAGCTGTATGTTTCTATGCACAGCCGGGATCTGACTCATTCTGCCTCCACTTTGGGCTCTTTACTATCCCTTTGCACTCTGGGGGCTGTGTATATGTGCTTGTTACAACAAATATGTAAAGTTGCTAGTTATTTTGAAGTTCTGCTTACATAGACCCTTCCATTCTTTTAAGGCTACCGTTCACGTTCGTCACAAAGGAAGTCGCTGAGGCTACATGTGCATGTCTTCTCGCCCAGGCCGAGGAAGGAGAAAAGCTCTCGAAGTCCAAAGCTGCCACCGAGCGGATGATATTGGAGGAGTTCGGGCGTTGCTTAATGAGGGTAATTAACTCTGCAGGAAAAGCGAAAAGTGACCCTTGTCCTATGAGTTGTTGAACATGAGGCATATGGACTGGCACCAGTAACCAGTGATTGTGGCTATGAAAAGGAGAGGGTGCTTTCATGGAGAACATGGAAATCGCTGCCGCCTTGGCCCACGCTGTACGGATGACACAGAAAACTTACCCGCTGACTGTGACAGTGACGTTCTCCATGTACATACAGAAAAACAGATTTTATCAGAAACTCTGCTTTTAACTCTTGCAGTTGTCTTACCTGACTCTTGGCTCTTCCCCACCGGAGAATACAGATTTGTTCTTTGTTGCTTTGTCACGTTTTTCCTGATTTGATCAAGTATTTTACTGTTTGTTTTGAATCACTGAGTGTCTTATAATGGTCAGTTTTTGTTTCGCTGCCTGGAGTGGTAAGTTCCCAGTGCTGTGCTCTTGTATTCGCTTCCACGCCATGCTAATGGACATTTAAAGTGACGGGTGGAGGCAGTAACATCGCAATGGTTGGCCGATGTTCATTCATGTTGCCAATTCCATGGCAGAAACACAAAACTCAATATGGTGCATTACACACGGACTAACATAGTAACATAGTTAGTAAGGCCGAAAAAAGACATTTGTCCATCCAGTTCAGCCTATATTCATGAGACTACTTTCATGATAAGTTTGATAACTGCTCTTACCCTCCTTAGGACATTTGGGAGTGATTGTTGGGATTCTATCCAGTGAGATATATCCTGAGAGCAGCGAGTTAGAGATCTCCATGCAGATGAAGTAAGATCCTACTCCACTTCCTCCTAATGGCCAGTAGAATATTTTAGAATAATTTGGGACTTAATTGCCAATATTTTTGTATGACACATGAAAATATCATACTACACGAGCCGAACCACAGCAGACTGAGGTAAGTGTTCTCACGTACAGGATGGAGGGGCTAACAAGGCAGAACGATGTTGTGGATCATTACATTTGTGCATATCTGCTATTAGGTATGCATTTTATCACTATAGGTCATCATCAAGCCATGGCTGAAAACCAACTTTTTCATGAGTGGAGGGAATACCCTTGTGGCTTGGTGCACAACAGCAGTAAAGTATAGATTCTTATCACATATACATGTCTGATACGTGCTGCCCATAGATGGAGTAGCGTATGTGAGCTGTTCCTTTAAGTGTTAATTTAGGCAATGAAAATTCATGCTTCTACCCCTATCTGTAGTATGGATGTGTACTATACAAATTCAGTGAAGTGAGGCTTTGGTAGCGTAAGGTCCTTGTACAATCAGACTTCACAAAGGCGAAGATGGTGCTGCCCATGTCCTCCACTTTGGTCTGTTTGTGGTATATTCACCGGTGGGTTCAGAATAGTGAAAAAAATAGTAGTGAGTGCAAAAAAAAAAAGCATCAGAATTTAAAAGGGATTGCTGGGGGTTTAATGTTTGGGAATTCTTCTGATCCAGCCCCTTAGGCTTAGAAGCACGTGCAGAACAGTGCCCACTGGGCTACCAGATAGCGTAGTAGTCATCGGCCACCACTCCATTTTAATTCCCGTTGGCGGGTGTCCCATTGGTCGGATCCTTAGCAACCAGCAAGTTATTACCAATCCTGTTTTATATAACTTTTGATTCTTGTTAATATGTAGAAAACAAATCGCTTTGTTCTTACTAGAGCAAAAAAAGGCATTTTACCATGTAACCTCATCTTCTGATTCCTCTTGTAGCATAGCCACATTAAAAAAAAAAAAAAAAAGCAGCTTTTCTGTAAATATGAGCACTTAAATTACTCCCATATCAAATATTGACACCCTTGTGTCTCTAAGCCCAACCCCTGCACGGATTTGGCTTCTGTGCTTCTCAACCCGCCACCACCCTCCTGGCTGACCTCATTTCTCCCATCATGTTGTGTTCTAACTTTGGAAGTGTATAAATGTAAACTAGTGTGTAGATTATCCCATGGGTTTTACACTGTATGTTTTGTAGAGCCACAACTGTTAGTACTGTACATAATCTGTCTGACTCCCCCTCTCGAGATGTGTATTTATACCTTGTGCAGAAAATGTGAATTTAAAATGCAGTTGTAGATTATGTATACTGACTTTCTGGTTTGTGAAATTAAGGCACAACTAATTCTATTCCTAGTATTTGTATTTTTTTTCCCCCTCAAAATAATTATCTTGTCTCCTTCGGTTTTTTTTCTTTGGAAATGGAACAAAGGCCAAAGATTCAAGATGCCTAAACTGTAGCTAAATACAGACACACAGCATTAGTAATTGGTGTTTAGCTGCAGCTCTGGAACAGCAACTTTTGTTATACAGACCCGTCAAGAAGTGAGATTGGCACTAGTCTGTTAAAGCTTTTAAAATGGTACCCATCATTTACAGACAATATTTGACACTTCAAAATATTCATTCGGTTGGAATCAGTTGCTAAACGCTTTCTTGCTGGTTTAACTTTCTGCCTATGCACAGTGTACACAGAAAGTTGCCAATCGGTGGTGTGGGTGGGGTTATGCAGATGTCAGCATTCACAAAACTGGTAGATCTGCAGCAGATAATTGATTTTAGCAAACCTGTGGCCAGAAGCTGTCAAACGGGGTAGCAAAAACCTGATGACATGTTCTTTTTAACATGTGCACCACACCGTCTTTATCTAATGGGGCCTTACGAGCCAGAATTAAACATTTCTTCCACTGAATTTTTTTGGCACCTGATAGTATAAGGATAAAATAAGTACGGGGGAGTCACTTTTCCCGCTGGCACAGACAATGGTGCAGCTGCCCCCTGCCTCAGGTAGATGGTGGGGTTTAGGAAGCCACTAAGCTGTAGCTTCAATACAGGTGTGTGTATATATATTTGTATGGTTATCAAATATTCTAGAATTCCCGGTTAACAGATGGTTAGTGTAATAAATATTGATTAGTCTATTTGCAAACCATGCACTTGGCTGCAGTGTGTTGTGCCTTGACATAGCCCCTTTTATGGGATCTAACCCTCAGCTACCCTGACCTACATGACCACAACATTTCCTTGCCAGCTGCCCTGTCCAGGAAGCCATTGCCACCTAATGGGGTGAGGCGCATGCTGGGACGATATCGGGAGTCTAGTCCACTGTGACGATCACTTCCCAGTGTGGGCTAAAGCATAGAAGGGATGGATCACGTCTGTATCCTACGAGATGTTCTAGCTTATTTCAGACCAGGCACCACATAAAGGCCCGAGCAGTGCCATGAAAACTAGTGACCTTTGTTCTCAGGTGGAATAATAAAGATCGAGGTGGGGCAAGGCATGTTTGCTTTTCTACACCGGTGTGAGCAGAGGTTTCGGTTAGTCACACATATGCTTGGTTAGCCAAAGTACATCATAAAATCATTTTCTACCCACCATAAAAAAAACTTTTTTTTTTTTTTTACACATCCACCTTTGTTTCTAGTGGTTGAGTTGCTTTTAGACAATTTTTAGTACCAATATTACGGTGCAAGGCTCAAGATTGTGTTGGATGAATGATTAAAGATGCAACCAGTTTATCATCCTACGTAAGCCGCTGTGATAAATCTGGTGCATATTCAGACTCCCTGATCTGGATTTACACTGCTTTTATTGGGTCAGGACTAGTTCCTAGAGGCTCGATTAAAAAAGAAAAGTCACTTGTGAACCAAGAAATCCCATTTTCTATCATTTAATTTAACATAAGAGTAATTTTCTCTTTAATAAAAGGTTAATGAGACATCAGAGGGAGGGGTAAGAGAATAAGGCCATGTTCACACAGTGCGTTTTTTTCTGCGGAACCGCAGCGTTTTTGCTGCTGCGGTTCCGCAGCTGTTTTCCATGCAGGGTACAGTACACTGTACCCTATGGAAAACAGGAACCACTGTGCACATGATGCGGGAATCGGGAAAAAAAGCCGCGCTGAATAGCCGCGGTAAAAAAGAAGTACCATGTCACTTCTTTTTTCGGAGCCGCAGCGGTTCTGCACCCATAGACCTCCATTGTGAGGTCAAACCCGCAGTAAAACCCGCAGATCAAAAATATATCTGCGGGTTTTATTGCGGTTTGTGGTGCAGAACCGCTGCAGCAGGAAGTGCGTGGGCGGAGTGTGGCTGCCCCGATCCCACCCCCCCCATGCTCCGAGGTCCCCCCCACCCCCGTGCTCTGATGCCCCCCCCCCCCCCCCCCCCCCCGTGCCCTAATCTCCCCCCCTTATACTTACCCGGCCTCCCGGTGTCCGTCCGGCCGTCTTCTCCCTGGGCGCCGCCATCTTGCAAAATGGCAGGCGCATGCGCAGTGCGCCCGCCGAGTCTGCCGGCCGGCAGATTCGTTCCAAAGTGCATTTTGATCACTGAGATATAACCTCTCAGTGATCAAAATAAAAAAAATAGTAAATGACACCCCCCCCCCCCCTTTGTCACCCCCATAGGTAGGGACAATAAAAAATTTTTTTTTTTTCCACTAAGGTTAGAATAGGGTTAGGGTATTTTCAGCCATTTTAACCCTAAAAAAAACTTCCTAGAAAACACACAGACTCTGCATAGAAAACTGCATAAAAAAGAGGATCAAAAAAAGCACCAAAAAAGCACAAAAAAAAGGACCTGCGTTTTCTGCCAAGAGCTGCGGTTTCAGTCCTGAAAAAAAAAGGATGGAAATCAGGAACGTGTGAACATACCCTAAAGGCCAATGTATCTGGCCTTTCCAGCAGCAGAATTTTGGATTCAATATAAAGTGAATGGGACATACAAGTGCATCAATAAGTAACAGGGTGTTTGGGAAGGCTGGCATGCTCCAATTAGGGGGTCTGGAACCACTGGGCTGCCATTACAGAGTAGCTTACAAATCTACACTTTTCAAACTCCGCTGTGTACATAAAGTTCTGTGATCAGAATTATTCCCATGGAAGACTAATGTCTAAAATAAATGGGGAAATATTGTACATTCACACTTCTGAACGATAAACCCCGACGGTCGCATGCAGCAGCGGAGAATCATGAACTCTGCCTTGGCCCGCTTACAGCACCATAGACTGATACATGGGTCTGTTCCTGTTACTTAAAGCCACTGCCCCTATTTTTATGCCATTTCTTCTTTCAGCTTCAAATATTTGGGAGAACCTTGTCTTTTTCTAGTTCTGTGTACATCAAAAAAAGTAGAACAAATTTATATTTACTAGAATGTCTAAAAAACACTTTCTATATTGTAAAAAGCAAAATGAAAAATCACAGAAATAAACATTTATACTCTCCTGGAGTTTGTGTGGTTTTAATTGCATGCTCACACTTAATATCTTGGCAGGAAACTGCAGTAAAATGTCCTCTACAAACTTATTTTTACTTTGGGCGGTAATAAAGGGGGGTTAGATTTACTATTTATATTGGGTTTTTGTTTGGCAGCTGTCACACTAAAAGATGCTTTTTTTTTATTGCAAAAACCATTTTTGGCATCGCCGCATTTTGAGAGCTATAATTCCTATATTTTGGCCCAGAGTCATGTGAGGTCTTGTGTTTTGTAGGACAAGTTGACATTTTTATTGATACCATTTTCGGGCACGACATTTTTTGATCGCTTTTTATTCCGATTTTTGTTAGGCAGAATGACCAAAAAACAGCAATTCATGAATTTGGGGGGATTGGTAAAATTGATAAATCAGTTTTATTTTTTGGGTTAGTACAATTACAGCAATACCTCATTTGTCATTTAATGGTTTTTGCACTTTTCTAATATATAATTGCCTAGAATACTATTTCCTGCAATTTGTGCCAACTTCCGTGGCTATGTCCGGAGATAAGTGACGTCAGTGTCCAGTGTCTGATTGGTTGCCGCCTGCTGCGAGCGACCAATCAGAAACGTGCCATACTGTGACACACTCCGCCCGCCATTTTGGTGTGATTTTTGAATTTTTACCTCACAGCAAGTTTCTACTGCGTGGAGGCGGGCCCAGTGACGTTGCTCTTCAAGCTCCTGCCGAATTTCGTCAAAAAAATGATACCATTTACCAAAACTATATATATTTAGTTGTGAAGTGGTTCAGTGACATTTTCACACCAATTTTGAACTTTTGTTTGGTGTTTTCTCCATATACTGCCTATTATTTTTGTTCTTTCTTACTATTATTTATTAATTGTATTATTCTTACATTTGAATAAATAAAGTATATATGGATTCTAGACTCCCGATTCTTTAGAATCGGGCTGCCATCTAGTATACAATAAAACTATAAAAAAAAAATTTGCATCGCTTTATTCTGAGGGCTATAACTTTTTTGCTGATGACACTATGGCGGCTCATTTTTTTGCGGGACAAGATGACTTTAGCGGTATGATGTTTATTTATATCAGTCTTTTTGATCCCATGTTATTCCACTTTTTGTTCGGCGGTATGATAAAGCATGTTTTTTTGCCTTTTACAGTGTTCACTAAAGGGGTTAACTAGTGGGACAGTTTTATAGGTCGGGTCATTGCAGATGTGGTGATACTAAATGTGTACTATTGTTTGTTTTTTTACATAGACATGTATTTATTGGAAAATTTTTCTTTATTTAGGAATCTTTAAAAAATATGTTTGCAGTGTTATTTTATTTTTTCTTCTACTTTGTACCAGGGTGGGACGTCACTATGTAGTTTCAGATTGCTGATCTGACTTTGCACAGCACTGTCAGATCAGCGGTCTGACAGGCAGAGCAGGAGGCTGACAAGCCACCTCCCTGCAGGACCCCCACGGCCATCTTGGATCCAGGGCCTGCAGGGAGAAAAGTGGAGACCTTTGGAACATTATGATCACACTGCGTTGTTCTGAGGGTCTCAGGGATGCACGCAGGGAGCCCTCTCCCTGCACAATGCTTCCCTTTGCCACTGGAATGCCGCGATTATGTTTGATTGCAGTGTCTTGGGGGTTAATGTGCCAGGAGCAGTCCATGACCGCTTCTGGCACATAGCCGATTGTCATAGCTGACATCCAGCACTGACACCTGGCTGTGAATACCCCCCCCCCCCCCCCGTGAGCGCGGCTGATCGGTTATGACGTACTATCCTGTCGATAGTCATACGGTCCCGGGCACCTTGGTGGGACAGTACGTCAGAAAGGGGATAAGTCATCAGTAATTCATTTTATAAAACTGCTTTCTGCTGTGAATTTTAGGAAGCGGCGGGTATGGCCACCACACCTGTGACACAAGCTGGTCACACTGGCCACTACATGGGACCCCAACAAATCAATTCTAGGCACAATGGCTTTTCATACATCGCTCAAACCTTATGTGCACATATGTACTTTGGTACTGTAGTATTAGCATAGACCACTCTGAAAACATCTGGTCTGCTGTGGAACTTAATGATTAAAGGGAACCTGTCACCCCCCCAGGCTTTTGTAACTAAAAGCCACCTTGTGCAGCACTAATGCTGCATTCTGACAAAGTGGCTTTTAGTTCTTGGTGCTGTAACTACCGCTGTCACTCATGCCCTCTTGGCGCCGCCTCCTCAGTATTTTCAACTGCCCTGGCACCTGCATGGTTATCTTATGCCTTAGGCATGCAGATAGCACTGCCTGTCTTCTGCCATCATTTGAGGTCTTGCGGACTGCGCCTGTGCGGCTGCGCTGCCCGAGATCCCGCCCTACAGTCTCCTGATTTATTCACACTGGGGCAGGATCTCAGGCAGCGAGGCCGCACAGGCGCAGTCAGCAAGACATCAAATGATGTCAGAAGACAGGCAGTGCTAACTGCGCATGCCTAAGGCATAAGATAACAGTGCAGGCGCCAGGACAGTTGAATAAAACGCTGAGGAGGCGGTACCAGGCACCAAAAGGGCATGAGCGACTGCGGTGCTTCGTCTGCATTGGGGGGAAAGACCTGCCCCCAGGACTATTTCAAGGTATTTTGGACAAATTGCAAAGTCGATTTCTGCAGTTACAGCACCAAGAACAGCATTAGTGCTGCACAAGGTCGCTCTTTTAGTTACAAATGCCTGGGGGGGTGACGGGTTCCCTTTAACCCCTTTCTGACCTCGGATGGGATAGTACGTCCGAGGTCAGATCCCCTGCTTTGATGCGGGCTCCGGCGGTGAGCCAGCATCAAAGCTGGGACATGTCAGCTGTTTTGAACAGCTGACATGTGCCCGTAATAGGCGCGAGCAGAATCGCGATCTGCCTACGCCTATTAACTAGTTAATAAACTAGTTAAATGCCGCTGTCAAACGCAGACAGCGGGATTTAACTACCGCATCCAGCCGGCCGGAAATTATGTCATTGCCGACCCCCGTCACATGATCAGAGGTCGGCGATGCTTCAGAATGGTAACCATAGAGGTCCTAGAGACCTCTATGGTTACTGATCGCCGGTAGGTGTGAGCACCACCCTGTGGTCGGCGCTCACAGCACACCTGCAATTCTGCTACATAGCAGCGAACAGCAGATCGCTGCTATGTAGCAGAGGCGATCGTGCTGTGCCTGCTTCTAGCCTCCCATGGAGGCCATTGAAGCATGGCAAAAGTAAAAAAAAAAAAGTGAAAAAAATATAAAAGTTTAAATCACCCCCCTTTCGCCCTAATCAAAATAAATCAATAAAAAAAATATCAAATCTACACATATTTGGTATCGCCGCGCTCAGAATCGCCCGATCAATTTAAAAAAAAGCATTAACCTGATCGCTAAACAGCGAAAAAAATTTGAAATGCCAGAATTACGTTTTTTTGGTCGCTGCGACATTGCAATAACGTATCTGCACCAAAATGCCATCATGAAAAACGTCATCTCGGCACGCAAAAAATAAGCCCTCAACCGACCCCAGATCATGAAAAATGGAGACGCTACGAGTATCAGAAAACGGCGCAAATATATATATTTTTTTTTTTTAGCAAAGTTTGGATTTTTTTTTTTTTACCACTTAGGTAAAAAATAACCTAGTCATGTTAGGTGTCTATGAACTCGTAATGACCTGGAGAATCATAATGGCAGGTCAGTTTTAGCATTTAGTGAACCTAGCAAAAAAGTCAAACAAAAAAAAGTGTGGGATTGCACTTTTTTGCAATTTCACCGCACTTGGAATTTTTTTCCCCCGTTTCCTAGTACAAGACATGCTAAAACCAATGATGTCGTTCAAAAGTACAACTCATCCCGCAAAAAATAAGCCCTCAAATGGCCAAATTGACGGAAAAATAAAAAAGTTATGGTTCTGGGAAGGAGGGGAGTGAAAAACAAACACGGAAAAACGAAAAATCCCAAGGTCATGAAGGGGTTAAAGAGAACCTGTCACCCCCAAAATCAAAGATTAGCTAAGCCCACCAGCATCAGGGGCTTATCTGCAGCATTCTGTAATGCTGTAGATGAGCCCCCAATGTATCCTGAAAGATGAGAAAAAGAGGTTAGATTATACTCACCCAGGAGCGGTCCCACTGCAGTCCGGTCCGATGGGCATTGCAGTCGGGTCCAGGGCCTCCCATCTTCATACGATGACGTCCTCTTGTCTTCACGCTGCGGCTCCAGCACAGGTGTACTTTGTCTGCCCTGTTGACCTTTCCCGGCACCTGTGCACTTTGCTCTGCCCTCAACAGGGCAGACAAAGTACACCTGCGCCGTGAAGACAAGAAAAGGACGTCATCGTAAGAAGATGGAGGCCCTGGACCGGACCTTGACGCCCATCGGACCAGACCGCAGCGGGACTGCCCAGGTGAGTATAATATAATGTATTTTTCTCATCTTTCAGGTTACATCAGGGGCTTATCTACAACATTCCAGCCCCTGATGGTTGTGGGCTTCGCTCATCTTCGATTTTGGGGGTGATGGGTCCCCTTTAAGCAGATTCTGCATTTTTATTTTGTAGCACATATTGGGCTTTAATATGACACCAAATCACTAAGAAAGCCATATCATTGCCACATTATCCACTGCCCAATCATTTATGTACACTGTACCCAACAGACCGCTTAAAGGAAGTGTCAGAAGGTCTGCTGACAGCACTAAATAGAAAGCAAACACCTACAGGATCAGTTATGCTGCTGCTAAAGCTCCAGAAAAACATTACATTTTACTCTAGTAGGATTTTTGTCATCACAAGTAATTTCTCAACGCTGAAGTGACTTTGGCTGTTAACCTCTTCACTCCTGCTCAAGTGACTGATGTAGGGGGCTCTTGGGTGGATGCTAGTCATGCAAGAATCATACCAAAGCAAGACAATTAGAAAACTGGAATAAAATAAGCAAGTCTCATTTAAAACAGACTTGTGATTTTATAATGAGTACATGGGATAAAGACAGTGCCCAAGACACTGGAACAGTATGGAGTTCAGTAGACTGCTGTAGTGTACCACAAGGGGGCAGTAGCATACAGTATTGCACATACAGCAGGTATATGAATGCAGTCATGAATGGGAGAAATTAAATGAACCATCGGCACGTGCCAAAAACAGAAAGGATGTCAATAATAATCTTTATTTTTATATAACGCTAACATTCTGCAGCGTTTTACAGGTTGCACACATTATCTACCTGTCTGTAGAAGTTATGGGCACAAATCCCCTGTAAACCCCACACTAAATGCATACCAACAATCCTAAAAAAACGTGCACAGAACTAAAGCATACCCCATATATTGGGGCACAAGCACCACTCACACAATATGCACCATTAGTGCAGAGTAAAATTTTGTAGTATAGCCTTCACTTTAGTGCATAGCATTGTCCAAAGTAATGAGACGCTTACAGTTTAGTTTTGCTTAAAGTACAATTTTAATTGTAAAAGCCTTTGAGAAAAATAACACCTAGTACAATATGCACAGCCTATTTCAAAGGCCAAACTTGAGTTTTGCAACGAGTCTTCAGTGGTGCAAAATACAGCCAACACCATCTTCATTGAAGTATCATCTGGGGAAAAAAATAATTTCATTAGCCCAAACTAAAAAGCATTAAAGGGGAATTTCTAGTGTACAAAGTCTGCTGTCTATGAATGGTCTACTGATTTTTGACAGCATGTAGTGCACACACGATGTGTGGTGGGCGATATACATGGTCACATGAAGACTAGACTGCGCATGTCTAAAAATGCTGGATGGAACTAGTCAGCAGGCGCTCGCATACTCTGGTCACACGACCACCCATGCGGCGATTACAGTGCAGTCGTGACAGTGTGCACAATCATGATTCAGCAGACTGCAGGTTCTAGACCAAAAATCCCTTTAACCTATGATTAAAATCTTTTTAATGGTTGTCCCATATATAATACAAAGGAAATGCATTAACCCCCCCGCCCCATAAAGGCATTAAATAAAGCTGTTAACCCCACGCACAATACACTACAGTACACTTGCAGGACCAGCACTACAATTTGTGTCCCATTGATCAAACATTACCTGCAGATTTTAGGATCCTTTGTTTCAGCCTACAATAAAAACAGCAAATATTGAAGTTTTACTGACAGTATAACAGGATTTTTTATTTTTATAATTTTTTTTTTAAGTTGTCCTCATATGTAAAATAAAAATGAATCATGTGTATCATAATGTGAACAGCAGTATAAGGTTTTAATCATTGGACAGAAGTAAAATCAGGAGAGTGAGTAGATATTTTAGGTCCTGGTCCACCTCAATCTCATTACCTTTGTGAAGATGTTCTCCGGTACTTTCCAAGTCATTATCTCCAAATGACCACTGCACCAGGAGGCTGAAACAGAAAGGGAAACATGCAACTTTAGTGCATTCTCAGAAAGCTAATACATGGAGTTACGTAGCAAGATCCAATTTCCCTACCTGGTGAACACTACACAAAAATCAGTTATATTAGAAGTTAGTACTACAGGCCAAGCCTCCAGCACACTGGACTGAGGGAGAAGCCCAGTGCCTGACTAGAGCACAAATGGAATTTAGCTGTGATCTTTGGCCAGGTTGTTGGCTAGTCTTCTTTCACACTTCCGTTTTTACAATCTGCACAGGATCCGTCAAAATGTTGAAATGACGGATCCTGTGCAGATTGTAAAAAACGGGTGCACTGGGCCTGTTTTTCTGACGGCCCCGTCGAGGCTATGTGCACTTGTGTATGCATCTTCGCATCGGTTTTCCACTGCGAAAACGCATAAATACCCAGGTTTAAAAAAAACCAGCAATATTCTCATCTTTTAGTGTCCCACACAGCATTACCGATGCTCGCGGCAGCTGGCGTTCCCAGTAATGCCTTGCGTGCAATGACCTCTGATGACCAGTCATCGGGTCATTTTGCAATGCATTACTGGGAATGGGAGCATCGGTAACGCTGCGTGGGACACTGGAAGGTGAGAATATTGCAATTTTTTTTTTATTGCAATCTTGCCTTGCGCAGGTGTGTACTATGGAGGACAGAGAATGAACTTCAATCCAATATTGCAGCCAGCGGGTAAGGAAAGGGTGAATCAAACACCCAAAAACCCCACCTTCATGGCTGAAGATTGTGCCCTCCAAATTCAGGTGACAGTGTCCCTTTAACCATCTTCCCTGTCCCTGCTGAAGAAAAGCAGGCCCAAACCATGATGCTGCCACCACCATGTTTGACAGTGAGGATGGTGTATTCAGGGTGATGAGCTGTTTTGCCTTTACGCCAAACATATCGTTTGGCATTGTTGCAAAAAAAGTTTGATTTTGGTTTCATCTGACCAGAGCGCCTTCTTCCACATGTTTGGTGTGTCTCCCAGGTGGCTTGTTGCAAACTTTAAATGACAATTTTTATGGATATCTTTGAGAAATGGCTTTCTTCTTGCCACTCTTCCATAAAGGCCAGATTTGTGCAGTGTACGACTGATTGTTGTCCTATGGACAGACTGTCCCACCTCAGCTGTAGATCTCTGCAGTTCAGAGTGATCATGGTCCTCTTGGCTGCATCTCTGATTAGTCTACTCCTTGTTTGAGATGAAAGTTTAGAGGGACAGCCGGTATTGGTAGATTTGCAGTGGTATAATACTCCTTCCATTTCAATATGATCGCTTGCACAGTGCTCCTTGTTTAAAGTTTCGGAAGTCATTTGTAACCAAATCCAGCTTTAAACTTCTCCATGCCAGTATCCTGGACCTACCTGTTGTGTTCCATGGTCTTCATGATGCTCTCCGTGCTTTAAACAGAACCCTGAGACTATCACAGAGCAGGTGCATTTATACGTAGACTTGATTACACACAGGTGGATTATATTTATCATCATTAGGCATTTAGGACAACATTGGATCATTCAGAGATCCACAATGAACTTCTGGAGTGAGTTTGCTGCACTGAAAGTAAAGGGGCAGAATAATATTGCACGCCCCACTTTTCAGTTTTGAATTTCCATAAAAATTTAACAATAAATTGGTCAACTTCACAATTATGTTCCCCTTGTTGATTCTTCACCAAAAATGTACATTTGGTATCTTTAATGTTTGAAGCATGATATGTGGGAAAAGGTTGAAAAGTTCCAGGGAGCCAAAATCTCTCAAGGCACTGTATAATTTAACCCTTGTCAGGCTGCATAATTTTACAACCTTAACAGGCTGCATAGGTACAATTGTACCTTCACATATACCTCCACTGTGGGAAGACTTTACTTGGTTTCAGAAACTAAAGTTCATTCAGCTACAAATGTTATGCTGATATCTATTGTTCAGTGTTGTTACTGGTCACTTATGTTGCTGTCAATTAAGTTAATTCAAACTGGGAGTGGCTTCTACTTGTCTTCCTGCCTCCCTCCTCTCATTAGCCATTTTGCTGTTCATCTCATTGCTGTGAGCACACATTTCTAGGCTTGTGAAGTCTTCAATTTCTTGGAAACGAAGGTAGGAAAGTCTCACAGCATCTAACAGCCAGTTATACCTTTATTCTCATTATGTGGGGACAGAACAGTCAAATTGTCTTTCAGCCTGGACTTGGCTTACATATATTTTGTATGAAACTTATCACTATAGGTATAATTTTTATACGAAAAATGGATAATAATTAGTATCTACATATTGTTTTACGATGTTTTATTTATATTCAGCACAAAATACGAAGCCAAAATTCATCTAGCAAGTCATCATGAGTGATAGTAATGCTGGATCTAGTTTCCGCCATAATCCAAGAAAACGTGTTTGCAGGTTAGTATAATTTTGTGAAAAGCCAATAATGTAGTATTTCGGAAAATTATTTATTTTACATTTTTTCATATTTACAGATTTACGTCTGACGAAATAATGCGAATGCTAGAAGAATCTGATTCTGAGCATGAGGATGAACCATATGTTCCATCTGATGATGAAAACTATGTACCACAAGTGGATGTTACTGAAGAAGATTCAGACATTGAACAAGAAATGGTCATAGAGCATGAAAATGAATACGAATCAGACGAAAGTGTTGAGGATGATTCTGTGCCTCAAAGTGCAGGCGACATTTGGACTGCTAAGGATGAAACTCAATGGTGCAGTAATCCACTGCCAAATGCACAAACAAAATCTCGTAATGTCCTACGACAAAGAGGTGGCCCTGCAGCAATCAGCAACCTATATACAGCAAAAGAGCTATTCAAGTCCATCATGACTCCCGAGATGTGTGACATCATATTACGGGAAACGAATCGAAAGGCCAAGAGAGTTTGTGATGCTTACAACAACGAACTGGTACAACGTTTTCCTGATTCTTCCAAACGGCCACCACAAAAAACATTCAAGCAATTTACTGAAACTGAACTTCATGCATTTTTGGGCATACTGATTGCTGCTGGTGTGCACAGAGCCAACAAAGAGAATCTGGAGGAAATGTGGAATGTTGCTGCTCTGCCTCTTATACGTGCAGCCATGTCTCGTGACCGCTTCAAGATGATACTCAGATTTATCAGGTTTGACAACGAAAATACACGTGCAGAACGTGTGCAAACAGATAAAGCTGCACCAATACGGGACATCTGGACAATGCTGAACAGTAATCTGGAGAGAGCCTACAAGCCATATCATTGTATCACCGTCGACGAGCAATTATTTCCATTTAGAGGTCATACTAAATTTACCCAGTATATACCTTCAAAACCAGCTAAATATGGCATAAAGATTTTCTGGGCTTGTGACTCATCAAATGCCTACCCTTTACAAGGTCAGCTCTACACTGGGAAACCAACTGATGGTCCTCGACAAGTAAACATTGGAGAACGAACAGTATTGGACCTAGTGAGCTCGTATAAAGGCTCTGGAAGAAATGTCACCACCGATAACTTCTTTACAACCATGGAACTAGCTAAGGTATTGAACTCCTGGAACATGACACTAGTTGGTACAGTGAGAAAAAACAAAAGGTTCCTACCTAACAACATGCAGCCTGCCAAAGAAAGGCCTGTATACTCGACAAATTTTGCCTACAATCATGATGCAACAGTCTGTTCATATGTACCAAAGAAGAACAAATCAGTCGTGCTTCTATCATCTATGCACATGACGGGAGAAGTTGAAGAGACACTAGCAGCCAAGCCAGAGATAATAAAATACTACAACATAACAAAAGGTGGCGTTGATGTTATGGATAAAATGTTGGGAGAGTACACTGTGAAACGACGAACATCACGTTGGACTTTGGCATTTTTCTACAATATGATTGATGTCAGTGGGTTAGCATCCTACATCATCTACAGAGAACACAATCCAAGCTTCAGGGCAAAGGATCAACGAAGAAAGTTCCTGAAAGATCTCGCAAATCAGCTGTGTATGATTGCAATTGAAGATCGTAGTACAAACAAAATGATAATGAGAAACCATTTTCTTCGAGGTGCAGTAGAAATGGTGCTTGGACGATGCATTGTGGTAGCATCGCAGCCAGCAGCTGGCCCCAAAATACCTCATGGTAGTCGTGGACCCTCCCCTGTTGTTGGTAGTTGCTATGTCTGCAGAGACCTGAGGCGAAAACGCAAGACTAGAAAGTCTTGTGTGGTTTGTGTGAAACCCATTTGCGATGAACACTCTGTAGCAAAGCCAACATGCATTACTTGCAAAGAAAATCAATAAAAAAAAGTTTCTTACATTTTCTTTTATAATGTAAATGAACAGTTTTTTACTTGTTTATAATAGTTAAATAGCATTATCATTAAAAAAAAATTTATGCTTTTTCCCTTGCATTATCTTCATTCAAAATATATGAGGTACATTTGTACCTATGCAGCTTGTTATGGATGCAAAAAGATCTCGACCCCTTATCTCGGAAGCGGGTGGAGACATTTTATTGAAATTTGGCCAATATATTCTGGACCAAAAATGTAGAGATGTCACGAAATTTCAGCCCTCTACGTCTTTTCAAAAAAAAGTTATTGCAATTTTAAAACGGAATAGTTACAATTGTACCTATTCAGCCGGATAAGGGTTAAAGTGAGTTTCTCACTGTGATCCCCCTCCCCACCTTCTATTATATATGCAAATGATCCTCAGGTGCCGTGGGAGTGACCAGAGCACTTAATGAACCTCAGCCTCCATGCCCACGTAAGCAGGTAATTGCACCAACAGACTCCTTTAAATCCCATTAAATGCATCATCCAACCCAATTTCATATTGATAACTAACCCCCACAATTGCCCAATCTGATATCCTAAAGTTTTCAATAAAATGTGCCATATACTCATGTTCAGCAATAGTATCTATAATTAGTTTGTGCAAGTATATACAACCATCAGAAACAGCCTCTATTTTCAGCACATGCGATGCATCAGATGGCTAAATCATCATTGGTCAAGCATTAGACATTTCTGGTAGACGTTACAACAAGAACCTACCTTTTGAGAACCATGCCCATATATGACTATAGCGTCAGATCATTTATCAGGTCCTGTCAAAAGTGATGACACGTTAGCAAGTCAACATCCATCAAAATCCATTAATCTCAACCATTTTTGTACTACTGTCTACTGTACTACTAGTTTTCTGTACTATCTAAGGTGGAACTTATTTATCCTGGTCAATTGTATCAATTCACTGGTCAACAGCATTTTTGGTGCCAAAGATATTTCATCGAATTTAGGGTAACTTTGGGGTGCTGATTCTGAATATGTCATCAGTTTTGCCAGATTGGCTCAAGTTTTTGAGATTTTTCGTAAAATGTGTAAAAAAAGACGTAATTTGCTACACGCGCATTAACTTTATTGATATTGTCATGAATACAATAAATTTAACAAAGTAAATGTTGATTTTAGTTTATTTTAACTAGTTTTAGAAAGTAATCTTCAAAAATGAACAAGACATGAAAGATAGGAGACATTTAATCGCTGGAAAAGCGCTTTTTATATGATTTTCTTCTATGTGAGCTATTCGGGCAGTCACGCTGTAGATTCCAGCAGTAATCAGCCATCATATGTCTGTCCCATCTGCCTTGGTACCTTTCCTCCATCACCATAATATCCTGATGAAATCTCTCCCCTTGTTCTTCGCTAAAATCTCCAAGGTTTTCTGGAAATCTGTCCAAGTGACTGTGAAGATAATGCAATTTAATGCTCATGTGCACACCCAGATTTCTAAATCTCAATAGCATGTTTTGTACCAGTTCTTCATAATTGTCTGCCTTTTGATTTCCCAAGTTCTTCACTACCAACACAAAACTACACCATGCAGCAGCTTCAATGTCATTCATTTCCTTAGGAAAATTTGAATCTTTAATGAGTTTCCGAATTTGAGGACCATCAAAGATTCCTGCCTTCAGTTTTTCGCTACTAAGACCAGGGAAAGATCTGCAGATGTACATGAAGCAATTACCATCTTTGTCTAATGCCTTGACGAACTGCTTCATTAATCCTAACTTTATGTGAAGTGGTGGTAGAATGATTTTTTCCCTGTCCACCAAAGGTTCGTTCACTATGTTTGATGCTCCTACTGTCAAGGTATCCCTTGAAGGCCAATTCAGTTTCTCCCAGTGCTGATGTTTTGCTATACTATCCCACATGCAGATGAAGCAAGGATACTTTGTGTATCCACTTTGCTGTCCAAGTAAAAAGTTGACCATTTTTAAATCAACACATCAGCCACGAATGTTCATGGTAGCACAGTTTCTCCAAGACCATTTTGACATTTTTGTATTGTTCTGCAAGTTTAGTTGAGTGAGCTACTGGAAGAGATGCACACTGATTGCCATTGTTCAACAAAACACATTTCAAACTCCTTTTAGAACTATCTATGAAAAGCCTCCAGTCTTCAGGACAATATACTTGTAAACCCATTTGCAGCATCAGGCCAGGAATATCCTTGCAATATACAAGTAGGTCATCTTCACAGAAAAATTGAAGAAGTGCTTCTTCTCTGGTCTGGTAAGATGTAATTTTAGTTCCAGGCGTCAGACAATTTTTTTCACTTAGCCTTGAAGCTAAAAGTTCGGATGCACTTTTTGAGAGGTTGAGGTCTCTTATTAGATCGTTGAGCTCTCCTTGGGTAAATTGCGTAGGTGTTCTGAAACTTCCTTCATATTCTAGTTCACTTCCAGAACTGATGTTTAGCTCCATACCCTGCATTTCATCATCATCAGGTGGGGGAAGGTCAGGTAACATGGTAAACACAGGTACAGGCACATCTTCACAATGAGGGACAGGCCTTCTTGCAGATTCCATGTTAGGATACTCCCATTTTCGTTTCTTATGCTTATTGAATCCTTGCACTTGCACTGCACAGAAATAACAGTCATCATGATGATTTTTTTGCTCTCTCCACACCATTGGAACACCAAATTTGAAGCTTTTTCCTTGTCCTTTGCTCCATTTTCGTAATAATTCGATACATGCTTTGCACACTGTGTGGTGCCCAAAACTTGTCTTGGTCCCCAAGCATAACCCCAAAATAGGCAAAATACACTTTTTTTTACGAAGTCTGTTATGTTTCTTCTATGTTTTGGCAGTGTATTCACCACAAATGTAACAGAATGAGTCTGGATCGTTAAGACAACTTCTTCTTGATGAGTTCATGCTTTTCACTGGAAAACAGACAACAACATATAGTGCAAAAATCAAGCTATGAACAAACTTTTAGAACACTAACACAAAACTATATTGAGAACTGCTCAGTTCAAGTACTAATCCAAAGAAATTAATGAGATGATGCGTCGCATTTACCAACAAGTGCTATAAATAAGATACCAAAAATCTCAAAAACTTGAGCCAATCTGGCAAAACTGATAGCATATTCAGAATCAGCACCCCAAAAATACCCCAAATTCATTAAAATATTTTGGACACCAGAAAAAAATAGAATTATTCTTACCGTTAATTCGGTTTCTAGTAACCCACCACGACAGCACACCTGGAGGATGTTACCCCTTTCCTAATAGGGACAGGAAATGACAAGAGGTTAAATAACCCCTCCCTCATCCTCCCCTCAGTGTTATTATAAAGGACCACAGGAGAATGAATGCTTCAAATTATATTTATTCTTTTCAGAACGTATATTAAGCAAAGGGAGGGATTACTCCTGCTGTCGTGGTGGGTTACTAGAAACCGAATTAACGGTAAGAATAATTCTATTTTCTCTAGTAACCCCCCACGACAGCACACCTGGAGCAGTACCCAAGAGTAATTTTTAGGGAGGGACTACAGCACTAAGGACTTTTTCTCCGAAGGCTAAGTCTTCTTTTGACATCAGGTCAAGCCTGTAATGTTTGGAGAACGTATGGACCGAGGACCACGTAGCCGCTCTGCATATTTGCTCGATGGAAGCACTGGCTTTCTCGGCCCAGGAGACAGCTGTTGCTCTAGTAGAATGGGCTGTAAGCTTTCCTGGTGGTGGAAGGCCTTGAATTTGATAAGCCTCCAGGATTGCTCTTTTGATACAATTTGCAATTGTGGATCTGGAAGTCTTCTTCCCCTTATTCTGGCCGAGAAGATGAATAAACAGATTTTGATCTTTTCTAATCTTTTCTGATGCATGAAGATAATAGAGTACCATTCTTCGAACATCCAAAGTATGGAAATGTTCCTCTTCCTCATTCTTTGGTTCTTGATAGAATGATGGAAGAATTATCTCCTGCGATTTGTGGAAATTGGAGACGACCTTTGGGAGAAAGGATGGGTCTAATCGTAGGATAAGCCTGTCCTGAAGAATCTTCATGTAGGGCTCGTTGATTGACAGGGCTTGTAGTTCACCCACTCTTCTGGCTGTTGTTATAGCTACCAGGAAGGTGGTTTTCCAAGCGAGTTTATCCATGGTTATGGAAGATAAGGGTTCAAATGGTGGCAGTGTAAGTCCTTTCAGGACTATATTCAGGTCCCAGGATGGAACTATATTTATGGGTCTTGGAGATATGCGGGATGCCGCCGTCATGAATCTTCTTACCCATCTATGTTTGGCTAAAGACTGGTCAAAATAAGAGCTCAAGGCTGCCACTTGTACCTTGAGGGTGCTGGGTCTGAGACCCTTCTCCAGCCCATCTTGTAGAAAATCCAGGATCTTGGCTAGGTTTGGTTTATCTGGGTTAGGTTGCTCAGGAGCACACCACGTGATGAACGTCTTCCAGATCTTTTGGTAAATAGAATTAGTTACCGTTTTGCGACTTTTTTGTAATGTTTCAATTACTCTCTTTGATAGTCCTCTAGTTCTCAGAATTGAGAATTCAGAAGCCAGGCATTTAGGTGTAGCCTCTCGGGATCTGGATGCAGTATTGGCCCCTGGTAGAGAAGGTCTTTGACCGGTGGAAGTGCTATTGGCCCATCTATCTTTAGACTGATGAGGGCCCCAAACCAACCTCTTTTGGGCCAAAGTGGAGCCACTAGGATCACCCTGAGTTTTTCTGCCCTTATTTTCTGCAGGACTTTTGGTAGGATCGGCAATGGCGGGAACGCGTATGCTAGCGAGAATGTCCATGGCTGGACCAATGCGTCCACAGCTAACCCCGGATTCATCGGATCTAGCGAGAAGAACTGGTCTACCTTTGCGTTCTGACTGTTCGCGAACAAGTCCACTTCTGGCTGTCCCCATCTTTTGACTAGTATCTGAAAGACTTCTGGGTTTAGGCTCCATTCTCCTGGATGGACCTCTGTTCTGCTCAGGAAGTCGGTTTGTACGTTTATCTCCCCTTTTATGTGTAGGGCGGATATGGAGAGAACATGTTCTTCGGCCCACGAAAATATTCTTGCCGATATTCTTTTTAGATCTTCGTGTCTTGTACTTCCCTGGTGGCGAAGGTGGGCAACTGTTGTCATGTTGTCTGAGTATATTTTTAAATGGGAATTTTGTACAAGAGTTACCGCCGCTTTGAGAACTTCTTCTACTGCTTTTAGCTCTTTGAAATTCGAGGATTGTTGTGCTATTTCGGCTGACCAGAATCCCTGGAATATGTGCTGGTCTACCGTAGCTCCCCAACCTTTTCCACTGGCATCTACTGTTATGGTCACTGCTGGGACCTGCAACCAGGGAACTCCTCATTAAGTTCTCTTTTTGTAGCCACCATGTTAATGAGGACTTTACATGCGGTGGTATCCGGATCTTTTTGTCTAGAGAACCTGGGGATCCGTCCCAGCTTGACAGAATATGAGTGAAGTATCCTGGTGTGGGCTTGAGCCCATGCCACCATCTGGATGCAAGATGTCATGGTACCTAGAACCGACATGGCCCATCTTAGAGATACTCTCTTCTTGTCCCGCAATGTTCTTATCCTTGATGTAAGCAGGGACCGTTTTTGTTCGGGCAAGAAAGATGTTTGTCTGTGGGAGTCTAATAAGACCCCTAAAAAGATCTTCGTTGTGGACGGAACCAGATCCGATTTTTTGGGGTTTATCACCCAACCCAGAGATGACAGGATCTGGACTGTTGTTTGAAGATGTTCCTGTAGAATTGGAACCGTGGGAGCCACTACCAAGAGGTCGTCGAGGTATGGGATTATGCATATCCGTCGACTTCTGATGTACGCCATCACCTCGGACATGACCTTTGTAAAGATCCTTGGAGCTGATGATAGTCCGAATGGGAGGACATTGAACTGGAAGTGGTCTATAACTTCTCCTCTGGTGACTGCAAACCTTAGAAATTTCCGATAGGTTGGATGGACTGGGACGTGATAATATGCGTCCTGTAAGTCGATGGTTGCCATGACGAAGTCTTGCCCTATTAAGGGTACTGTCGATCTGACGGACTCCATTCTGAATCTTCTGTAGGTTACATATTGATTCAGCGGTTTCAGATTGATTATCATCCGATGGGTTCCGTTTGGTTTCCTTATCAGAAATAGGCTGGAATAATGGCCCTTGTTTCTTTCGTCTTTTGGGACTGTGGAGATCACATTGTTGATTAAGAGATCTTCTATCCCAGTTATCAGGGTGGACTGTAGCTTCGGTGTTGATAACGTTGTAGTTTTCATTCTTTTTTGGGGATATGATGTAAACTATTTTCATCCCCTCTTTGACCAATCTTAAGGTCCACTGATCCACACCGATCTCTTGCCAGACTGGGAGGAAGTTCGAAATCCGACCCCCCACTATGACGGCGTCATTGCTTTCTCTGGTTTTGGGGTTGTGAAAGAAAAAGATTCCTGTCTTTCCCTCCTTTCGGATAGCTCCAGCGACCTGTTTTACCCTTTCCTCTGTATTGAGGAGTATGTTCCTGCTGAGTGCGGAAGGGTCTTTTCCTAGGGTTTCTAGGTTCTGGTAAGGTCTTTTTCTTGTCTGAAGCCTTCTCCAAAAGGTCATCCAAGGCTGGTCCAAACATATACTTTCCTTTAAAGGGAATAGAACACAGCCTCATCTTGGAAGTCATATCCCCAGACCAGGATCTTAGCCAGAGTGCACGCCTTACCGAGTTTGACAGTGCGGATGATCTCGCCGTCACTCTCACGGATTCTGCAGAAGCATCTGCTAAAAAGCCTGTTGCTTTCTGGAAGATAGGCAAGGAGGCCAGAATATCTTCTCTCGGAGTACCTGAGGACAAGTGCTCCTCTAGCTGCCCCAGCCAGCGATGCATCGATCTAGCCACGCAAGTGGATACTGAATTGATGTTCAGTAAAGATGCTGACGTTTCCCACGACTTCCTTAGTAGTCCGTCCATCTTACGTTCCAGAGGGTCTCTCAGTTGGGAGGCATCCTCGAATGGTAGCGTGGTCTTTTTGGCTACTCTGGCAATCTGGACGTCCACTTTTGGGACTTCTGACCAGCATGACGCTGTCTCGGCATCCACAGGAAATCTGTCTTTAATTTCCGCTGGAGTAGTCAGCTTCTTTTCTGGGGATTCCCACTCGTCCAGAACTAAATCTCGGATGTTTTGGTGAATAGGAAACACCTGACGCTTCCTAGAACGAAGTCCTCCAAACATCTCTTCTTGCACTGACTGTGCCGTCTTCTCTTCCTCAACCTCCATAGTTTTCCTTACAGCCGTAAGGAGTTCTTCTATATCAGATGAAGAGAAGTAGTATCTCTCTTGCTGGACAGTTTCAGAGTCCAGGGATAATTCACCCTCCTCTGGGGGTTCGTCCGACGTCTCTCCCTGAGAGTCCTCCTGCTCTTCCTCCTGTGGATTAAGTTTCCTTTTCTTAGCCTCAGGAGGGGCACTAGGAGATGGTGTAGGCTGGGAAAGAGTGGCCAGAGATGTTTTAATCTCCTGCTGGATTAAGGTTTTAATCTCCTCTATCAGGGATGGCCGTTCCTCGCTGATAATTTTGTCTGTGCATTCTTTGCACAATGATTTCTTGTATGAAGAGGACAGCTTCTTCATACAAACTGCGCATTTGCGGGTAGTTTTTGTTTTGCTTCCTGATGTGGGTTCCTTGTCCCCCTAAAAAGAAAGGGGAGAAGGAATCATAAGACTACAACCCACATCAGGGAATGGACACCCGGGGCCAGACTACTCACTGGGGCCGGGATGGTGCTGTGTTCTGCAGGTGCAGAGCGCGAGGAAGCAGACATCTCCATAGTCTTCACCACACAGTGGTCCTACCTGCGATGTCTTCCTGTCCAGGGCCTGAATATATAGGCGACCGGACGCAGCACCTGTCCTCCTGGATGAGGACCTCCTCCTCCGGTGTCCGGAAGTACGTGGGGGGAGAACGCCGACGTCTTCCATGCTATCTCCTAGCGTTCCTGGCTGGAACGCACGAGGAACTTCCTGATTCAGAGAAGCCGGCCGGCGTCTGACGTCACATCCGGCCGCCGGCTTCAGACCGGAAGTACCCACACACGCGCGCGCGGTGCGGAGGAGGAGAAGGGCTGGAGAGCTCCGAGAGGCCTCCAGCCGAAGAACGCCCCAGACCTTACCCGCAGGCGCGGAATGGTCGCGAAGGAGTCCCGAGTCGGAGGAGACGGGAGCAGCGACAGGGAATGGACGCAAGTCTGATCCCAGCTGCCCGGCCAGATTATCTGTATTCCCCCCGATGACCGCTGCCGGCACAGTGCACCTGGGATGACCTCTTCATCCCTAGTAGGGACATGAAAGAACACTGAGGGGAGGATGAGGGAGGGGTTATTTAACCTCTTGTCATTTCCTGTCCCTATTAGGAAAGGGGTAACATCCTCCAGGTGTGCCGTCGTGGGGGGTTACTAGAGAAAATTTTTTTTTTGTTGACCTGTGGATTGTGATACAGGAGAAAGGCACATGTGTGACCATTTCTCCATTCCTGGCAGCACAATATCATTGCGTTTCCTATGTATATGATATACATTTCTAAGAGTTTTGCGCACACAATGGATGAGTAGAGAATACAGTACAATTGTATGTTGCACTGATACTTATGGTGGCATCTACACTACCCATCGTGGCATCAGCATCTCAGGAGACTTCTGTGCTCCAGAATATTTGGACCCCACTTACCATCTACAAGTTGTTGAGCACTTATATCCATATACAGACCTGTAGGAGGCCATTTACATTGCACAGTTGTCTAAAATAGAGATCTGCAGATTACTGCTGTGCATGAACAGTTTGAACTGCCAAAAGACCACACAAGGATCAGTAGGTTATAGGCAACAACCCAATGGGAGCTGGAGGCCTTACATTTTTTTACTTTTACAAGCCAGCTTACATTATGCCACTACTTCCCTAAAGACACAGTTTCAATCCATGATCAGTCTTCTACAATCGCAGGGCTGTATCAATAGTGTTTTTTCTACAAACAATTTTACAACCATCCTCAGCCAGTTAAGAGCTAATCATGGTTAAATCATGATGTGAACAGCAGTAAAAAGGCTTCATCACTGGATGCTGGAAACAAATAAGGCATTTGGATATCATTGGCATGTTTAAGAAAATAAAAGCGCATTACCTGATTTGTTCATTTTTGGTGTGATCGGGGAGGACTCCTCATGGAGGCCTGTGCAAGTCTTGCTCCAGTATCACAATAATAGACTGCATCTGAATTAGAAAATGAAGTAATTAATTCAAAGAACTTAATATTTGTAAAAACAGTCATTCTCCAGAGCACATCCTCATAATTCAGCAGTGTAATCACAGCAGTCATGATGTGAACAGCAGAAATGAATTTTAATCATCGGATGTGCAACATAGAAATTAACCCCTTCCCGACCTGTGACACAGCGTATGCGTCATGAAAGTCGGTGCCAATCCGACCTGTGACGCATATGCTGTGTCACAGAAAGATCGCGTCCCTGCAGATCGGGTGAAAGGGTTAACTCCCATTTCACCCGATCTGCAGGGACAGGGGGAGTGGTACTTTAGCCCAGGGGGGGTGGCTTCACCCCCTCGTGGCTACGATCGCTCTGATTGGCTGTTGAAAGTGAAACTGCCAATCAGAGCGATTTGTAATATTTCACCTAAAAAAATGGTGAAATATTACAATCCAGCCATGGCCGATGCTGCAATATCATCGGCCATGGCTGGAAATACTAATGTGCCCCCACCCCACCCCTCCGATCGCCCCCCCAGCCCCCCGATCTGTGGCCCGCTCCCCTCCGTCCTGTGCTCCGCTCCCCCGTCCTCCTGTCCGCTCCCCCCGTGCTCCGATCACACCCCCCGTGCTCCAATCAAACCCCCCCGCACTCCGATCCCCCCCCGTGCTCCGATCCACCCCCCCTGCACACCGATCCACCCCCCCTGCACACCGATCCACCCGCCCGCACACCGATCACTCTCCCCCATGCTCCGATCCCTCCCCCCCCGTGCTCCGACGCCCCCCCGTGCCCTGATCTCCCCCCCCTGTGCCCTGATCTCCCCCCCTTATACTTACCGATCCTGGCGGCGTCCGTCCGTCTTCTTCCCCGAGCGCCGCAATGTTCCAAAATGGCGGGCGCATGCGCAGTGCGCCCGCCGAATCTGCCGGCCGGCAGATTCGTTCCAATGTGAATTTTGATCACTGTGATATAATCTATCACAGTGGTCAAAATAAAAAAACAGTAAATGACCCCCCCCCCCCCCCCCACTTGTCCCCCATAGATAGGGACAATAATAAAATAAAGAATTTTTTTTTTTTTCCACTAAGGTTGGAGTTAGAACTAGGGTTAGGGGTAGGGTTAGGGGTAGGGGTAGGGTTAGGGGTAGGGTTAGGGGTAGGGTTAGGGGTAGGGTTAGGGGTAGGGTTAGGGTTAGGGGTAGGGGTAGGGTTAGGGGTAGGGGTAGGGTTAGGGTTAGGGTTTCGATATGTGCACACGTATTCTGGTCCTCTGCGGATTTTTCCGCAGCGGATTTGATAAATCCGCAGTGCTAAACCGCTGCGGATTTATGGCAGATTTACCGCGGTTTTTCTGCGCATTTCACTGCGGTTTTACAACTGCGATTTTCTATTGGAGCAGTTGTAAAACCGCTGTGGAATCCGCAGAAAGAAGTGACATGCTGCGGAATGTAAACCGCTGCGTTTCCGTGCAGTTTTTCCGCAGCATGTGTACAGCGATTTTTGTTTCCCATAGGTTTACATTGAAATGTAAACTCATGGGAAACTGCTGCGGATCCGCAGCGTTTTCCGCAGCGTGTGCACATACCTTTAGAATTAGGCTATGTGCACACGGTGCGGATTTGGCTGCGGATCCGCAGCGGATTGGCCGCTGCGGATCCGCAGCAGTGTTCCATCAGGTTTACAGTACCATGTAAACCTATGGAAAACCAAATCCGCTGTGCCCATGGTGCGGAAAATACCGCACGAAAACGCTGCGTTGTATTTTCCGCAGCATGTCAATTCTTTGTGCGGATTCCGCAGCGTTTTACACCTATTCCTCAATAGGAATCCGCAGGTGAAATCCGCAGTAAATCCGCAGGTAAAACGCAGTGCCTTTTACCCGCGGATTTTTCAAAAATGGTGCGGAAAAATCTCACACGAATCCGCAACGTGGGTACATAGCCTTAGGGTTAGGGTTGGGTTGGAATTAGGGTTGTGGTTAGGGTTAGGGGTGTGTTGGGGTTAGGGTTGTGGTTAGGGTTACGGCTACAGTTGGGATAAGGGTTAGGGGTGTGTTGGCGTTAGAATTGAGGGGTTTCCACTGTTTAGGCACATCAGGGGGTCTCCAAACGCAACATGGCGCCACCATTGATTCCAGCCAATCTTTTATTCAAAAAGTCAAATGGTGCTCCTTCCCTTCCGAGCCCCGACGTGTGCCCAAACAGTGGTTTACCCCCACATATGGGGTATCAGTGTACTCAGGACAAACTGGGCAACAATTACTGGGGTCCAATTTCTCCTGTTACCCTTGAGAAAATAAAAAATTCTGGGCTAAAAAATTATTTTTGAGGAAAGAAAACGTATTTATTATTTTCACTGCTCTGTGTTATAAACTTCTGTGAAGCACTTGGGGGTTCAAAGTGCTCACCTCACATCTAGATAAGTTCCTTTCGGGGTCTAGTTTCCAAAATGGGGTCACTTGTGGGGGGTTTCTACTGTTTAGGCACACCAGGGGCTCTGCAAACGCAACGTGACGCCCGCAGACCATTCCATCAAAGTCTGCATTTCAAAACGTCACTACTTGACTTCCGAGCCCCGACATGTGCCCAAACAGTGGTTTACCCCCACATATGGGGTATCAGCGTACTCAGGACAAACTGGGCAACAATTACTGGGGTCCAATTTCTCCTGTTACCCTTGAGAAAATAAAAAATTGCTTGCTAAAACATCATTTTTGAGGAAAGAAAAATGATTTTTTATTTTCACGGCTCTGCGTTGTAAACGTCTGTGAAGCACTTGGGGGTTCAAAGTGCTCACCACATATCTAGATAAGTTCCTTGGGGGGGTCTAGTTTCCAAAATGGGGTCACTTGTGGGGGGTTTCTACTGTTTAGGCACACCAGGGGATCTGCAAACGCAACGTGACGCCCGCAGACCATTCCATCAAAGTCTGCATTTCAAAAGTCACTACTTCCCTTCTGAGCCCCGACGTGTGCCCAAACAGTGGTTTACCCCCACATATGGGGTATCAGCGTACTCAGGAGAAACTGGACAACAACTTTTGGGGTCCAATTTCTCCTGTAACCCTTGGGAAAATAAAAAATTCTGGGCTAAAAAATTATTTTTGAGGAAAGAAAACGTATTTATTATTTTCACTGCTCTGTGTTATAAACTTCTGTGAAGCACTTGGGGGTTCAAAGTGCTCACCTCACATCTAGATAAGTTCCTTTCGGGGTCTAGTTTCCAAAATGGGGTCACTTGTGGGGGGTTTCTACTGTTTAGGCACACCAGGGGCTCTGCAAACGCAACGTGACGCCCGCAGACCATTCCATCAAAGTCTGCATTTCAAAAGTCACTACTTCCCTTCTGAGCCCCGACATGTGCCCAAACTGTGGTTTACCCCCACATATGGGGTATCAGCGTACTCAGGAGAAACTGTACAACAACTTTTGGGGTCAAATTTCTCCTGTTACCCTTGGGAAAATAATAAATTGCAGGCTAAAAAATCATTTTAGAGAAAATAAAATTTTTATTTTATTTTCATGGCTCTGCGTTATAAACTTCTGTGAAGCACTTGGAAGTTCAAAGTCCTCACCACACATCTAGATTAGTTCCTTTGGGGGTCTAGTTTCCAAAATGGGGTCATATGTGGGGGATCTCCAATGTTTAGGCACACAGGGGCTCTCCAAACGTGACATGGTGTCCGCTAATGATTGGAGCTAATTTTCCATTTAAAAAGCCAATTGGCGTGCCTTCCCTTCCGAGCCCTGCTGTGCGCCCAAACAGTGGTTTACCCCCACATATGGGGTATCAGCGTACTCAGGACAAACTGGACAACAACATTTGCGGTCCAATTTCTCCTATTACCCTTGGCAAAATAGGAAATTCCAGGCTAAAAATCATTTTTGAGGAAAGAAAAATTATTTTTTATTTTCATGGCTCTGCATTATAAACTTCTGTGAAGCACCTGGGGGTTTAAAGTGCTCAATATGCATCTAGATAAGTTCCTTGGGGGGTCTAGTTTCCAAAATGGGGTCACTTGTGGGGGAGCTCCAATGCATAGGCACACAGGGGCTCTCCAAACGCGACATGGTGTCCGCTAACAATTGGAGCTAATTTTCCATTCAAAAAGTCAAATGGCGCGCCTTCCCTTCCGAGCCCTGCCGTGTGCCCAAACAGTGGTTTACCCCCACATATGAGGTATCGGCGTACTCGGGAGAAATTGCCCAACAAATTTTAGGATTCATTTTATCCTATTGCCCATGTGAAAATGAAAAACTGAGGCGAAAATAATTTTTTTGTGAAAAAAAAAAGTACTTTTTCATTTTTACAGATCAATTTGTGAAGCACCTGAGGGTTTAAAGTGCTCAATATGCATCTAGATAAGTTCCTTGGGGGGTCTAGTTTCCAAAATGGGGTCATTTGTGGGGGAGCTCCAATGTTTAGGCACACGGGGGCTCTCCAAACACGACATGGTGTCCGCTAACGATGGAGATAATTTTTCATTCAAAAAGTCAAATGGCGCTCCTTCCCTTCCGAACCTTACCATGTGCCCAAACAGTGGTTTACCCCCACATGTGAGGTATCGGTGTACTCATGAGAAATTGCCCAACAAATTTTAGGATCCATTTTATCCTGTTGCCCATGTGAAAATGAAAAAAATTGAGGCTAAAAGAATTTTTTTGTGAAAAAAAAGTACTTTTTCATTTTTACGGATCAATTTGTGAAGCCCCCGGGGGTTCAAAGTTCTCACTATGCATCTAGATAAGTTCCTTGGGGCGTCTAGTTTCCAAAATGGGGTCACGTGTGGGGGAGCTCCAATTTTTAGGCACACGGGGGCTCTCCAAACGTGACATGGTGTCCGCTAAAGAGTGGAGCCAATTTTTCATTCAAAAAGTCAAATGGCGCTCCTTCCCTTCCAAGCCCTGCCGTGCGCCCAAACAGTGGTTTACCCCCACATATGAGGTATCAGCGTACTCAGGACAAATTGGACAACAACTTTCGTGGTTCAGTTTCTCCTTGTACCATTGGGAAAATAAAAAAAATGTTGCTAAAAGATAATTTTTGTGACTAAAAAGTTAAATGTTCATTTTTTCCTTCCATGTTGCTTCTGCTGCTGTGAAGCACCTGAAGGGTTAAAAAACTTCTTGAATGTGGTTTTGAGCACCTTGAGGGGTGCATTTTTTAGAATGGTGTCACTTTTGGGTATTTTCAGCCATATAGACCCCTCAAACTGACTTCAAATGTGAGGTGGTCCCTAAAAAAAATGGTTTTGTAAATTTCGTTGTAAAAATGAGAAATCGCTGGTCAAATTTTAACTCTTATAACTTCCTAGCAAAAAAAAATTTTGTTTCCAAAATTGTGCTGGTGTAAAGTAGACATGTGGGAAATGTTATTTATTAACTATTTTGTGTCACATAACTCTCTGGTTTAACAGAATAAAAATTCAAAATGTGAAAATTGCGAAATTTTCAAAATTTTCGCCAAATTTCCGTTTTTATCACAAATAAACGCAGAATTTATTGACCTAAATTTACCACTAACATGAAGCCCAATATGTCACGAAAAAACAATCTCAGAACCGCTAGGATCCGTTGAAGCGTTCCTGAGTTATTACCTCATAAAGGGACACTGGTCAGAATTGCAAAAAACGGCCAGGTCATTAAGGTCAAAATAGGCTGGGTCATGAAGGGGTTAAAGGTGACCTGTCAACAGATCAAAGCAAACAGTTTTACTTGTATTTCCCCACTGAAAAAAAAGCTGAAAGCAGCGACATGCTTTATGTCCAAAAATCCATGCACGAAATACAGATTACAAAAAAACTGCACAAGATTTCTGAAATCTAAGGGTATGTGCACACTGCGGGTCTGCAGCGGTTTTCCATGCGTTGTACAGTACCATGTTAACCTATGGGAACCGAAATCCGCAGTGCACATGCTGCGGAAAAAAACCACTGAAACGCAGCGGTTTTCTGCAGCATGTCAATTCTTTGTGTGCGGATTCCGCTGCGGTTTTACACCTGCTCCAAAAGAAAGCTGCAGGTGTAAAGCCGCAGCGGAATCCGCAGGAAAAACCGCAGTGGTTTTGCACTGCGGTTTTTCCAAATCCGCTGCAGAAAAATCCGCAGTCCTCCAGAATATGTGTGCACATACCCTCAGGCTTTGCTAGTATTGTAAAACGCATCTGAAAATTACCATAGAAAACCTAAAGGTACCTTCACACATAACGATATTGTTAACGATATCGTTGCTATTTGTGACGTAGCAACGATATCGTTAATGAAATCGTTATGTGTGACAGCGACCAACGATCAGGCCCCTGCTGGGAGATCGTTGGTCGCTGAAGAAAGTCCAGAACTTTATTTCGTCGCTGGACTCCCTGGAGACATCGCTGGATCGGCGTGTGTGACACCGATCCAGCGATGTCTTCACTGGTAACCAGGGTAAACATCGGGTAACTAAGCGCAGGGCCGCGCTTAGTAACCCGATGTTTACCCTGGTTACCATGCTAAAAGTAAAAAAAAACAAACACTACATACTTACCTACCGCTGTCTGTCCTCCAGCGCTGCGCTCTGCACTCCTCCTGTACTGGCTGAGAGCCGGAAAGGAGAGCGGTGACGTCACCGCTCTGCTTTCCGGCTCCCAGACAGTACAGGAGGAGAGCAGAGAAGCAGAGCGCAGCGCTGGAGGACAGACGGCTGTAGGTAAGTATGTAGTGTGTTTTTTTTTACTTTTAGCATGGTAACCAGGGTAAACATCGGGTTACTAAGCGCGGCCCTGCGCTTAGTTACCCGATGTTTACCCTGGTTACCGGCATCGTTGGTCGCTGGAGAGCGGTCTGTGTGACAGCTCTCCAGCGACCAAACAGCGACGCTGCAGCGATCCGGATCGTTGTCGGTATCGCTGCAGCGTCGCTAAATGTGAAGGGGCCTTAAAACCTCAGCAAATCACCTAGTGTGAACTTAGCAGAGGCTTTTGTAGGTGTAATACTGACAGGTATAAAGCATTGCAAGGCATCATACCAGCGATCAGTCACCTTCTCAATTTTACCACATACGGAACAGTATAACAAAAATGAAAAATCCCTGAATTGCGGTTCTTTGTTCATTTTGCCACTCAAATCAGATTAGAAAAAACAGTAGTGTCCAAAAATGGTAACAAATAAGTCAACTCGTCCCACAAAAAACAAGCCATCATATGACTGTTGGAAAATAGAAAAATCTATCTTTCAAAATATTGATGCAAAAGTTGCTTTGCAATAAAAAGCGTATTTTAGGGTATGTGCACATGTCAGGATTTCTTGCAGAAATTTTCGTGACAAAAACAGGACATTTCTGCCAGAAATCCGCATGCGTTTTTACCGCGTTTTTTGTGCATTTTTCCCATATGCATAGAATTGCGGGAAAAATGCAGAATATCTGTAAAAATAATGAACATGCTCATTTTTTTTTTACCGCGATGCGTTTTGTTGCAGAAAAAAACGCATCCATGTGCACAAAACATGCAGAATGCATTCTAAATGATAGAATGCATAATGTATGCGTTTTTAATGAGTTTTTATAGCGTTTTTAGCACGAATAAACCTGAACGTGTGCACATAGCCATCGTGTGATAGCAGCTGAACAAAAATATAAGTCTGGTTTTCACTGTAAACGACTGGAAGAACGAAGTCATCTAATCACTTATACCACGCAAGGAACAGCATTAAAAAAAAATCAAACCAGTTATTCGCCTGCTCTTGAATTGTTCATTCTGCCTTCCAAAGATCACAGTAAGGCTCCACTTGCATTTATCCTACACTCTACATTGAGCGCCTACACCAGGGTTTCTGCATAAATCTTTGAAATGTGATTCAAACAGAGAACCCTCGACTGAAGATTCCCTATAATGAGGCAGATGGAGGCACTATGGACGCGGTCTGGCCTGTGATCTGGCAGTGTCAGTCTTTGTAACCATGCATAGAAGCACGGTTGGGTCAGTTTTGCACACCTCTGAAGGGGAAGTTGCTGAACAGAGGCGAGAGTCCATAATAACTGCTGACTCAGCGATTGCATCTCATGGAGGCTTCATCTGAATCACATCATTCAGAGAAGGAACCCCCGATGTGAGTGCTCAGCATAGAGCACAGGATCAATGTAATCTAAAATATTCCAAATAAAAGCTTCAGTCCACCAAAAAACACAAAAAAAAAAGTCCTCACTGAGGGGAAAAGTGAAATGGTGCTTACAAAAGGAATCCATGAGATTCTGCACTCCCAAATACAGCAACATCCACTGCTGCTTGTTGAAGGAAAACAACCATGGAGTCAAAATCAGCAAATCTGTAGATAAAATCCCCAAATGGGGTCACTTGAAGGGGGGGGGGGGGATTGTGCTCTTCTAGTAATTAGGGGCTCTGTATATGGAGTCCACACACCATTCTAGGAATATCTCCCCTCCAGGAGGCACATGGCGCTCTCTCCGTATGGCCGAGTGGTACTGTACAGCCACATATGGGGGATTTCCACGCTCAGCAGAAATTGTGGGACATATTTTGGTGCCATTTTAACCTTGTGTGAAAATGTAAACTCTGGGGCTAAGACTAAATTTTGGTGGTAAAAATATAATTGTTTCTTCATTGCCCAATGGTATAAAATTCTGTGACACACATGGTGTGAATATTTTCACAGCACCTATAGAGGAATCCATTGAGACGTGCAGCTCGTGAAGTCAGGTCATACAGGGGCTTCTGGCACCTCAGGGCTCGCCCCCTGGGAAACGCCGCACTACACAATGGCGCTCCTTGCCTTCTACCATCCGTGTAAGATCAGACGCCGAGAGGCCCGGGCTCCTCAGCCACCGTCACTCCATACATGTCCCGGGTAACGGGGGAGACTGAGGAGAACAGCACTGCCGGGAACCTGTAATGAGAGGGCTCCGCACAACCCCGCGGCATGCCGGCAGCCCAGCAGAGCACTCACCTCCTCTCCCTCCCACAGTCAGACTGGAAAGGCCGTCCAGCGCGAAACCACGAGCTTATAAACGTAGCACGTATTCAGGTCACGTGTGTAACGTCACTGCCGTCTATCTGAGCAGGAAGTTGATGGGCTGCGTCACTTCCTGTGTGTCCACGGCGGCCATGTTTGTTTCTGGTACTCTGCTTCTAGCAGTCACAGGTCGTATCCTTATTTCATGTGCCGTAAAGTGAATGGACAGTGAGACACTGCGGACAGTAATAAATGTACAGTTCATAGAGTGAGAGAGGGCGCATGCGTGTCCGACCTGCTGCTGTGGTTGCCCTGCAGGCCGGTGTGGGCGGAGTTCTGGTTGCCACGTTGAGTTGGACGTGGAGGGGAGGTGCTGGGACCAGAAGAGCCGGGCAGGGAAGAGGTCGGAGGGACGCGAGCAGGGGCACTGGTCAGACCTCCCACAGTCCGCAGCCTGTCTGACATTTCCGGTGCCAGGCTGTACCCCAGCACTGTCTATCGACGCCGGGCATCCTCACTTCCTGTGTGCAGGTGAGTGGTGGGGGCTGCCCAGCTGGCACTGTGGAGTAGAGGGGCAGCACTGGTGGATGAGTTAGTGCTGGGCACAGTACCCGGATGAGCTGACAGCCATGGTGAGTGTTGGGGGGCTGCCCAGCTGGCACTGTGGAGTAGAGGGGCAGCACTGGTGGATGAGTTAGTGCTGGGCACAGTACCCGGATGAGCTGACAGCCATGGTGAGTGTTGGGGGGCTGCCCAGCTGGCACTGTGGAGTAGAGGGGCAGCACTGGTGGATGAGTTAGTGCTGCGCACAGTACCCAGATGTGCTGACAGCCATGGTGAGTGTGTGGGGGGCTGCCCAGCTGGCACTGTGGAGTACAGGGGCAGCACTGGTGGATAAGTTAGTGCTGGGCACAGTACCCGGATGAGCTGACAGCCATGGTGAGTGTTGGGGGGCTGCCCAGCTGGCTCTGTGGAGTAGAGGGGCAGCACTGGTGGATGAGTTAGTGCTGGGCACAGTACCCGGATGAGCTGACAGCCATGGTGAGTGTTGGGGGGCTGCCCAGCTGGCTCTGTGGAGTAGAGGGGCAGCACTGGTGGATGAGTTAGTGCCGGGCACAGTACCCAGATGTGATGACAGCCATGGTGAGTTTATGGGGGCTGCCCAGCTGGCACTGTGGAGAAGAGGGGCAGCACTGGTGGATGAGTTAGTTCTGGGCACAGTACCCAGATGTGCTGACAGCCATGGTGAGTGTGTGGGGGGCTGCCCAGCTGGCACTGTGGAGTAGAGGGGCAGCACTGGTGGATGAGTTAGTGCCGGGCACAGTACCCGGATGAGCTGACAGCCATGGTGAGTGTTGGGGGGCTGCCCTGCTGGCACTGGAGTAGAGGAGCAACACTGGTGGATGAGTTAGTGCTGCGCACAGTACCCAGATGTGCTGACAGCCATGGTGAGTGTGTGGGGGGCTGCCCTGCTGGCACTGTGGAGTAGAGGGGCAGCACTGGTGGATGAGTTAGTGCTGGGCATAGTACCCGGATAATCTGACAGCCATGGGTTCCTGCAGCATTATCATTCAACCTGTCACTCCGGGGTCATCTCCTTCTACATCTATTATAACAAAACTCCCAAGGTTCAGCAAATGCATGATAACTGGATCATATAATGAGGATAAAGAATAAAGCTTAATTGACCCTTAAAGCAACGCCATATGAGAGAATATGATATACAGAGGAGAACAATGGGAGACTGAAATGCTTCAAATATAACAAAAAAACTTTATTAACACATAAACACTAATAAAAAATGATCAAAGACAATGAACAGAGCTGACACATGCAATTGGTGCATACACAGTAAACAGTCTGAAGCCCATATAATATCAGTATAGGCGCAGTAGCCACCACATGCGTCCATCGAAGGCTAGATCAGACTTTTATATAAATAACACTAATGACCGTCCCACATAGTAGCAATATGTAAGGAGCACAAGAATAAGGTGCCAAAGGCAAGGCCTGTCCAAGAGCAGAGACCCCCCTGGCCCCGACGCGCGGTTCACTGTTAAATGTGTAGCTTTGTCATGGGGGAGTTTGTACTGGAGGGAAGATCCCCATCGTGTATATTCTGAAGATCTCTGTAGCGTGGAAATGGAGGAGATAAGACTGACTCAGTTCTGGGAAATCAGACATATGTTATGGTCATATACCTGCAAAGTATACCTAGCCCAGGAAATATGTGCAAAAGCCGCTGGGATTCCATATAAATCCTGCCTTACCGGAATGGTCTGAAGCAGGCCCTAACAGGTACACATATACCGCATCTCTGTACAATCAAAATCGGCATCATGGAGCTGCATGCTTCATGGAAACGCGATGGTCTGATTGCACCAATCGTCAAATTCTTCAACCTCTAGGACGGTGTTTCCCAAACTCCAATCTTCATGGACCCCACCAGGTCGTGTTTTCAGGATTTCCTTAGTATTGCCCAGGTGATGGAAGTTTCAGGAGTTCTCTCACTTGTGCAGCACTATAGAAATCCTGAAAACATGACCTGTTGGGGTCCGTGAGGACTGGCGTTTGGGAAATACTGCTCTAGGAGATTATATAGTCGCGGCTACAATTACTGATTAGCAGTCGTTGACATTTTCAGATCATTGATTTGTAGCGGTGGAACTAGTTTCTCACCATGACAGCTCCTTACTTTTCTCCTAGGTCATAGGGGAAGAGCCACTAACAAGGAATGGTTGGCTATTGGCTGCGTCTTCGCTTGCAAAACATCCGTAGCATACTACAGTGCCGGCAAAGTGGATAAGATTTTAAGAGATCTCGAGCACATGCTGCAAATTATATCCACAGCGTAAACTGGCAGCACCAGCTAACATGCCAACCTGGCAGCTTAAGGTCCGCAGCCTATCGGGTTTATACGGCAGATGGTGCGAGCTTCACGCTTTGCCACACTTAGGGTGAAATGTGCAGCTTTCCCACACCTGGAGTTGTTTTGGTAGAGTTTGCAGCAACTTTGCTTCTGGCAGCTTTGTTTTTAACTATATATGGTATATACAGTGGGGCAAAAAAGTATTTAGTCAGTCAGCAATAGTGCAAGTTCCACCACTTAAAAAGATGAGAGGCGTCTGTAATTTACATCATAGGTAGACCTCAACTATGGGAGACAAACTGAGAAAAAAAAATCCAGAAAATCACATTGTCTGTTTTTTTAACATTTTATTTGCATATTATGGTGGAAAATAAGTATTTGGTCAGAAACAAAATTTCATCTCAATACTTTGTAATATATCCTTTGTTGGCAATGACAGAGGACAAACGTTTTCTGTAAGTCTTCACAAGGTTGCCACACACTGTTGTTGGTATGTTGGCCCATTCCTCCATGCAGATCTCCTCTAGAGCAGTGATTTTTTTTGGCTTTTCGCTTGGCAGCACGGACTTTAAACTCCCTCCAAAGGTTTTCTATAGGGTTGAGATCTGGAGACTGGCTAGGCCACTCCAGGACCTTGAAATACTTCTTACGAAGCCACTCCTTCGTTGCCCTGGCGGTGTGCTTTGGATCATTGTCATGTTGAAAGACCCAGCCACGTTTCATCTTCAATGCCCTTGCTGATGGAAGGAGGTTTGCACTCAAAATCTCACGATACATGGCCCCATTCATTCTTTCATGTACCCGGATCAGTCGTCCTGGCCCCTTTGCAGAGAAACAGCCCCAAAGCATGATGTTTCCACCACCATGCTTTACAGTAGGTATGGTGTTTGATGGATGCAACTCAGTATTCTTTTTCCTCCAAACACGACAAGTTGTGTTTCTACCAAACCGTTACAGTTTGGTTTCATCAGACCATAGGACATTCAAATGCTCTCTTGCAAACTTCAGACGGGCCCGGACATGTACTGGCTTAAGCAGTGGGACATGTCTGGCACTGCAGGATCTGAGTCCATGGTGGCGTAGTGTGTTACTTATGGTAGGCCTTGTTACATTGGTCCCAGCTCTCTGCAGTTCATTCACTAGGTCCCCCCGCGTGGTTCTGGGATTTTTGCTCACCGTTCTTGTGATCATTCTGACCCCACGGGGTGGGATTTTGCGTGGAGCCCCAGATCGAGGGAGATTATCAGTGGTCTTGTATGTCTTCCATTTTCTAATTATTGCTCCCACTGTTGATTTCTTCACTCCAAGCTGGTTGGCTATTGCAGATTCAGTCTTCCCAGCCTGGTGCAGGGCTACAATTTTGTTTCTGGTGTCCTTTGACAGCTCTTTGGTCTTCACCATAGTGGAGTTTGGAGTCAGACTGTTTGAGGGTGTGCACAGGTGTCTTTTTATACTGATAACAAGTTTAAACAGGTGCCATTACTACAGGTAATGAGTGGAGGAAAGAGGAGACTCTTAAAGAAGAAGTCACAGGTCTGTGAGAGCCAGAAATCTTGATTGTTTGTTTCTGACCAAATACTTATTTTCCACCATAATATGCAAATAAAATGATAAAAAAACAGACAATGTGATTTTCTGGATTTTTTTTTTCTCAGTTTGTCTCCCATAGTTGAGGTCTACCTATGATGAAAATTACAGACGCCTCTCATCTTTTTAAGTGGTGGAACTTGCACTATTGCTGACTGACTAAATACTTTTTTTGCCCCACTGTATAATAATGAGCGGCTTCCAAGCAGAATCTTAAAAGAAGCTCAAAAGGACGGGACATAAAAACAGCAAATTGCATATGTTCATTCTTTTCAGCATTCTTTAAGTGCTTTTCCAGGCATGTTCCTGAGCGCACCCAACTGAAAAAAGATGCCATGTGCAGATTCCCTAAGGGTACAGACACACATATTGGCAAGTTGCTGCCAAAATCAGGGCTGTGTTTTAACCACATGTAAGGGTGGTCTGCAAATACTTGTGTCCAGGGCTGTGGTGTCGGTAAGCCAAACCTCCCACTGTAACTCCTCAATTTCCCCGACTCCCTCATACATGGCTCATCTTTAGTTGATACATTTACTGTAGTAAAATGGTAACATCAGGCTTTTCATCACCATTATGATACCATAATAAAGCTATTTCCTGTTCACTCTAGCATATACATGTCAAGCTCTGGCCCATGGGCAGTTATATTTGGCCTGTGACACCAGAACCGCCACCCTATGTTGGGCCATTATACTGTATGGAGAACTATGTGGGGCCCATTATTCGGACTATGTGGGGCCCATTATTCTGTATGGAGGACTATGTGGGGTCCATTATTCTGTATGGAGGACTATGTGGGGCCCATTATTCTGTATGGAGGACTATGTGGGGCCTATTATTCTGTATGGAGGACTACGTGGGGCCCATTTTTCTGAATGGAGAACTACGTGGGGCCCATTATTCTGAATGGAGGACTACGTGGGGCCCATTTTTCTAAATAGAGAACTGCGTGGGACCCATTATTCTATATACTGGTTGGCCTGCGACTTTGTCCAAGCTTTTCATTTTGGCCCTCTGTATGTTTGACATGCCTGCTCTAGCAGTTCTAAGATGAGTGCAGGCATTCCTTTCCAGCGCCTTTATCCTCTGATCTGTAGAGGAGGATCTTCACTACTGAGCATGTACATAAAATGCTGCGCAGATTTATCTAAACTAAAAGCCGAGATCCTTACATCAGGAACAGAAGAGACATTTATAGGACATTTCATAACTGCTTTGAACTACTGTACCCAATTTATTATATATTTTAGGAGTTGGTCCATGTTATTCCGACTTCACGAAAATGGAATCTGACCCCATAGCACTGATTGTGGCTTTCCTATCAATTTGTGGTATAAATGTTAATGTATGGCACATATTCTGGCTTTTACTCGTGTCTATATCTTGGATACGAGATCTCATGAGCTTATTTTATGATCTGCATATGGACCGCAATGCCTTGTTTGATTGTACGTCTCTGGATCCAAACATGCAGCCTCCTGGTTCTACAAGACTGTAAGTTCGTGTTGGGAGGCCAGGAGTCAGTCCAGGCATTGCAATGTGTATGCTCTTGTGTGAGTCAATTGCCTTCTTCATACGAGAGAATCAGATGCAACAAGGATTGTAAAATCTGACAACGGACCACAAATCGATCCCGCACACTAGAATAAAAAGGCCAATTTTTCACATGCGAGAAAATAAAAAAATGATTTGTGAAATCGACCTTATGGAGTAGGTAGACTTTTTTGCTGCACCACATTGAAAACAATGTATCTGATGCCTAAAAAATATCATGGACACTTAGACATTTTCCGCATCTAAATTATCATTTCATGAGGATTTTCAGATTGGCAGCATGTCGATTCCTTGCAGACAACACCAGAGTTGAAGTTTGCAGTCAGTTTTCAACATACGGTAATCTCCGTAGATAAGCAGCCAGCAGAAATATCCATCGACGATTTTCCCATAGAAAAATCCCACGAGCACTCAGCTGAATGAACACTGCTGTGTATGAGAGGGCTGGCCAAGATGGCTGTTGTCCAAACGATGACCTGAAGCATTCCAACATCTATCTAGTTTGTACAGGAGCCCCTACACTGTCTTCACACAGCTGGAATCGGCCTCAACAGTTGGATCCCAAGCATTTTACTAAACACAACTGGGTATACCTTTAGATTACTTACCCTATGATCATCTAAGTGTGCCTAAGTAGAAATGTGGAGGTCTGGGTTTGTTGGTATTAACATTCTCCAGTAGCTGAAACTTTACAAGGTTAAGCTACAAGGCCGTTGTATCCGCTGGAGTTGTATGGACTACTATGGTCTGTTGTCCATTAGCCTGGATTCATACAATCTTATTTCATGGTCAACACATTGACCACAATGCTTGAACTGACTATGGCCTGAACTTAGAGCCTGATAGACACATAAGACAGTAAGTTTGGCCACAGTGATCTTTGTACAGACTGTGAACTGCCCCCGTCTGGACCTGATCTTAGGCCAGGTTTAAATAGCTACGGTAATTGAAAAGAGGGCCAGTCTTTTTTGCAAATTACTGATGTGACTGACTCCGTATGTTTATCCACATTGTAAATGGGTGCCGGTTGCCTTTACTTTGCAGACATAATTCTGGCCCATTTTTCCACTTAAATTATCAGTGAGTCTGGAACATTGCACTGGCACACTGGCAATGATTGGTTTGTGTGCGATGTGTGGCCCATATGGAGAAGACATGAACAAATTATGTGTTCTTCTCATCGAGCCCGTAAATGTTCACTTCTTGCTTCCAGTGTGACTGTGGAAAATTGATGGCATGCTCTACTATGTGTATTCATGGTTGCTACATTGTTATTTTCCATTGAAATGCAGGTTCAGTCAGGGAGATTTATAACTGTGCCGAGGTCCAACTAAAAGAAACTGACTAGTAAGAACACTGAAATGTTCTCCTTCCCATGTAGTGTCCCCCAATGTATGGAAACCATCTTTGTTGTCCAAAGCATCCAATTACAAAACATCCTTCATTTTACCAGATCTGATGGCTAAACACGTATTGGTTTCTATGAGCAACAACCGTTTTTTCTTTTAGTTTTCATAAATGAGACAGTGTGTGATTCATTAATTCATGATGTAACCTCTGTAGAAGTCTTCAAGTATGGATGAATATGAGCACACACACATTTAGGCCCTGATTCATCAACATTTTTACATTAAAAAAAGTGACGAAAACACTTTGAAAAGTTGAAAAATTTTGGCATAACTTGGAGTTGTGCCAAAGTGTTGGAACGTTTGGCGTTTTCATGCCAGCTGTGCCTGAATGGGTGAAGCTGGGGTGTTGGCAAGACTCCACAGCTCGTCCAAGGCCACGTGCATATGTTGAGTATTTGGGTTTTTACCTCAGTATTTGTAAGCCAAAACCTCAGCTTGATTTACAGTGCTCATTTACCCAGTTAATCGTATCTTAGGGCACATTTAGACAAACCAGAAAATAAGTCTTCTCCATTATTGGTTATGAACCTCCCTTTACAGTTCAGCAATCATCCAAGGAACTAGCAAAATATTTATTTGTCAGGTGATTCAGTTCTTAGGCGTTTTGCAAATAATTGCTGCGGATTGCATGGTATTGTATAAGCCCAGACCAACCATATTTGTGATCGATCTGTGCACTTTGAATTGTGGCCCCATAAAAATGCCAGAAGCTGTCACCTCGGGTCAGGAGACCTGCGGCCAGTTCAAGCATTAGCGGGGGTCCTTTAGCAGACTGATGTGCGCAGATGTCTGAATGAGCTCTTAAAGGCAATCTGTCACCCCCTTGGACGTACCTAATCTATTAATATGAGCATGCAGGTTCATGAATACTTAAAATAGTCATACATGTATGCCTCCTATTCCTGCCGGTGCAGAAGAAACAAGAAGCCAATGCCCACGGAAGGGCGGAAAAGTAACATGGAATATCGCAACTGCAGGGCGCAACCACTAGACGTCACAGGGCAAAGTGATGCTGATGGGAGACGACAGGTACACTAATGAACACCGGGAGCAGCGCTTTCTTCCCGGCACCGTGCACCTCAGAGCCTAAAAGAATGCATTAACACAAATTTGTGCACAACAAGACTGCAGATATGAGGCATACAGGTAGGACTATTTCAAGCATTCTAGTACCTGTATGCCCATATTAATAGGTGAGGTACGTCCAAGGGGGTGACGGATCCCCTTTAATGATTTTGGCCCATCTTAGTTCAGTTTACACTTAAAGCTGACTTGCAAAATGTCTGTCTTGATAAATAGGGACCTGAGTGTTTTTATCACTGGCATTTCTAATTGCTGATAAGATTCACTGAAGCTCACAGTGGACATATAGCAGAAAAGGTTCAAAGTGCAAACTTCAGTTTATGCTTCAGTACACATCCACGTGGAATTACTGGCAGCATTTTACCTGCAGCTAAGCCATTGTATGCCCATTTGGTCAGCGCTCTCCTCACATAGTGTGTGTATCTTATTGAAGTTCTCACACATTGCTATAGGTTTGTTTTCACAGGGCTCTATGCAGAATGAGCTCCCTGAGAGTCCGCCAATAAGGTAATTCTGACAGTAGGATGTAGGCTCCTTTCATACACATCAGCTACAATGCACGTGGCCCCTGCCATCTTTTCACTTTCTCTCTGCATGGTTATATGATTGTGTAGGGAAACGGTGAGAACATTTCTGTGGTACGGGACGGGTGCAGTTTTTGGCTACAGAGTGGTCGTTGCGTGTAAACAAAGGACATTTCTGTTCTCTATGCATTGAAATGACTTTAACCGATAATAAAGAGCTAGAGGTCACTTAACCACATGTGCCTCCAGAGGAACAGAGTCAATTTATAAAGGGCATCTGTCATGTTAAAAACCGCTGTTAAACTGCAGAAATTGGGGTAGTCTGTGGGTTAATAGTGTTCCCTGCAGCCACTGCATTGAAAGCCCGTTTGCCTTGAAGAGATTAGCTATACTTGCCGGCAGCCTCCAGCTTTCAGTCATAGAGATGCGTCTGTAACCATGCACCTTCACTAACTGACAGCCAGCTGTACTGATGCACTGCTGAGCCGGCTGTCAGTCAGTGTCAGGGCGTGGTTACAGCCGCGGCTCACTACATTCTGAGCTGTGACTGAAGCTGCGCCGTCCGCACTTCTGTGACTGAAAGCCTGAGACTGCTGGGAAGAATAAAGTTAATTTTCTCCACTCAGCCAAGCTCTCAATATGGCAGCCAAATGGCTTCAGAACGCTATTAACCCGCAGTTTAATAGTGTTTTTTGACATAACCGGTTTCCTTTAATAGCAAGTAAATTGTGAATTTTCTTCATTTCTCATGGGCTGTACAATGATTTAACCATCTGTGTGTGGGGAAGAACCACTTTAAGTAAAAAATACAAAATATTAACTAACTTCAACCACCGTATTTAAAGCATGGCTACAGCTGTGTTGCTTTAAAGAAGCCCTCCTCCCATCCAAATTTGTTATCCTCTTAATGGATTGCAATAATTACATTATACAGCACTGTGCACTTACAATTGCTCATTTTCCCTCCTACCTTACTAATTCTATTAAAAACCTAGCCACACCCCCCCCACCCCCCCTCAAACAAAAAAAAACAAACAAAACTTGTTGGCTTGCATCAAAATTGCTCCACCCAAAGACGTAGCGATGGTCAGTTGTGCCCCAGTTACAGGATGGGAAGCATGTAGGGCGCCACAGTTGGCAACTGGCTATGATCGTAGAGAGGAGCCCTCTTGTTTTGGTGGTTTTAACTTGGTATGGTAATTCACAGAACAGTAGGAACTGGCACACAAAAAAAAATCGCACGAGCTGCACCATCATCCACTTCATGACCTAAATATCACATTTGGTGGTCAGCTATGGGCTGTGGACTCTATATTCATTTTATGAAAATGTGAGCCCAGCTATGCATGTGACCAACCTTCAGCCGTTCTCTAACTATGGCCACTATCCAGCTCATGGAGGTGTGCTATCCTATCCCATGGATGTGTCACACCCCATAGATCTGCTGTTGGTGGCCTAAAGTACTGGACAACCCCTTTAATAAAGCCATCTTTTGCAAGGTAAAAACCAAGCACAAGCTATGCAAATCACTGCTAAACCATGAATGTTCTGCCCTTAAAACTTAGTTGTAGGACATTCCACCCAATATAGGGTTCTTCTGGCATTTGCCAGATCCACGTTTCAGGCTGGTATATGGTAAATATACCACCCCAGAGTACACATTCACTCCATAATCATATGCTCTGTATCCCAGCGATTGGCACAGCACATGATGATTCCGTTAAAAACCACATGAGTTTTTTTTTAAGTGTGTTTCTGCTGCAGAAACAATAAAAACGCCTGCAATCCGCACCTAAATCAGCACACAAAAATAGAAATGTATGCTGTGGTTTTTACTGTTTATACAACCATTGACATTGTTTCCATGTTAGAATTTACAAGGGTCTAAATCTAGTTTGATTTGCTGCAATAATCACACAATTCAAGCACAACTGACCCACAACTGAGTCCCGAACCTAAGGATTTCAGGAGGGTAGGCAGTAGAATTGGAGTAATCAATTCTAACATCTGTAGTAGGCAGTCATGGCACTCTATCCTTTAAAAAACTTTTGTGGGCACCCTTTATTTTTACTTGTGACGCAGCTGTTTCCATTGGGTGAGGAGTGGGTGCTGACCTCCCATCCGTCTCAGAGCTTTCACTTTGCGTGTAAAAACTAGGGTTTCCTGTAAGAAGATGCTGACATGATGAGGCCATATAGCTTCACCCAGAAGGCTCAATAAGCAGACCTCTGGTGTATGAGGGATAGGGGTCATAGAAATGTCTGGTAGGGCCACCAGCACCTATTCCTCCCAGAAAAGAATGTAATAACTAACCTATGCCTTGTGCCAAAAATAAACATTAAGTGCCATTTATCGGTGGCATTTGTTGTGGCACTGACTCCTCATTTTTTGCAAACCTTGGGGACAGAGATAACCTTGATGGACAAAGTAGGGGTTTTGTTATTCCCAGCAGGACAGACATGCAGTGAGGATTCTAATGCCTCTTCACGATCCTCTGATGTCAAGTTTGGAATTTGGGCTTTCCGTCTCTCGTCTACAGCTAGAAGATTGGGAGAAAAGTCTTGCACAATATAGATATGTATTATAGGGTTTCACACTCTCCGGCATTGGGTAGCATTCACACAGGCAATGCAGTTTTGATCCTTACACATGTACTTTTTGTTGCTTTCCACTGGTTGCACTGCACCAAAAGAAACTCTTAGGCTATGTGCACACGTTCAGGATTTTTTGCGTTTTTTCGGCGGTTTTCCGCTGAAAAAACGCTTACATTAAGCATTCCATCATTTTAATGCATTCCGCAATTTTTGTGCCCATGCTGCATTTTTTTGCACGAGAAAAACACATCACGGTAAAAAACGCTGCAAGTTCATTAATTTTGCAGAAAATCGGCGGATTTGCCGCTATATTATTGCATTGGGAAGCTCCGGAAAAAATTGCGCAAAAAACGTGGGCGGATTTCCTGCGCAGGGAGTCCGGTTTTGCTGAGGAAAATCATGCAGACATTCTGCAACGTGTGCACATAACCTTAAACATAAACCCCGAGCACTTGTCCAGGCGTTAACGAAACAGAACAGACCCTTGGCTACTCGTACATGGCTGAGCTAGTCCCAGCTCGGCGAAGCAAAACATCTATTGTCCATAGAAACCACTAATACTTGTGGTTCCCTGCCTGTGCAGACTCTACACAGAGAGGGATTCTGGCCTGTCTCTCTCTTAAGCTCCAAGACACATCCAGTCTGGTCTGCTTCCCTGAGCTGACTGCCTAAGGTGACCAGGAAGCCTGGTTATATGCAGGCCTGGCCAGGTGATCTAATCGGAACACGTAGAGCAAGGATTTAACCCTAGCCTACCTGGCATTGCTTCACTATATAATGCAAATATTAGGCCTTTGGGCCGCTTAGTAGAATAGTTGCCTGTTGGAGGGTACTGTGAGACTGGTCATATAGTGTTAGGGAAGTGGCTGCAGAGGGAATCGCAGCTGTAAATATCTTTAGAATGGTAGTTCATAGGCCTCCTATATCTATGGGAATGATTGAATAACACCATTCATATATAGATCTCCTAGAGTACTGATGTTATGTGACTTCCAGAAGTTACTCTCCTACAGTGCTAGCCAATGACTTATTCCCGAGAGGCATGGCTGGAAGAAACTTCTGGTGGAGATTCATCTCTTTGGCTTCATGCACGCTACACCTGTATTGATAACTTATGGATCAGGATTAGTGATGAGCGAGTGTACTCGTTGCTTGGGTTTTCCCGAGCACGCTCGGGTGGTCTCCGAATATTTGTTAGTGTTCGGAGATTTAGTTTTCATCGCCGCAGCTGCATGATTTACAGCTACTAGCCAGGCTGAGTAAATGTGGGGGTTGCCTGGTTGCTACTGAACCGCCGCACAACCAACTCTACCCTCTCCTAGTGTATCCTCACCCATCCCCTGCAGACTGTGAGCCCTCGCAGGCAGGGTCCTCCCTCCTTATGTACCTGTGTGCCTTGTTTTTTGCTCATGTTTAATGTATTTGTCTATATTTGCCCCCTTTTCACATGTAAAGCGCCATGGAATAAATGGCACTATAAATCTTTATAATAACAATAATAAAAAGGGGTTGTGTGGTCCAAAATGATAAGTCTGAAGTCACTCTGTGTGACTGCAGACTTCTGAATCTTCCCAGTGCCTTCACTGTGCGCTGCAAGGATTCCCCTATTTCTGAGCCGGTACCGGAGGGCATTTCTGAGTTCCTAGCCAGAACTCGACCAGTGGGTTTGGCCTCTCTCCATACACTTGTCTTTTTATATAGTGTATGGAAACTTCTAGTTTCAACTGTATATACCGTATTTTCCGGCGTATAAGACGACTTTTTAACCCCTGAAAATCTTCTTAAAAGTCGGGGGTCGTCTTGTACGCCAGGTGCAGACACCAATGTATATATGGTGGGTGGAGGGAAGTGGTCCCTATGACGAAGAGGGGGCGTCTCACAGGAAAGTGTGAGTGGAGTATCCCCCATTACCTCATTGTAGCTGCAGCGTGGGGTCTCTGTGCTGGGAGCGGCGGTGGTTGCTCCTCTTTGTGCCGCGTGGGTGCTGTGCTGTGGGGCGGAGGCTCCTCTTCGTGCAGCGTCGGGGCTCTGTGCTGTGGGGCGGCGGGAGACGAGATCTGAATCTGAGCATGCGCCTCCCCCAGCAGCCATTTTCCCGGAGGCCACCGCATCGCAGCAATGGAGCTGCCGGGGCCTCTGGGCTTTGAGGAAATGCCGGTGAAGCCCCGACTGACTCTGCAGTAAGATACGCCGCTGCCGCCCCACAGCACAGAGACCCCACGCTGCAGCTACAATGAGGTAATGGGGGATACTCCACTCACACTTTCCTGTGAGACCGCCCCCTCTTCGTCATAGGGACCACTCCCCCAACCCCCCTCCCGCCCCCCCCAAAAGGCACATTAGTCACCGGACCTATAAGACAACATACAGCGTATAAGAAGACCCCCTGACTTTTAAGAAGATTTTATATTTTAACTGGAAAAGTTGGGGGGTCGTCTTATACGCCCAGTCGTCTTGGACGCCGGAAAATACGGGTAATTAGTGTCTTGTGTGTAGTTTACAGTACATGTATTTAGCTAATAAATAAATGAAAACAATTATGTGGGGTCGCCCCTATTTGTGATAACCAGCAAAGGTAGCAGACAGCTGGGGGCGCTTATGTTATCCGGCAGTCAAGGTCCATGATAATTGGGCCTTTCCGAGCCCAAAAATACCAGCCTGCAGCTGCCTCAGAATTGGTGCATCCATTACATGCACCAATTCTGGCGCTTTGCCTCGGCTCTTCCCGATTGCCCTGGAGCGGTGGCAATTGGGGTAATGGTAGTTGAGATTGATGACGGCTGTGATTTGTCAAAAATCACAACTGCCATAAAGCCATAGGGTGGGTTAGTATTGGAGAGGTGTCTATTAGACACCACCATTACTAACCCGGTAATAAAAACACACACACAGAAAAAAAAAACAATTTTATTTGAATAAAGACTCCCCCACATTAGCCCTGGTTCACGATCTGTTGTCCATAAACTTCAAAGTTAAAAAAACGGGTCCAGCTGAAATCAGTTTTTTAGAAAAAGACAAAAAAGTTGTCTGCAGTACTTTTCTCTCGTCAACGAATTGCTGCTGGATCCGTTCTTACGGATCATTACTGGAAATGTGAACATGGACCCTTACATGGTTGTAAATCCACTCAACTGCTCTCTGCTGTGACTGGTAGGCGGCCGTACCAACATGGTATCCTCCCATTTGTTCTAGAAATAGGTGAATCACTTGGTGATAAATGATGTTGACCTGCCACTCCATACTATAACTTTGACATATGCCAATCTATAATTGAGCGTAGCTTGTGAATCCTCTTGGTTATGGGCAGAGTGGTGACTCAGCTACGAGCAGGACTTGGATTCAGATCTTAGAGGGGAAAACATTGCATGGAGTCTGTATGCTCTCCCCACGGTTGTCTGCTATCCTCTGAGCACTCCTGTGGCCTCCTACACTCCAAGGACATGTAGTACCGATAGGGAATTTAGATAATGAGCCCCAATGGGGAGAGCGATGCAGAATAAGACAATGTAAATTCAGCATTATTGTATGTTCTATTCTTGTATAATGCGGTCACGTCTTATATACCCGCTCCCGAGTTGGGTCATGATATGTGCGTTCTAGTTAGATTAGTTGGTTGGTCTTTTTTCAGCCTATGTATCTATGTCCACAGCCACTTGTCTGGCTTAGTAATTCTCCAATCTTTGTTTTTTTTCTATGTAGAATGAAATTAAAAGAAATTGACCGTACGGCCATGCAGGCCTGGAGCCCCTCGGAGCAACACCCCATATACCTAGCGACAGGTGAGTACATGCTGTCTAGTGTACGTATGCTTCACCATCAAGCGAAGATACTTGTGCTGGAAAAGTCTTTATTCCACATAGATCATGTATCTAGGTGTCCCATCTTCTAGTGCGTGAGGGCACATTTCTTCGGCATAGCTCCTATAGTAACTGATAGGATCTATAGATAGAGCCCTATGTCTATGAATTTGGTAAAATGCTTCAAAGCAAAGAAATATGATTTTCTTTCCAAATGCAATTGATTTACATTCCCCCTCTTTTGGTGCAGAAAAATATGAATTCTATATGGATTTTGAATAATATACTGGGCCAGCTTGGCTCAGTGGTTAGTACTGTTGCTTGCTTTGCAGCGCTGGACTGCTAGGTTCAAATCCCATCAAGGAAGGACAACATCTTGAAGGAGTTTGTGTGTTCTCCCCGTTTTTGCGTGTGTCTCCCTCCAGGTTCTCCGGTTTCCTCCCACACTCCAAAGTCAAACTGATAGGGAATCTAGATTGTGAGCCTCAATGGGTGAACATGATGTCGCTATATAAGTATAATAATATAGCAGGGTATTTTAGCCCCTTAAGGACCAGAGGTGTATCCGTTTTTGAGTTTACATTTTTTGCTCCCCTTCTTTCCATGGCCGTAACTTTTTTTTTTGGGTCAAAATAGCGATATGAGGGCTTGTTTTTTGCTGGACGAGTTGTAATTTTGAACGACACCATTGGTTTTACCATGTCTTGTAGTCGAAAATGGGAAAAAAAATTCCAAATGCAGTGAAATTGCAAAAAAAAAGTGCAATCCCTCACTTGTTTTCTGTTTGGCTTTTTACTAGGTTCACTAAATGTTAAAACTGACCTGATATTATGATTCTCCAGGTCATTACGAGTTCATAGGCACCAAACATGTCTAGGTTCTTTTTTTATTTAAGTGATAAAAAAAAATTCCAAACTTCGTTAAAAGAAACAATTACGCCATTTTCCGATACCCGTAGCGTCTCCATTTTTCATGATTTCGGGTTGGGTGAGGGCTTATTGTTTGCGTAGCGAGTGGATATTTTTATTGATACCATTTTGGTGCAGATATGTTCTTTTGATCGCCCGTTATTGCATTTTAATACAATGTTGCGACGGCTAAAAAAAAAAAAAAAGTAATTCTGGCGTTTTGATTTTTATTCTGACTACGCCGTTTAGCGATCAGGTTAATCCTTTTCTCTATCGCCTCATTGGGGGACACAGGAACCATGGGTGTATGCTGCTGCCACTACAAGGCTGACACTATGCAAATAAAAAAGTTAGCTCCTCCTCTGCAGTGTACACCCCACCGACTGGCATTATACTCTTCAGTTTAGCTTAGTGTCAGTAGGAGGTGGACACTGGTCTTTCATTAGACCCCTATCTACCTCAATGTGCATCGTTTTCTTTCAGGTTTTCCGGCGTCAGCTTCCCTGCACTGACTGTCAGCGCCGGCAGTAAAGCAGAGCACAGCGGTGACGTCACCGCTGTGCTCTGCTTTACGGCCGGCGCTGACACAGTCAGTGCGGGAAGCTGACGGCGGGGGACATGACAGACATCGGAATGTGAGTATGTACTGTTTTTTTTTTTTTTTTTTTAACTTTTACAATGGTAACTAGGGTAAATATCGGGTTACTAAGCGCGGCCCTGCACTTAGTAATCCAATGTTTACCCTGGTTACCCGGGGACTTCGGCATGGTGGAAGACAGTTTCAACGATGCTGAAGTCGTTCCCCTGATCGTTGGTCGCTGGAGAGAGCTGTCTGTGTGACAGCTCCCCAGCGACCACACAACGACTTACCAACGATCACGGCCAGGTCGTATCGCTGGTCGTGATCGTTGGTAAGTCGTTTAGTATAACGGTACGTTAAGGGTTAGAATTAGGGTTAGGGTTGCAATTAGTGTTAGGGTTAGAATTAGGGTTAAAACTAGGGTTAGGGTTAGAACTAGGGTTAGAATTAGGGTATGTGCAAACAGTGCGGATTTGGCTGCGGATTCGCAGCATTTTTCTGTGCGGTGTACAGTACCATGTAAACCTATGGAAAAGCAAATCTGCTGTGCTTATGGTGCGGAAAATACCGTGCGGAAACGCTGAGTTGTATTTTCCGCAGCATGTCAATTCTTTGTACGGATTCCGCAGTGTTTTACACCTGCGCCTCAATAGGAATCCGCAGGTGTAAAACCGCATGTGAAATCCATACAAAAAACGCAGGAAATCCAAGGTAAATCCGCAGGTAAAACGCAGTGCGTTTTACCTGCGGATTTTTCAAAAACCGTGCTGAAAAATCCGCACACAAATCTGCAACATGGGCACATAGCCTTAGGGCTGGGGTTGGAATTAGAGTTAGGGTTGGGGTTGGAATTAGAGATAAGATTATGGTTAGCGGTGTGTTGGGGTTAGGTTTAGGCTTTTGGTTAGGTTTATGGTTAAGGTTGGGATTAGGGCTAGGGGTGTGTTGGGGTTAGGTTTTGAGTTAGAATTGAGGGGTTCCCACTGTTTAGGCACATCAGGGGGTCCCAAACGCGACATGGCGCCCCCATTGATTCCAGCCAATTTCGCGTTCAAAAAGTCAAATGTTGCTCCCTCCCTTCTGAGCTCTGCCGTGCGCCCAAACAGTGGTTTACCCCTACATATGGGGCATCAGCGTACTCAGGTCAAATTGGACAACTTTTGGGGCCCAATTTCTCCTGTTACCCTTGTGAAAATAAAAAATAGCGAACTAAAAAAATCATTTTTGAGGAACAAAAAAAGATTTTTTTTATTTTCACGGCTCTACGTTATAAACTTCTGTGAAGCACTTAGGGGTTCAAAGTGCTCACCACACATCTATATAAGTTCCTTGGGGGGTCTAGTTTCCAAAATGGGGTCACTTGTGGGGAGTTTTTTCTGTTTAGGCACATCAGGGGCTCTGCAAACGCAACGTGACGCCTGCAGACCAACGCCTGCAGACCATTCCATCAAAGTCTGCATTTCAAAACGTCACTACTTCCTTTCCGAGCCCCGACGTGTGCCCAAACAGTGGTTTACCCCCACATATGGGGTATCAGCGTACTCAGGACAAACTGGACAACAACTTTTGGGGTCGAATTTCTCCTGTTACCCTTGTAAAAATAAAAAATTGCGGGCTAAAAAATAATTTTTGAGGAAAGAAAACTGATTTTTTATTTTCACGGCTCTGCGTTATAAACTTCTGTGAAGCACTTGGGGGTTCAAAGTGCTCACAGCACATCTAGTTTAGTTCATTGGGAGGTCTAGTTTCCAAAATGGGGTCACTTGTGGGGAAGCTCCAATGTTTAGGCACACAGGGGCTCTCCAAACGTGACATGGTGTCCGCTAACGATTGAAGCTAATTTTTCATTCAAAAAGTCAAATGGCGCTCCTTCCCTTCCGAGCCCTGCCGTGCGCCCAAACAGTGGTTTACCCCCACATATGAGGTATCGGTGTACACAGGAGAAATTGCCCAGCAAATTTTATAATCCATTTTATCCTGTAGCCCATGTGAAATTGAAAAAAATTGAGGCTAAAAGAAATTTTTTATGAAAAAGTACTTTTTCATTTTTACGGATCAATTTGTGAAGCACCTGGGGGTTCAAAGTGCTCACTATGCAGCTAGATAAGTTCCTTGGGGCGTCTAGTTTCCAAAATGGGGTCACTTGTGGGGGAGCTCCAATGTTTAGGCACACACGGGCTCTCCAAACGCGACATGGTGTCAGCTAAAGATTGGAGCCAATTTTTCATTCAAAAAGTCAAATGGCGCTCCTTCCCTTCCGAGCCCTGTTGTGCACCCAAACAGTGGTTCCCCCCCACATATGGGGTATCAGTGTACTCAGGACAAATTGGACAACTTTTGGGGTCCATTTTGTCCTTTTACCCTTGGGAAAATAAAAAAATTGTTGCTAAAAGATCATTTTTGTGACTAAATTTAAATGTTCATTTTTTCCTTCCATGTCGCTTCTGCTGCTGTGAAGCACCTGAAGGGTTAATAAACTTCTTAAATGTGGTTTTGAGCACTTTGAGGGGTGCAGTTTTTAGAATGGTGTCACTTTTGGGTATTTTCAGCCATATAGACCCCTCAAACTGACTTCAAATGTGAGGTGGTCCCTAAAAAAAATTTTTTTTGTAAATTTTGTTGTAAATATGAGAAATCGCTGGTCAAATTTTAACCGTTATAACTTCCTAGAAAAAATAAATTTTGTTTCAAAAAGTATGCTGATGTAAAGTAGACATGTGGGAAATGTTCCTTATTAACTATTTTGTGTCACATAACTCTCTGGTTTAACAGAATAAAAATTCAAAATTTGAAAATTGCGAAATTTTCAAAATTTTCGCCAAATTTCCTTATTTTTCCCACAAAAAAAGTGAAAATTATCGACCTAAATTTACTACTAACGTGAAGCCCAATATGTCACGAAAAAACAATCTCAGAATCGCTAGGATCCATTGAAGCGTTCCTGAGTTATTACCTCATAAAGGGACACTGGTCAGAATTGCAAAAAACGGCCAGGTTATTAAGGTCAAAATAGGCTGGGTCATGAAGGGGTTAATAGAGCTAAAGTTGTAGATGACAGAGTAGATAACATTGCTGTAGTTTTGTGGTCTATAGCTGATTCTCGCACAATAGAATGTCTGAGTGTAGACTTGGCGTACAGTTCCCATTTTTGATGAGGCGTGATGCCAGCCACCTCGTACACCTGTTATGTGACTGTATCCTTCTCTTCTGTGTTCCTAGGTACCTCTGCCCAGCAGCTTGATGCCACGTTCAGTACTAATGCGTCCTTAGAGATTTTTGAGCTGGATTTGGACGACCCCTCGTTGGATATGAAGTCTTGTGCTTCCTTCGCATCCTCTCATCGGTACTCAGTTTGCCTTTTGTATAAGTACATGTACGGCCATGTGTGTCGGGTCACAGCGTTATTAGGTACATCTGATACATTCGTAGAGCTGCCAGTGGGTCTTGACTATATTTTACTTTTTGATCTGCAGTATAGACATTTTGTCACATTCAGTGAGTCTCCTTGGCACCATTCAGAAAATGTCATGGCTTGAATGTAGGTGTTCCTCCATTACACTTCTTCCTCCAGGAACAAGCAAGAATTACCTTATAGAATCATAGCGCGCCGTTAATTTTTAACATCACGATTATGAATTTCGTACCAAATTCTCTGGCGCAGTTTGTTGTAAATAACTCGATCCGCACTTTACTCTCCACTGTTTTTGAGCTGCTGTACTGTCAATGCTGTAGTCAGTGCCGCAGCCAATAGCAGACACCCAGAGTAGTGACGGAAACATCCCCTTTAATTCTGTTACCTTACCTGCTAGGTATAGCTTTAGCCTTGTGCTTTTTTATAATCTGTGTTTCTTACTTTTTAGGTACCATAAGCTTATTTGGGGACCACATAGAATAGATTCGGAAGGCAACATTTCGGGTGTGCTAATTGCCGGAGGAGAGAATGGAAATGTAATTCTTTATGATCCCGCTAAGATATTGGCTGGGGACAGTAATGTGATGATCTCTCAGCAGGATAAACACACTGGGCCTGTCAGGGCTTTGGATGTGAACCCGTTCCAGGTACAGTCTCATAACTCGAATATTGGTGGGCGTCATTCAGACAAAGTGGGCAATCCCTCGCCTATACATTAGCACTTCTTATGTGCCTTCATTTGGGCTTCATCTTCAGTGGACAGATAATCATTTCTGCTTTTTCTCTTCTAGACAAATCTTTTTGCATCTGGGGCCAATGAATCTGAAATTTACATTTGGGATTGTAATAATTTAGCGGTCCCCATGACACCTGGAGCTAAATCTCAGGTAAGATAGTGGCCGCTCTAAGTCACCCGTTTAGAATATTTTTTTTGTCGGCCACAAGTGCCACTTCATGATACAGACAAGTATGACAGATGCTGATGGATGGCAGGTATCTGAGAGGTGCCACGTATGGAACCAGTCCAAAGATTGCCAAAACTTGCTCACGCAATGGTATTCTTTCTTCATCTTATGCTGTGCACATTGTAGATTCAGCCTAATGGCAGAAGACATTGAAGGACCACGAAGAAACGCGAAGTAAAGGAACATTGGGGGAAATAAAGCAGAATATGTGTTACACCTTAGTTTCTGAAAAGTGCCCCCTTTTACTCTGATGACCGCTTTCCACACACTTTGTATTCTCTCAGTTTCATCAGGTAACATCTGGAATGGTCTTCCAACAGTCTTGGAGGAGTTCCCAGAGATGCTGAGCCCTTGTGGGCTTCTCAGCCTTCACTCTGTGATCCAGCTCATCCCAAGCCGTCGTTATTGAGTTTAGGTTGGGTGATTATGGAGGCCATGACATCTGACACAACACTCCATCTCTCCTTCTTGGTTACACAGCCTGGAAATGTGTTTTGGATCATTGTCCTTTTGCAATACAAATGATGATCCCACTACCTACAACCATGATGGGATGCAGTGGCACTGCAGAATGCCTTGGCAGCCATGCTGGTTAACTGTGCTTTGTATTCGGAATAATTAACAAACAGCCCATCAAACATCCCCATACTTGTATTACGGCAGACACCACAAAGGTATTACCATCTGCTCACAGTTTGACTCTTTAGAACCCAGTACAGATTTCCACTGATTTAATGTCCAGTCCAGTGTTGCTTGGCCCAAATAGCTCTTTTTCTTTTCAACATGTTTGCAGTCTTCGGTATTGGCTTCTTTGCAGCAGTTCGATTGTATAGATCTGCTTCTTGCATTCTCCTCTGGGCAGTTGGTGTTGAAATGTGTTTGTGCCTCATTTATGAGGGTTGTTATCTTTGATGCTGTCAATTTGTGGTAACTGATGAACTTGTCCTCTGCAGCTGAGGTAATTCTTGGTCGTTCTCATGCGAGCCAGTTTCATCATAGTGATTGATGGTTTTCATGACTGCACTCGAGGATACCTTTAAGGTTCTAGGAATTTTCCAGATTGACTGACACTCATATCAGTAATGATAGACTTCTTTACTTAGTTGAGTGGTTCTTGCCACACTCTGGCTTAGAACAGTTGTAGAACACAATTTTTCACTATAAGGAGAACTAACAATTTCTGAAGGCCGGAGGATTCCAGAGATGAACTCTAGACAAGGCATTTGTTCATCGGAATCCATTCCAGGTGACTGATGAAGCTGCTTAGGAAAATGCTAGGAGTATAAAAATCTGCCATGATAGTTGGGTGGTAGGTCGTAGTTCTGCTGCCTTTAATCTGAATCTGCAATGTGCACATTCCAAAAGAGTAAAGAAAACCATTGCATGAACTTGTGTCCAATCTTGAGACTCATAGGGTACCGTCACACAGTGGCATTTTGATCGCTACGACGGCACGATTTGTGACGTTCCAGCGATATATCTGTGACGTTCCAGCGATCTCGCTGTGTCTGACACGCTCCTGCGATCAGGGACCCCGCTGAGAATCGTACGTCGTAGCAGATCGTTTGAAACTTTCTTTCGTCGTCTAGTGTGCTGCTGTGGCGGCATGATCGCATGGTGTAACAAAGGTGTGCACGATATTGTATACGATGTGCGCATAGTAACCAACGGCTTCTACATCGCAAACACGTTGTGAAGTTATCGCTCCAGCGTTGTACATTGCAAAGTGTGACCGCAGTCTACGACGCTGGAGCGATATTGTTACGATCCTGGAGCGTCACGGATCGTGCCGTCGTAGCGATCAAAATGCCACTGTGTGACGGTACCCTTAGGCTATGTGTTTTGGATTTTTTTCTTCTTTTGTCAGGTTTCAATCAATAGAAGCCCAGTTTTGGCCACAGAAAACCTGATGATCGGCTGTTTTGTGTGATTGCCATTTGGATTAATGGCATTGTTGTGAAGGATGACCACTTTCACAGACCAACAATGAATGACTAGCCATTCAGTAAACAGTGTGAAACCCCTATGGCTAGCTATCAGGGGTCTTCACGATGTCCATATGTTATCTGTGCTTTCAGAGTAGCAGGCAGTCTGGTTGTGGAGGGCTCCTGCTGCAGACCCTCTGGTGTCTAATTGCTTTGTAGTGCTTTCCCCAGATTCAGTGTATTCCGGGAATAACAAATAGTTTTGTAATATAATTGTAAGAAAATGATGGACGCAGCTTTGAACAGTGGCTTGCGGAGGAGATGTGTGCAGACGGTGTCTTCTGTGCGGTGCTATGGGAGCACTGAGATCTTTGTAATGTACAGAATGTAAGTGAAGACCACTGTCGGGGTTGGCCAGTTAAGGTCTTGGCGGATGGGTGGTGCGTCCACATCAACCATTGAATGCAGGCACTCTCTAATGGATCAGAGATCCTTTTTTTCTTACTTACACACCAGAAACATTTCATGAGAACTTTTAATTTAGTTTTTTTTTTGTTTTTTTAAAGGAATTTGTTACTATGTTTTTGTCACCTGAGAGCAGCATAATGTAATGTAGAGCCTGATTACAGCAATGTGTCTCTTGCTGGGCTGCTTGCTGTAGTTGTGATAAAATTATTGTATCAGCAGGACATTGTTACTAGAGGACTAAGAAACCTGCTGCCAGGTAGTCCTCAATACTCATGCGCTTTGTATAACCCCGCCCCAACCACTGGTTGGCAGCTTTCTGCCTATGCACAGTGTACACAGAAAGCTGCCAATCAGTGGTGTGGGTAGGGTTATACAGAGCTCAGCATTCAGAGAACTAACAGGTCTGCTGCAGAGAAAACATGGATTTTATCTAAGCTACAGCAAGCAGCCCAGTAAGTGATCTATCTGCCTCTTCATCGTGCTGTTCTCAGATGGGGCAGCAAAACATGGTGTCAAATTCCATTTAACTGAGACTTCCAGCAAACGTTCCCTTTTCTGCTAAATATTTAGCACTCTTCAATGTTAGCATGTTTAACATGTATGATATGAAATATTTCAGCCTCTAGAAGACATCAGCTGCATTGGATGGAACAGGCAAGTTCAGCACATTCTGGCTTCCACTAGCCCCAGCGGTCGAGCCACAGTTTGGGATCTTCGGAAAAATGAGCCCATTCTTAAAGTCAGCGACCACAGCAACAGGGTACAGTGAATACACAGATCCTTATTGCATCTCTTTAAGCATGTATATATTTATCATCTAATATATAAAGCTGAATGTGTGTGCATGTGTGTATGTCCGGGATTGGCATCTGCACCGTCGCAGCTACAACCACAAAATTTTGCACAGTCACACATCTGGAGCCCGAGAGCGTCATAGGCTATGTTGTGAGGCGAAATTTTAACCCCGCGCGTTCCAATTCACCAAACAATTTTGCCCCTTTCTACATAATGGGGAAAAAGTGAAAGGAAAAGTGTTGGAGGCGAATTGACAGCTGCCAGATGTGAACAAGGGGGACTTAAAAAAAGAGAGTGATGGCGCCAAAGAGTATATACTGTACAGTTGCTAAGGTGGGGCCCCGACATGGGATACTCACCACACACGGGGATATGAACACACACACAAAATGCGCCACACACTACCACGTGCTTGAACACATATACCACCCTCAGCACACATTTCACCACACATACACCAACCTCGATAAGAAAGAGAGGGGGCACCACAGATTCCAAGGGATCCAACCAGGTCTATATAATATGAACCATTTCAAAAAAGAAGAGAAAGAAATAGACCAAAAATCGGGGATCACCAGAGGCACGGATCAAGTAAAAAAAGGCAAATTTTATTCAAAAGTGTATAAACGGACACAGAAAACCACATAGAGCACACATTAAAAACATTTAAAACATTGGTCATCCATGTGACCTATACATGGTACACTTAGGCCCAAAATAGAGCCATCCCCCTGTATGAACCAACTCCCCAGTATCAATAGATGACAAATATAAAGAAAATCCTAACTATTACCGAGTGTGATGTCTATGTGAATGTATCTTTATTCATTTCTATGGCAATTGGGGTTCATGTCTAGATGACTCTTTTTTTTTTTTTATGTGTTTGCACCATGGATACTGCCTTCACTATAACATGGTGCATCTAGGCATTGTGGATCTCCTTACAAGTCATTGTGACATATGCTGAATGTGGTAGCTATATGACTATTTGTGTACTTGCCATTTAGCTCTCTTTTTCAATATATTTTTTGTATGATAAAATAAGGTGCTGTTCACATAGACATCACACTCGGTAATAGTTAGGATTTTCTTTATATTTGTCATCTATTGATACTGGGGAGTTGGTTCATACAGGGGGATGGCTCTATTTTGGGCCTAAGTGTACCATGTATAGGTCACATGGATGACCAATGTTTTAAATGTTTTTAATGTGTGCTCTATGTGGTTTTCTGTGTCCGTTTATACACTTTTGAATAAAATTTGCCTTTTTTTACTTGATCCGTGCCTCTGGTGATCCCCGATTTTTGGTCTATTTCTTTCTCTTCTTTTTTGAAACATACACCAACCTCGCCACATAAAAGTCGAAACACAAAAGTCGCCGCTCAAAACTCGCCACGCGCAAAACTCGCCACATGCAAAAACTAGGCTCACGCAAAACTCGCCACAAGTGCAAAACTCACCTCATGGAAAACTCGCCACACGCAAAACTTGCACACGTGGAAAAATTGCCACATGCACAAAAGTTGCAACACATGCAAAAGTTGCCTCACACAAAACTTGCACATACTCAAAAGGCACCACACATAAAACTCGCCACGCGCAAAACTCACCATGCGCAAAACTTGCACACAACTTGCTACACTAACCTGTCACATGCAACTTGACACACAAAAAGTTGCTACACGCATGTTGCCACACAAAACTCATCTCACAAAAGTCGCTACATGCATGTCGCCACACGCAACTCAACACACACAACTTGACAAACGAAACTCGCCCTAAAACACACACAAGTCTGGTATTATCCTTCAAAAATAAAAATCTGATTAATAAGCAGACAAACTACAAGAGCAACAAATGTACCATATAGGAAATACGGCAGCTGTCAGTCACACATGTCTATTATGTGTATGTGTGAGCTAATATATACTGCCAGGGGGAGGGCTTCCTGTTGGCTGGGGATTTATCAGGCTGCCAATTTATCTTACAAATACTGAGGTAAAAATACTGAGCAAATAACGTGTGAACGAGGTCTAATACAGGAGATGACACAGGTATATACTATATACAGGAGGAGATGACACACAGATATATACTATATACAGGAGAGATGACACACAGGTATATACTATATAGAGGAGGGGATGACATACAGGTACATACTTATATACAGGAGGAGATGACATACAGGTATATACTATATACAGGAGGAGATGACACACAGGTATATACTATATACAGGAGCAGATGACCTACAGATATATACTATATACAGGAGGAGATGACATACAGGTATATGCTATATATAGAAGATGACATACAGGTATATACTATATACAGGAGGAGATGACACACAGATATATACTATATACAGGGGAGATGACACACAGGTATATACTATATACAGGGGAGATGACACAGGTATATATTATTTACAGGAGGAGATGACATACAGGTATATACTATATATAGAAGGAGATGACATACAGGTATATACTATATATAGGAGGAAATGACATACAGGTATATACTATATACAGGAGATGACATACAGGTGTATACTATATATAAGGGAGATGACAAACATGTATATACTGAGGTGAAAATGAGAGGTGTGAGGTGAAAATGAGAGGTGTGAGGTGAAAATGAGAGGTGTGAGGTGAAAATGAGAGGTGTGAGGTGAAAACGAGTGGTGTGAGGTGAAAATGAAAAGGTGTGAGTGCAAATTAAGAGGAGTGAGGGAAAATAGTGGAGTGATCGGAAAATGACAGATGTGAGGTCGAAATGACAAGTGTTAGGGGGAATGAGATGAGTGAGGGGGGAATGAGATGAGTGAGGGGGGAATGAGACGTGTGAGGGAGAAAATGAGAGATGCGAGGGGGAAAATGAGAGGCATGATGGGAAATTAAGAGAACAAGTGAGGTGCTAATTGAGAGGCCTGATGGGAAAATAAGAGAAGTGAGGTGCTATAACTAACCACAGATATTTACTATGCCCATGCAACGCCGGGCTCTTCAGCTAGTTTTCTATAAAAGCCGTTAATTTTCTCCCAGATGCATTGTTCTGGAATGGCCTGGCATCCCGATGTTGCAACACAAATGGTGTTGTCTTCAGAGGACGATCGCTTACCTGTGATACAAATGTGGGATCTTAGATTTGCCTCCTCTCCATTACGAGTGATGGAGAATCATTCCAGGTACATACACTGAAAGTGCTGCCTCTCTCACGGCTTCATGATTTTTACATTCTGACCATTATTTTAATCTGGACTATGTGCTTTTACATCAGGGGCATCTTGGCTATCGCCTGGAGTGCGGCAGACCCAGAACTGTTACTGAGCTGTGGGAAGGACTCAAAAATCCTCTGCTCCAATCCAAACACTGGAGAAGTAAGTGACTATAGGAATCATTTACAACATCTGCATATTGTAGTATTTGTGCTAAATGATTAGGCAAAACGTATTCAAGCGTTCTGCACGGCTTTCCTGCACCTTCAATGCTTGCACATGAGCTGTCAAGAAGCGTGGAGTGAGAGCTGGAGAATCAGGGAGATCGAAATGACCGCTCACATACAAGCTGCGAAGGTGCAGGAGAGGGGCAGGGGGCATCAAACCTGCACACAGACTGTGATAGGCATTGGTCAGCTTAGAGGCTTGGAGAAGTAGTAATACAAATGCCACACACTCGCTCTCTAACGTAGCTTCCTAGAAGTGGGAAAGAAAAGCACGATGCAAAAAATACCATTACATACGTAAAAAAGAAGTTACTTACCGTAGTTAACATTTTTTTACAGTATTTACTAAAAAAAAGCATAAAAGCCGTCGTAGCGTGATAAGGTGCACCCAATAAGGATAGTCCCTAACTCTACTGGCACTCAAGAGCAGCAGCACTGAAGTAGTAAAAACAGAATGTGGATTGACATAAATGGGTACATTTTTATCTCCTTGGGGTACCCCTTTAACTCCTTCCCAACCTTGGATTTATGGGCACGTCCTGGCGATCATGCGGCTATAGTGATCACATGAAGGTGCCTATTGTTTCTGACAGCAACACACCTGTGCTTGTAGCCACAGGGGGTTCACCACTCCCGACCCCCTTCCTCCCGCAACTACGATCACTGTGATTGGCTGTTCAATTCTGAACAGCCAATCAAAGCAATTTCAATATTTAGGCAGACAGACTTGCCTGAAACATTGAAGTCCAGCTATGATTGGTGTTATAAAAGCACGTAATAGGCTGGTGCTAGGGAATAGCACTCATTGGAGCATTCGGAAGATGACGTCTGATCGCATCATTCAGTGATCGATCAGTGGCCCAATAACATCAGTATCCTCAGGGGGAAGGTTTATCACCGAATCGTGCGTTGGGGAGGGCGCACGGACCCTGGATCTGGTCTACCCATCTGCCCTGTTTTAGGTAATGTATATTCATTTACGATACTGATGTTATTGGGCCCTTTTAGTGTCTGTGGACGTATGATGGTATTAATATTTTCCAGCATAGTGGTATGGGCTTTATAGTCCACCTTGTATTATTATGGAGTAGACTTTGACCCCGGCTCCGTGCGCTCCTTTTATGCTCTTTCAGTGGTGTCCTTGCACACCCTGTGGTATTGAGCCTCATCTGTTTCTTTGTATGATATGTCTTTTTATATATATATATATATATATATATATATATATATATATATATATATATATATATATATATATATATATATATATATATACATTTTTGTGCAATAATAAAGTTGATGTTTACATATCTTTACGTGGGTTTTTGGTCGTTTTTGGGTCTTTATTGACCCACATCTCTTTCGTTCTAAATTTGGTAGCGACTTACCCTTATTTATATATCAGTCCTTGTGGCATGGCATTTTTACTTGTATTTCATTGATTAAAATTATTCTTGCTATGCATATCTTTGTCGTGTGCTTGGTTTCTCACTAGCGGGAAATATAGTTTAGTCTTGTGTAGGTGCGTTGTCATTGGCAAAACCTTCTTTTTTTCCCCCGTTCTTAGGTTTTATATGAGCTGCCGACCAACACCCAGTGGTGCTTTGATATCCAGTGGTGCCCGCGGAATCCAGCAGTGCTTTCTGCTGCTTCCTTCGATGGAAGGATCAGCATTTATTCCATAATGGGTGGAAGCAATGACAATCTGAATCAGAAGCAGGTGGATAAGGTAAATTGTACTCCTTTTAGTCTTTATAAAGAAAAGATATCACATTTCTGATATTTAAAATGGTGTAATCTATGTAAATATTTGTCCTAAATTTTCACCTCTCGATAATACGTCCATAAAGTTGTTTCTATGCCCATTTCTTATGAAAGGTTTCATTTGGTAAATGTAACTGTACCGCATTTGGTTTTGGGTTATTTCCTGTGCAGCTTTCTTCCTCTTTTGGGAACTTGGATCCATTTGGCACTGGACAGCCCCTTCCTCCTTTGCAGCTTCCTCAACCGACCACCCAGCAGAGCAGTGTTCAGCCATTGAAAAAACCACCCAAGTGGTTACGAAGACCAGTCGGAGCTTCATTTTCTGTAAGTGTTTGCCGCCTGCCACAAATGCAGTCAATTTTTGGAAGACACTTTAGTGATTAAAGTTTTAGTGCTTTATCTTTATCTAGTAAGGCTTCCAACTGCTGCTCTGTCGACTTGTAGACAGTCCGTACTGCATAAAAGTTTTAGGCAGGTGTTGAAAAAAATTCATCAAAAATAAAAGTGGACAGCTTAGGACAGATGGTAACTTAGTTGCCAGGCCCCACTGGGTGCAGCTAGTTCTGAGCTGATGGCCCTGCTGGGTATCTTGCAATGTCAAAGGTAAGCAAGCATGATTTGTCTTTCATCTGCTGCTCTAAGGGTAAGTTTGCATTAGTAATTTTTTTTTCTGCAGCAAAACCTGTTCTCTTGCCAGGAAAGAAGCTGCAGAAAAAAAATTATGTTTTCCCTGTGTTTTTGTAGCGGTTTTGGCATGCTAGATTTGTCTCTTGTGCATGCTGATAAAGTTTAGTATTGAAAAAAGTGCTATTCTATAGAATCAGGTTTTGGCACAAAAAAACGCTTTTCAGTGATACCTGCATCTTTGGCTCCTTTTTAAGCGTTTTTTCACCACCCATTCCAGTCAGTAAATGAAAAACGCTGAAAGAAGTGGCATGCTGCATGTCCAAAAACCCATGCCAAACACAAAATGCTGATGACCAAAACAAACCAATGTGTGTGCATGAGATTTCTGAAATCTTATAGGATTTGCTGGTTCTGTAAAATGCAGCTGAAAATTAGCATAAAAAGCGCAGCAGAAACGCCTAGTGTGAACTTGGCCTTAGTGTCCTTAGCCGAGCACTGCATCTACATTGCGCATTGTCAATCCACACTTGGTTTTGAAATCTTTGCTGAGGAGACCTTGATGATGCAGTATAACTACCTTATATCTTGATGCTGGGCTCAGTCTTGCCATGGTGTGTGATGAGCCATGATGTGTGATGACCTGTGCCATGAAATAGTCTTCCACCATCTCACCTCTGTAGCAGAGTTTGGCTGCTCTTCTCCCAGCTTGAAAGTGAACCTTTCAGCAGGAATTTGCTGAGTAAACTACAGACTTTATCATGTTGCATGATAAATGGGGTGAATAAATCCGTCTTTGATTATCATTATCACCTGTTTGGTATAATTGGTTACTCCTACACATGCCTATAATCCTACAAAATCATTTTCTTTGTACAAGTGTACCTATTTTGTTCATTTACTTTGCATTTTGTTAATTGATAAAAATTAGCTAATAAAGGTAATGTGTCAGTTGGATCAACCTTCCAAGCCGCCTGTATTTAGATCATAGGAACGGAATAAATTGATATCTTAATATCTGCGATCTAATGTCTTATTCCAGAGAAATCTACATTTTTCTAATATGTAAATGTGCTGTTAAGGACTATGGACCAACACTAATCTGCATGAGAATTTGCCTGCAGAGCGCATTTTAAATAAAGGGAGAGTTACCAGTGTGAGACATGTAACTAATGCAGAACAGTAGAACTAAACTTTGTCTCAAAACATACACGTTAGCAGCTGTAGCTCTCATAGCTCTGCTGTATTGCAACCCTAGAAACACAACTTTATTGCTCACATTGAACTGCATAGTTGCGATTTACTGCTCTTTATGATTCTTTGTCCCAGGACACCATAATGCTTTTGTGACCTACCTGTTTATGTACAATATTGTAATGATACCTCTAGGTTTGTCTGCAGACTTGGGACTTTGAATCATCTAATAGCAAATTTTGCACGCTACATATTGCCTCTTCTGCAGTACACACTTGAGGTACAGTATACTCCAGCATTACTTACTTTTTTGCGTAATGATTTAATCGTTTGACTGCACATTGCACTTTTGCAATTAACTCTTTCTTGTATCTACCGTTTGACTGTGATTGATACACTTTTTACTGTTTACTGATGGGTGAGAAATTTATTTTTTTGGCTATATTACCATAATGGACAATCTATTGCATCAGTCAGATTATTTAGAACTAAACATGGTCAATGCCGACTGTAACGATGGGGTAAATAAATGTATGTGCAGTACAGTTTATGTCAGCCCACATGCTTGACATCCTATCTATGTGTGGCAGCACATGGTATGGATCACATAGACCTCACTCTGGACACATTTTTGCTCAGGGTTATCTTTTCCTGTATAATGTATTTGGCATCTATGTATTTTAATGTTTTTATACATGTTTTTGGTTTATCAAGAAAGTTCTTATTGTTATTGGAGGATCCCTTTCTTTTATAGTTTTTTTCAAAGTAGTAATTATGTCCACTTGGTCTGAGAAAAATATATAATAATGGGTTGGTTCTGTGTTGCTCTTACCTATAAGCACAGCCTATGACGATTTCACCTGATCAATTGTGGTTTTGATGTACTCATGGCTGTCATTCTTTTGCCTTTTTTACACACTTTAATAACTGTTTATCCAAAATAATTTAGCTAATTAAAATCACTATTTAAACCTTTACACTTTGCATGCTCCACTTTTCACATTATTACAACTTTGTCTGCCTGTGAGATGGAAGCTGAAGCTGAGAGGAATATGCAGCTGTGTCGGTTATAATCACACACAGCTCTGCAGTGAGATCAGGAGAGCAGAGAGTGACCAATACACATCACACTGGTAATGCCCTCTTCTTGTAAAATACCGTATTTTTCTCGTCTCCCATGACAGCACACCTGAGAGAGAGATCCGCCCAGTCGGGACAGGAAACCTACTGAAATAAAAAGGCGGTACCTCTCCCTCGCTTCAGTTGGGTTTCCTGTCCTGATGGGAACCCTTGTGCTGAATCACGGCGGTATCTTGTTCGAGGATTTCCACTTACCCACTCTTGTCCCGGCACTGGAAGGGCAGGCAGGGCGCCTGTATGTCGGCCTTCAGGTGATGGTAGCGCCGTTCGCAGATCCTGCGGGCTCTTGCGCACGTGCGGGTGTCGGGCCAGCACAGTCCGGACTCCTGTGTCTGCCACGCCGCTCTCTCCCCCTCTGGGCGACTTCCGGGTGCGCGGCTGATGTTGCGCGCAAGGCACGCTGGGAATGGGGGTGCCTGCGGGACGTCAGAGCGGTGCGCCGGATCCAAGATGGCGGCGCCCATGGAACGGACGCCGGAGACAACGCAGGCTTCCTGGCGCTATACAGGATGGGGAGAGGGGCATAACGAATGCCAGAAGAGGTGGGGAGCACTGCAAATTACCGTTTATTAAGGGTGGAGTTGCACAGAACGTCGCCCACTTCCATACAGCTTTCCAGAGATGGAGGATCGTATGGAGCAGCAGCCATTACAGCAGCAGCAAGAGCCCTTATCAGGTGATGCACCTGCTCACCAACGTGCTAAGAAAAGTAGCCGCTCGAGTGGAAGGAGCGGCAATCGTCCTAGCCGGACGTCACAGGACTCTTCAGCTTCCAGGAGGGACGTTGTCCGTGCTCCTAGTCAGCCTCAGAATCCGGTACCCTTCATGGTCAGCGGGTGGTGAGTGATCTACGTGAATGTCACCCTGGTGGTAATGGGCTACATTTTCTGTTTACTTGGCAGGCGCCGAGGAAGGCTAGCACCAAGTCAAAGCATAAGGAATGTGCCCTCTGTAGAGTTCCGTTGGCAGTCCAGTGGCAGAAGAGTCTTTGTTGTAGATTGCATCCAAAAGACTATCCAGGAAGAGACCCCTTAGAGTCTTAGGGCAATAATCAGAGCGGAAGTAGAAGGCTCTGTAAAAGCAGCCCTTAAGAAAAAGGGTAGTAAAAACCCAGAACCGGTTTCTGTTTCCGAGTTTTCTCATTCTGACGAGGAATGTCAGGAGGAACCATTATCTCCCTTCTCCTCTTCCATGCCCTCTGGCTCCTCTTCAGATAGCGATGTTGGTGGCCGTCCGTGCTTTCTAACTGAGAACACGGATAAGTTAGTAAAAGCCGTCAGAGCTTCAATGGGCCTAAAAGATGAAAAAGCGACCAAATCCCTGGAGGACATTATGTTTGGGGGTTTAGAGGAAAAAAGAGGGCGTACTTTCCCAGTTAACTCCAAAGTAAAAGCCCTTATAGAGAAGGAATTGAAGAAGCCGAAGAAGCCGGAGAAATCGGGTAATCTACCCTCGGCTTCTAAAAGACGTTACCCCTTTGAGGAGAAAGATTCGGAGACGTGGGATAAGGTTCCAAAAATTGATGGTGCGGTAGCTAGAACATCTAAAAAGTTATCCCTTCCCTTAGAAGACTCTGGCGTGTTAAGGGATCCCTTAGACAAAAAAGCGGATGGGTTCCTAAGACACACCTGGGAAGCGACCGCAGGGGGTTTAAAACCTGCGATTGCTGGGACTTGTGTCGCATGCTCCCTTATTGTCTGGCTACAGCAGATAGAGGAGCAATTGAAATCTAAAGCTCCAAGAGAAGAGATTTTAACCAATATAACTATGGCTAAAGGAGCAGCAGCCTTTATAGCAGATTCTTCGGCAGACTCCGTGAGGCTGGCAGCTAGAGCAGCAAGTTTATCCAATGCGGCTAGACATGCTCTCTGGTTGAAGGGGTGCCCGGGCGACTTACCTTCAAAGAATAGACTTTGTTCCATACCATGTGACGCCCATTTCCTCTTTGGTCAAAAACTAGAAGACATTTTGGAGTAAGCAGGGGATAGGAAAAAGGGTTTTCCTCGCTTTCCAGTGGACATTAGAAGACCTTATTTTCGGAGGGGCAAATTTTAGTAGGGGCTGCCCCCCGGGAGATAGGAGTAATTGGAACTCCAGAGACAGAAAAGGATCTGGATACATGTTTAAGGGTCCCTCGACATCAGCAAAAAAGCCCTCCCAATGACGCCAGGCCAGAGGTGGGGGGAAGACTTTCATCCTTTTTCCCAGCCTGGGTAAACATCTCCCCCAGTCATTGGACTCTGAAGGTTGTCAAATACGGCCTAAAAATAGATTTTGTTTATCCACCGCTACAGACTTTTGTTTTAACATCCCAAAGAAAAACCCCGGAAGAGCAGCTAGCCTTAGAAGCAGAGGTATTGGAGCTGGTGTCAAAGCGAGTTCTGGTAGAAGTCCCGGGGGAAGAGGAGGGAAAAGGTTTTTATTCCCCTCTTTTTTTTGATACGAAAACTGGACGGGTCACTAAGAACTATTGTCAATTTAAAAAATCTCAATCAATCGGTAGTAAACTACTCCTTCAAAATGCAGTCTGTAAATACAGCAATAAAACTCTTGTTCCCAAATTGCTTCATGGCAGCTATAGACTTAAAGGACGCCTACTACCATGCCCCAATCCATCGGGACTACCAAAAATTTCTAAGAGTAGCAGTTTATGTCCAAGGAAGTCTCAGGCACTATCAATACGCTGCCCTCCCATTCGGCCTGTCAATAGCGCCAAGAATATTCACCAAGCTAATGTCAGAGGTCATGTCCTTCCTCCGTTCTCGGAACGTGGTTATAGTTCCGTATCTAGACGACTTTCTTATAATAGGGAATTCAGCGGCACACTGCCTGGCACAAATAAGAGGTCACGGCAACGCTAGAGGTGTTGGGGTGGAACATAAATCTCTCCAAATCAAGGTTGACGCCGGAGCTAGTTCAGTCCTTTCTGGGCTTAGTTCTGGACTCCAGGCATCAGCTTTGTCTCCTACCATAAAAAAAAAAAAGGTCAAAATTCAAAATCTTGTGGAGTCGGCAATTCAACACCCTGTAATGACACTGAGAAAGGCAATGTCCCTGTTGGGTTCTCTGACATCCTGTATACCCGCAGTAAGATGGGCGCAGTTTCATCTGAGACAGTTACAGTGGGAGGTCCTGTCAGCACAAAAGTGGTTAAAAGGGCATTTAGAGGGGAAGCTACGCCTTTCATTGGATGTAACAGATTCCCTAAAATGGTGGGCAATAAGAGATCATTTTGCGTCGGGGGTCCAGTGGGTAACTCCGATAGAGCAGGTCATCACTACAGACGCAAGCGGTACAGGATGGGGGGCTCATTTAGGAACTCTCTCAGTTCAGGGATCCTGGTCCCAATTGGAATCACAGCAGGCGTCCAATTTATGAGAATTATGGGCTGTAGAGAGAGCTATAAAACATATCCTTCCTATCCTTCAGGGTCACCATACCAGAGTCATGTCCGACAATCACGCAGTGGTTGCGTATATCGACCACCAAGGGGGGACGAGATCCCCTTCCCTTATGAAGTCAGCGTCTGTCCTCTTACAACTAGCAGAGTACCACCTACTATCCTTCTCTGCTCTTCACATAAGTGGGGTTGAGAATACGAAAGCGGACTACCTAAGTCGCAAGACACTGAGACAGGGAGAGTGGTCATTGAATCCCCAGGTGTTTCAACAGATAGTACAGGCTTGGGGCATACCTGTAATAGATTTATTTGCCACTCTGAACAACAGGAAAGTGGAGAGTTTCTGTTCGTTAGACCCGAGAGAGAAACCTTTTGCGGTGGATGCTCTTCAAATTCAATGGAAATTCAGTCTTGCTTATATTTTTCCACCAATAGCGATGATTCCTGCAGTGGTAGGAAAGATCAGAATGGACCAGGCGAGAGTAATTTTGTTTGCTCCATTTTGGCCGAAAAGACCTTGGTTTTCCCTCCTAAGACAGATGTCAATAACCGATCCATGGATTCTACCAGAAATTCCGGACCTGCTTACCCAGGGTCCAATATGCCACTCTCAGGTGAAGGGCTTCCATCTTGCAGCCTGGAATTTGAGAGGGCATTACTGAGTAGGCAGGGGTTTTCACCAGGGTTAGTCTCCACCTTGTTGAAAAGTAGAAAACCGGTCACATCGAGAATTTATGGTAGAACATGGAAAAAGTTTCTGGATTTTTCAGGGCAACCTTTGGGGGACGAGGCTCCTGTAGGTACTATTTTAGAGTTTTTACAAGCGGGTTTACAACTAGGGTTGGCAAGTAATACGCTCAAAGTACAAGTGTCGGCATTAGGAGCCTTGTATAATTGTAATCTGGCCTCCAATAGGTGGGTGTCCCGCTTTATAAAATCTTGTAGTAGGTCTAGACCAGTGGTAATTCAGAGGGTTCCTCCGTGGGATTTGAATCTGGTGTTAGAGGCTCTAACTAGAAGTCCATTTGAACCTTTACAGGAATCATCGGTAAAAATACTCACTCTTAAAACAGTGCTTCTGGTAGCGTTGACATCAGCCCGTAGGGTGAGTGACTTGCATGCCCTGTCTATCTCCCCTTCTTACACGCAAATATTTGATGACAGAGTAGTACTCAGACCAGATCCGGCGTATCTGCCGAAAGTGGTACTTAAGTTCCATAGGAGTCAAGTAATTGTATTACCCTCTTTTTGTGATAATCCCAAGAACCCAGGGGAAGAGAAATTTCATACACCGGATGTAAGAAGAGCTATTTTGCAGTACATATCTTTGACTAGTCAGTGGAGGAAGGATCAGTCCCTATTTGTAGCTTTCCAGGGTAGCAGGAGGGCATATGGGGTATCCAAGGGTACTATTGCTAGGTGGATTAGGGAGGCCATTTCCTTATCCTATGCTTCTCGTGGTGCCCCGATCCCTGAAGGCATCAAGGCTCACTCCACCAGAGCTACCAGAGCTGTGGCTACTTCCTGGGCAGAAAAAGCAGAGGTATCGATTGATCAGATTTGTAAGGCCGCTACCTGGTCCTCACCGTCTACCTTCTTTAAACACTACCGACTAGATCTATCCTCCTCGACTGACCTTACCTTTGGTAGAAGGGTTCTGCAAGCGGTGTTTCTTTCTCCAAAAATCTCTCAGGTGTGCTGTCATGGGAGACGGGAAAACACCAAGGTTACTTACCGATAGCCGGTTTTTCCGGAGCCCATGACAGCACCTGTATATTCCCTCCCTTCTTTTTTTCACCCTTTGGTGCGCACTTTTAGCTGGGTGTTTTTTGTTATTATTATGATGTGTTGGTAGATTGCCATGTGTACTAACCAAGGGGGCCTCTCATGCTCTGAAAACCAACTGAAGCGAGGGAGAGGTACCACCCTTTTATTTCAGTAGGTTTCCTGTCCCGACTGGGCGGATCCCTCTCTCAGGTGTGCTGTCATGGGCTCCGGAAAAACCGGCTACCGGTAAGTAACCTTGGTGTTTTCAGACTATAAGACACACACTTTTTTCCTCCGAAAATGGGGGTGCATCTTGTAGTCCGGATATACCAGCTCTGGCTGTGGTGGGTAGGTGGGAGAGCAGCATCGGCAGAGCAGTGGGTCACAGTAGGCTGGAGCCGGTCGCTGCATCCAACTTCTGTGCCCACTGCTAAAGAGAAATGAATATTCAATGCATTCCACGCCCATGGTCGTGGAGGGCAGTGAATATTCATTTCTCTTTTAATAACTTCTTGGTATGATTGGCCCCCAACCCCGGTCCTGGTATGCATGGCCCCATCCTTATGATTGGCCCCCACCCCCAACCTGGTATGCATGGCCCCATCAGAAACATTAAAAATAACAAACCATTAAACTTACCTTCCCGACATTTCCTCGCAGCATCTTGTTGTGATGCCAGCAGCTGCTTTATGCTTTTAAGCAGTGAGTATTCCTGCAGCTGCCCTTCGGCTTGCAAGCAGCGCATGACGTCCCTGCCATGCGCTGCTTACAAGCATAAAGCAGCTGCTGGCTTCGGAACAAGATGCTGCGAGGGAGTGCCGGGAAGGTAAGTGTAATGGTTTGGTTTTTTGTAATGTTTTCTTATGGGGCCATTCATGCCAGGATGGGTGTGGTGAACAATTATAAGAATGGGGCCATTCATACCAGGATCGGAATGGAGGCCAATCATACCAGAATAGTGATGTTGGCCATGCATACTAGGACGAGATGGGGGCCCTTTATACCAGCATAGCGATGGGGCCATGCATATTAGGACGAGATGGGGGTTGGGGGCCATGCATACTAGGACAAAATGGGGGCCCTCATGCCAACATAGGGATTGGGCCATGAATATTTGGATGAGATGGGGGCCCATGCATACTAGGATGAGGGTGATCATTCCGGCCAGGATAGGGATGAGGGGGCCATGCATACAGGATATAGGGATGAGGGGGCCATGCACACCAGGATAGGGATGAGGGGGTCATGCACACCAGGATAGGGATGAGGGGGCCATGCACACCAGGATAAGGATGAGGGGGCATGCACACCAGGATGGGGATAAGGAAGCAATGTATACCAGGATAGGGCTGAGGGATCCATGCATACCAGGATAGGGATGGGGCCATGCATAATAGGACGAGATGGGGGCCCTCCATACCAGCATAGGGATGGGGCCATGCACATTAGGACGAGATGGGGGCCCTGCATACCAGCATAGAGATGGGGCCATGCACATTAGGACGAGATGGGTGCCCTGCATACTAGGACGAGATGGGGGCCCTGAATACCAGCATAGGGATGAGGCCATGCATATTTGGGTGAGATGGGGGCCATGCATACCAGGATAGGAGTGAGGGGGGGCCATGCATACCAAGATAAGGATGAGGGGGCCCATGCGTACCAGGATAGGGATGAGGGTGCCATGTGTATCAGGATGGGTTATGAGGGGACCATATATACCAGGATAGGGGATATTAAGTACAGAATTGACCACATTTTTTTGCTTCAATTATTTTATTTTCTCTAAAACCTAGGTACACCTTATAGTCCGAAAATTACGGTAAGCTCTAGAAGCAGATTCTCATACAGAACAGTGTTCGCCCCATAGCCTGGAAAGCTCATTTACATATAAGAAAAACATGGATTTATCTGGAATAAGTCATCAGATTCCAGACATCAAGGTATCATTCTGTTCAGCTTCCTTTGATCTACATGCTCATATAGATGGCTTAGGAGGGTTGATCCTACTGACAGATGCCCTGTAAAACTTCTGTTTTTAAAGTGTTATTAATTTGCATAATTTTTCCACACCTACCTAAGAATTAAAAAGTTATGAAAATTGAAAGTTCTCCCCTTTCCATGGAATATGGCACTGTAGATACCGTGTGAAGGGAGCAGAGGCTGAGCATGTGCACCTCTATGGTACTGCCGGAGAAAGCAGAGTACAGCCCTATGCTGTTTCCAGCATTACTATAGACAATGACTGAAGTTCCACATACCTCACCTTTGTGTTATTCGGACCGTGTTCTGCAGAGCCTCTGTCTCTGAATCAGTGGGTGTTCCAGGCCTGGGCCTCCAGCAACCAATATTCTATATATAAGGGATATCTTTCAATCTTGGTAACACCATTTACGTTCCATGAGATAAATTTTAATGGGACAATGGTAGTTTTTTAGTATTTATCAGAGCTCCATCAACTGTGATCACCAAGCTAATATCATTTGGTGGGATCAGCTCATAGACTTCCATAAGTATGAACCTCTTATGCTCGTAACTTTTGTAGGTGAACTACAGTATTTTCAGTATTTTCTAAAGGTCCTTTTGTTATTTTACAGTTTGGAGGGAAACTGGTTACATTTGGGGCTGAGAAAACTCAACCAACCCAACAGCATCCACAAGCTGAGCGGTTTCATGTATATGTCAGTCAAGTGGTCACTGAGGAGGAGTTCCTGAACCGCTCCAATAAACTTCAAGATGTGGTCAGCACAGGGGCATTCCTTGAGTACTGCCAGAAAAAAATTGATGATGCGAAGAATGACTTTGATAAAAATGTCTGGTCCTTCCTAAAGGTTAGTGTATCCTATTCGTCCTATCATTGCATATCATGGTCTTCATCCTTGACAGGGAGCCTGTCACATTGTAGTGCATTCTGATCTGTGGACAACACGGTATAGAGATGGAGACACTGAGTAAAATGATGAATAAGTTTGTTGGAAAGATTCAGTATAACTTGAATGTTATTCAACAAGGTACCATATGTAAGGATAGCGTACACTACATAGCACGCATGTGGAAGTAGTAACAATACAAAAAAGGTGCTATGTCCTGTATGGGATATGTACTAAACTGAGAGCCAAAAAAAGGAGGGGAACGCGCTAATACAGATTGGATGTGATTAAATGAGTATACGTTTTATTATCACACCAAAAAATATATAAAATCATTTAAAAATTACACATAAAAAGTGCCAAATCGCACCCCTGTAAGGACAGAGTACTAGGAATCCACATGAATGATGTGATGCCATGGATAATGAGAGGCAATAATCACAGCAGATACTATGCTCAATGTATACATACAGGTCCTTCTACATGCTAAATATGAGTGTACTCTGCAAGATGAATACATGCCACAGAACAATATAGAATATATGATGAGGCGAAACCTCAAAAGAGGCACACTAGAATGTCACCTAATCAAATGAAGGCTACAATGGCTCCCACATGAGCAACCATGTATGAGGAGCGAAGGAGCAATATGCACACCTGGGTGTCCCCAAGGGTAAGCAAGCAGTCCTAAGAAATGTACAGGCCGTAATAGGCTCATTGGACAAGAAATATAAAAAGGCGCAAACAATACAGTGAAGACCATGACCTATATGTCAATACATACTGGGACAATATACCCGTGGGGCCAAGGGGTGACAGTTAGGTATCAGACTGATACAAGCATGACCACAAGATGGAAAAGGGTAATGAAGGCAGGAGAGCAGAAGCAGGGGTGCGGGGACAGGCCCAAGCGTACCGCTGCAAGCATCTTCATCAGGGCACGTGTGGCCAGAGTCAGTGCACTTATATAAATACTAAACAGTCAGAACAAAGCAATTACCGGTGTGTATGGCCATGTCCTGGTGATGAGGCGGGGGAGCAATGTGAGCCAAGCAATCGCAGTCATACGGTAAGGCAGCTGGACGGTGTAGGTCACGCGATAAAAATCGCTTGGCTAAAACATGTGAGAGCACAACGCATGCGCATTGCCAGGCAAGTTCAGCTGAGGGCAAAACAGGTTTGCCCTTAATACACATCTGCAAGTATCTGCATTATGTGCTTGTGATATGTGTATATAATCATTAGATGTGAAGATGTACAAATGAATGTTCAAAGGAACAAGTACCAGAGTTTATCAATGGGCGATGCCCAGAATATATGGTATAAGTCTGAGATGGTGAAGAACAAGTATTTGGACCACCACACAAAGTAAAAGTAACCATAATAAAAGAGGATTTGAAATTCCAGAGTGGCCATTGGCGACAAGATAAGATCCTCATTGCATCCAAAATGACTATATGGGGGACAGGCGGATGTCAAAAAAGACCATTAATAGTAAAACCAAGTATACAACTAAAGGACATCATATTATTTTCGATATTTGAAGCCGAATGACAGGGGCAAAGTAGGGGCATCTGAAAAGAGCATATGTGTCCAGTGGCATATGGGAACATGTGTCCGAATACTTGCAGAAGATAGCGGATAGGACTATAGGGTAAGTTCCCAGCGACGATATTACGGGCACCGGCCAGTTTGGAGGACACAAAAGTAGAGCAACAGCATTTGCCAAAGAAAATAATTCAAATATATATTGAAGATAAAGATGACCGATCAGGCAAGGGTTGTTGGCCTGCGTTAAGCCTTGGGAACACTAAACAGGGAGGAATCAGTGTGAGATAACAAAAAAGAGCGAATACCATACCATAGAGCCATGGTCGATAATCTTTGAGGAGAGGGAATATTTCTCACCCAAGAGTTTATTGTGAAGTGAGCAGCCATTGAGGACTAACATGTAACGGTAAGAAACTGTACAACAACCAACAGTGCCTAGGCCCATGGCAAATTTGGTCAAATAAGCGTTCAATAAAATAAAAAGAAAGATGACATAAGGAGTACTCCTGAAGACAAATAAGACCATGTTACTCAAGAGGCCGGAGTCCTCGGTCCAAAGGAGAAGGTTATCCCAAAAAACGGTAAACAGCAGCTCCTCATTGAGACCCGATGGAGCCACTGATTGTAGACTGAAGATCCATCTGGATTCTGTCCGTTCTAATTGTTTATGGCAATTGCCACCCCTGCCATTGCTGAAGATCCTTTTTATGGGTAATTTTTAAATGATTTTATATTTATTTTTTGGTGTGTTAATCAAAGCGTATACTAAATTATTCACCGGGTGTGCACGTCCACTCTGTATTAGTGCTGTCCCTTCCTTTTTTTTGGCTCTCAATTTTGTATTTCATTCATTGAAATCCCTTCTGTTGGCATGCTATCTCTGTGTGCACTGTGATACGGGAAAAGCTTTCAATAACGAATTCTAACCGCTCATCGGACTCATATGCATACAACAGCAGGGATTTTAATGACTAAAATACAAGCTTTACTTTTAACTGAAAAATGTCTAACAATCTGATCAGTTTCTCCGGCTCTATAACATCCTGCCTGCAGATCAAACAGCAATGTCAAAATGACAAGTTCCCTTTAAATAAATCTTTGCAGGTACAGTATTATTGACTGCCGTGTCATTTTACTTTCCAAAATGTGCATTAATTTATTGAAGTCTTTAGGTGCATTTACACGGCACGACTATCATCCCTGGGAACATTTGTTAAATGGTAATCATGCAGTATAAATAGGCTGCCGATCACCCAGCGAAAGACTAAACAGGACAAGCAGCGCGTCCTCCTGTGTAAACAGGCCCTGCACTGATGAGAGCAAAGTTGAACATAGATTGTCAAACAATCTATTACCCATCACTCAGTGCGCCTCTGAAGCACGGTCTGCCGGGCTTCTAATGAGATGATGATTTTTATCATATATAGTATAAGCGATCAGACGATCGCAGGTCCAAGTCCCTGAAGATGAGTAACAAATACAGAAAAAGTAAAGCAAAAAGAAAAGTTGTTAAAAATAAAGAAAACGTAAAAAGCATAAAAGTTCAAATTATCTCATCGTTTTTAAAAATACACACACATGACATTGCCGTGTTCAGAAAAGTCAGATCTAAGGAAATCTAAAACTAAGGAACCCAATTGGCAGGAAAATAATTCCTTACTTTGGTCAATACCAGAAAAAATGCTGTAAGAAGTGATCAAAATGTCATATCCGTCCCAAAATGGTATCAATAAAAACAGTGTCTTGCCCCACAAAAAAAATAAGCCCTCACACCGCTTCATCGACTGAAAAATGAAAACGTTGCAGGTCTCAGAAGATGGAGACCCAATCAAAAAAGATTTTTTGTCACTCCGCAGATTCATTGTAAATGGGTGAATGTCCAAGGGGAAGCAGATATACGAGAGATGCACCATATTTACTTTGATAGGCCTAATATAGGAATGAATTTTTTTATAAAAAAAACATTTGCAGAATTGCTGGGGGGGGGGTTTCGCAATTTAACTGCACTTCATTTTTTTTTTTCTCCTGTTTTCCAGTTCACTATGTGGTAAAATAAATAGTGTAATTCAAAGGTTCAACCTCTTCCCCAAAAAATAATGCCCTCATATGTCTATGTGGAGAAAAGATAAAAAGGTTATGGCTATGGGAAAAGGGAGGTAAAAATGGAAAAAAAAATTGGAAATTGGCCATGTTGGGAAGGGGGTCATTTAACGCTACAAAATAAGTGGTAATGCTAAATGGTAAATTTAGGTTTAGGCTGAGTCCACACTCCGTAAACCCTCACTAGTCCCATTGTTTTCCAGCCACTTGTAGGTGGGGATTTAAACCCCCCATCCGCATGTACTATACTGTAAATCGCTGCTGAATCTTCATCTGCAGCAGATCTGGAGAGTGTGAATTCACCCTTAGTGCACGGAGGTGACAATTTCTACAGAGTTTCCCCAGATATATTGGTGAGCCATTATCAGTAAAGCTGCTTATATTTACCTCTTTCTTTTTGTAAGGTCAATTTTGAAGATGATTGCCGGGGCAAGTATCTAGAGCTGCTGGGATTCAGAAAGGAAGATCTTGGAGCAAAGGTAACAATGTAGCCTACACGCTTGCTTTCCATTGATTTCTTATATCTCCCCCTTGGTCACGATTGTCCATGTGTTTGCCTGCTTCTTTGATCTCATTCATTTTCTCTTTCCTACAGTCTGTCTCCCAGTCTGCAGGCAATATTCTACTACGTACCTTGGGTTTTCTTGTTTAGAGCATGGCCCTGGCATTTTCTTTTACTATTGTCTGTAATGGTCAGAAAGCAATGAAATGATGCATGCCGCGAGGTGGTCTTCTTAGGCAGATCGTCCGTATGTAAAGTTGGAATATTTCTCTTTTCTTCCAGATCGCATCTGTTTTAAGCCATGTGGATGGAACAGAGCAGGTAAGTTTGGTAACTGGTGTGTGAGTGGGGAATCCTAAATGTATTCTCCAATTCCGGCGATTCCAGAAGCATCATCCACATATGGCAGCTAGTGAATTATTAAAACCCCTGCAGAATTTTTTTTTTTTCTAAAATATTCGTTTATATCATTCACATGAAAAATGACAGCTGAATCTTTATGTATATTTTTTGTGTATTTGTAATACTATACATACTTATTAGGTAGTAAAAAGACAGCATTTTTTTTTCACTTAAAGGGTTTATATGGGACTACATTTTTTTTTTTTTTTTTTTTTTTACTTTGAGCCAAAAAGCTAACAGGCAAATAGTTGCTAACCTGTTGTATCCAGCGCTGGCTCAGAGTGGTCACACACTGCTCCTGCCGCCTATTCCCTGCTCCACATCAGCCGAGCAGCTCTTCTTCTCATCCGCTCTGCTCTGACGACAGGGTGTGACTGCAGATGTCATGCTGATTGACAGTTATCCAGCAGGGAGCCGGTTGTCAATCAGCATGACATCAGCAGTCATGGCCCATCAACAGAGCAAGGCGGATGAGAAGAAGCTGCTCTGTCAACGTGATGTCAGCAGGAGCAGTCTGTGACCGCTCTGCAATAGCAGAAGGCTGATGTTAGAGTCCCAAATGCTTGTAAAAATATAGTAACGAATTGGCAAAACATTTTTAACTTTTATTTAAAGGGGAAAAACACAATAAGCATGGTTTATTACATTTTAGATGTTGGATTGATTTTACCATAAAGCATCATCTAAAGTCCAGGTTGATTTTCACTTTTCTCAGCTTGTTAGTATAGTCTGAAGATGACAGCACAAAAAGCTTAAGGCAGGTCCAACACAGCCAAATAATGGAGCTGGGTGGATGTATGGCTGCAGAGAAGCGCAGTTTATTTCTGATGAAGACCTGCTGGTCGCTGCATTCTGTATTGTCCCTCACTTTGTTTCCTTTCTGTAAAATAAGAAATCGAATCCAATTATTTAACCAGTGCAAACTTTAGTTCATGGTGGGAGTTTTTTTTTCTTCTTTTTAATGGGGACCATGATGGCAATTCTGGATATATGTATATAAAACATAGTATGATAACATTTTATTAATTTTCACAATTTCTGCTAGCTGTCAGTCAATGGGAAACCTCTGCTTACGCCAGTGCATATTTAAACTCAATGTACATCCAAGGACACACATTCAGCTGAAATTCTTTGTGGCGTTGAGACCCCCTGGGTCCCCGCACTGCAATCCATGCTGCCAGTAAATCAGAGGCCGGCAGCTGACGTCGCCACGCACATCACTTGCTGCTCATGGCGGTGACGTCATATGCTGCCTGTTACTTGCACGCTGAAGTCAGCTGTCAGCTCCTGCTCAGGCTACAGGAAAGGATAACAAGCGGCAGGGGAAGATGATTAGAATTGTTTAATTTTTTTAATGCGTTAAAGAACAGCAGCCGAACAGGGCACATATACAAGGATGGGGAGACGTATATACCAGGACAGGCCCAGAATGGCAGCCATGTATACCAGGAGATGTGGGGCATATATATATACTAGGATAAGCCCAGGATGGGAGGCATATATATCAGGATGGGCCCAGGATGAAGGATGTATATACCAGGATGAAAGACATATATACCAAGATGGGCCCAGGATGGGGGGCATATGTACCAAGATGGGTGACATATATACCTGGAAGGGGCCCACAATGGGGGGCATTAGTACAGGATAGAGCAAATTACTACATAATGGGGGCAACACATATGTGCTCATAGCATTTAGAATGCTACAAGGGCCCATACATCTCACCAACATGCAAGGGGAAGAGGACCCGGGTCCATATTTAGCACTGGGTCCTATCGGACGCTAGTTAGGCTACCGGCTTGGACATCTTTTTACACCTATGACTTTAGTTTAGTACAATTTTTATAACTGTAGAAAACTATACAATGTGGTGTAGGTAAACGTTTCCACCTGCTATTTAGGCAGATTAGCTCGCAGAGCATTGCCTAGACTGGGAAAACGAACGTGGAAAACTCTTCCACTTGGTGCATGTATGGTCATCTCTTGGATAGAAACGAGAAGGTTTACCATCACTGACAGCTAACTGCTTAAAAATGGTGATTAATGAAAATAATAGATTGTATTGAAATGTTGCCTACCTGTACATTATAGTAACCGCCGTTTTAATTTTTACTTAATAAATCAGTAGTACAGCTGAAAATAAGAAACTTCGTAATAGAAGCAGATTTCTCTGATAAGATATTTCTCACCCTGGACTAATCTTTCACACTCAAGTCATGGGTAAAATCTGTGTTCATTGAAGATGGACTTTTTCGTTATTGAGTAGGTGACAGTGTTTTTAAAATTCTGTGCAGATTGGAAGAGTGAGATGCGGACATTTTGCTGAAACAACAGTTACAGTTTTCCATATTAGTTTGAGCATCAACTGCTGTTTCCTATCTCCGTACTGGGAAAGTCGGTGTTCAATGAAAACAGATTTTGCCTATAAAATGCCAAGAAAGAAAAAGGTCATAGAATATTAGAGTTGGAAGGAACCTCCATGGTCATCATGTCCAACCCCCTGCTCAATGCAGGATTCACTAAACCATCTCTACCATGTCTAAACCATTTCTGTCCAGCCTCTGAAGACTTTCATTGAAGGAGAATTCACCACCTCTCGTGGCAGCCTGTTGCACTCATTGATCACCCTCACTGTCAAAAAGTTTTTCCTAATATCTAATCTGTATCTTCTCCCTTTCAGTTTCATTCCATTGCTTTTCGTGTTTCCAGGCGCAAATGAGATTAAGGATGATGCTTGTACACTGTGACATCCCTTCAGATATTTGTAGACATCTATTAATTCTCTTCTTGGCATTCTTTATTGCAAGCTAAACATTCCCAGATCCTTTACCATTCCTTCTAGGATGTAGTTTGCAGTCCGCTCACCATCCTGGTAGCTCTTCTATGAACTTGCTCCAGTTTTTCAAATTTTTTTTTTAATGTGGTGCCCAGAACTGTACACAGTATTCCAGATGATGCCTGACCAAGGAGGAGTAGAGGCGGATAATTACTTCACGTGATCTAGACTCTCTGCTTCTCTTAATACATCCGAGAACTGTGTTAGCCTTTTTTGCTGCTGCACCACTCTGTTGACTCATGTGCAGCCTTTGATCTTTTAGTATGCCCAAGTCTTTTTCACACATAGGCTATGTGCACACGTTGTGTATTTTGCTGCGGATCCGCAGCGGATTTGATGCTGCAGATCTGCAGCAGTTTTCCATGCGTTGTATAGTACCATGTAAACGTATGGAAAACAAAATCCGCAGTGCACATGCTGCTGAAAAAAGGCGCGTAAACGCAGCTTTGTTTTTTCCACAGCACGTCAATTCTTTGTGCGGATTCCACAGCGCTTTACACCTGCTCCTCAATAGGAATCCGCAGGTGTAAAACCGCAGGTGGAATCCACACAAAAACCGCGGTAAATCCACGGGTAATCCGCTGTGCGGTTTACCTGCGGATTTTGCAAAAACAGTGCAGAAAAATCCGCACACCAATTTTCGTCTTTCTTGCACAGATGTGCAATCTTACATTTCTCCCTGTTAAATACCATTCTATTAGTTGCTGCCCATTGTTCAAGCTTATCTAGATCTGTCTGAATCCTTTCTCTGTCTTCAGCAGTGTTAGCTATCCCTCCTAGCTTTGCATCATCTGCAAATTTTACCTTCAGTTTCCTTATCTAGATCACTTATAAAAATATTGAACAACACTGAGGCCAGGACAGAGCCTTGAGGTAACCCATGAGAAACACTCTTCCAATTGGATGTGCAGCCATTTATCACCAGTCCTTTGAGTACAATCACTGAGTCAGTTCTGAATCCACCTAACTGTAGCCTTGTCAATCCCATACATGGTCATTTTTACAATAAGGATAGTATGAGATACTTTATCAAATTCTTTGCTGAAGTCGAGATATACTGTATTTCCCTGATCCACCCAGTCAGTCTTCCATCATAGAAGGAAATTTGATTAGTCTGGCATGACTTGTTTGCTACAATCCCGTTTTGGCTCCGTTTAATTACTGTATTCTTATCCTAGTACTTACATAAATGCTGTTTAATAATTTGTTCAAAAATTTTTCCTGGTATAGAGGTAAGGCTCACTGGCCTGCAATTTCATGGCTCCATCTTCTTTTCCTTGTTTGAAGATAGGGACAACATTTGCCATTCTCCAATCTTCTGGAACTTCTCCTGTTCTCCAGAATTTTTCAAAGACTCTGGCTAGTGGTTCTGCAGTTTCCTTTGCTAACTCTTTCAGTACCCTAGGATGTAATTCATCTGGACCAGGAGATTCTAATTCATTTAAATTAGCTAAGTGTTCCCTCACCATCTCGCTGTTTATGGATAGTGTAGATTATTTTATTCCTTCAATGGCACCGTGAAGATCAGTTGATGTTACAATTGCTTTCTTAGAGAACACGGATGCAAAATAGGAAATTGTAAGTTCAGCCTTCTCAACATCATTTTTGACCACTTCACACTTTTCATCCTATAAAAATCCTTTCGCATCTTTGACTTTTCTTTTGCTTTTGACATACCCCCAAAATATGTTTTTAATGCTTTTGGTCTTCCTTTCAAACCTCATTTCATTACTGGCTTCAACACTTGCCCTGCATTCTTTGCAAACAGCATTGTATTCTTCTTTGGATATGCCCCCTTCTACCCCTCAGAGAGATATGGATCTCTCTGGTAAGATATATTACAAACTTTCTTATTCTGGCTTGTACTGTGGATTTATGAAACAAAATGAAACCAACGGTTACTCTTTACCTATTTAAACTTTATTTGCATAGACCTACAAAGCCTTCATGTTTTATGGCTCAAATGACCCACCATGGACATTGTTTTCTCTGCGTTGATGTCTATCTTACCCGCTTGATTTTACTTCTGGTCTTTTTAATTCTTCCATACTTTGTTTTGCATTTCTTACTATATTTACCTAAGACTGTCAAAGAAACTGACCTGGCTGTAGAGAGTGATGAGGATAAAAGTGAAGCGGCAGAGGAGCTGATCTTGGGGGAGGTACTTTTTACCATCGCTAATGCTGCTGTCCTGTGGTCTCCGTGCTGTTCCTCACCGTATTGCCTTAGCTGCACTGCCTGCAAGATGCTTGTTAACAATCGAATACCTATTACACATCCCAGGATTGCCTGCTGTGAAATTTCCCCTACTACTAATTGTAAAACTAATTGTGGAATTGCTTCGCTGTTTAGTCGCTGAGAACATCACCCGAGAGCGTGCTGCTGTACTTCCCATGTCATCATGGTGTCCAGTACAGTCATTGAATTTTCTGTTTTATTTCTCAGAATGTAAAATCGGAGAAAGCTGAAGGTGGTCGCACCATCCCGGCAGGTGAAACGTTTAATATATCCGTGAGCGGAGGTAAATGATCTATGCTCTAACTAGTTTTAAAAGCCGTTCAATGTGCTGACATTGTTTTTGGAATTTGTTACTCAATGCTAATATTTAGATACTGTGCATTGTTATGGATTTGAAGACTAAAGCGATTCACATACAATGACTGAATAAAAAACAAATACTGTATTTTTCGCTTTGTTAGATGCTCCGGATTATAAGACGCACCCCAAATTTTGAGGAGAAATATAGGAAAAAAATCTTTTTTTAATAAAATGGTGGTGCTTCTTATAATCCATGCGTCTGATTGCTTTTCCGGGGTGGTGGCTGCGATGAATCGGGGTCCCAGGGTCGCTGCTGGAGGGGGCAGGAGTGGAGCGTTGCTGCAGGCTGGGATGAGGGGGTGTGCAGGTGTCCTATGCTTCAGTGGGGCTCCTGTGCTGCAGGGGTGTCTTCGGTGCTGCAAGGGTGTCTCCGATGCTGCTGGGGGCTCTGCCGACATTTTGTGAAAGGCCAGAGCCCCCCGGCAGTTCGTCCTTGCTTTCCTTTGTGGTGAACTTCGGGAAAATGGCTGCCAAGACCAAGATCTCAAGAGATGAGATCTCAGCGCTGAAATCTCATCTCCCGAGATCCCGGCGGCCTTTTTCTCGGAGTTCGTCGCACAGGAAAGCATGGACGAACTGCCGGGGGGCTCTGACCTTCCACAAAATATCAGCAGAGCCCCCTGCAGCATCGGAGACTCCAGCATCACCCGGGGCAGCAGCAGACAACCTGGGCAGCGGTGGCGGACACCCCCTCATCCCAGCCTGCAACGGTAACGGTAAGCGGTATAACCACTTTGTAAGACGCACCACCATTTTCACCCCAAATTTGGGGGAAACAAAGTGCGTCTTAAAAAAAAAAAAAGCAAAAAATATGGTATATAGTTTACTGAAATAACAAAAAATACATGCAAGAGATTGTTGAAGTTGGACAATATGTCAACAGCTACAACCAAGCAATAAACATGTATAATTGTGTGTAAAAGTGTTTGCCCCCTTCCTGATTTCCTGTTCTTTTGCATGTTTGTCACACTTAAATGTTTCAGATCAGCAAAATTTAATAATAGACAAAGATAATGCAAGTAAACAGGGAAAAAGAAATCCAACCTGCAAGGACCTGCGTGATAAAGTGATTGCGGCCCCCCCTCCCCACCCCTCTTAAACGTAAATTAACTGTGGTTTATCCCATCTCTGGGAATCTGCATTCAAATTCCCTTGCCACACACAGGCCTGATTACTGCCACACCTGCTCTCAATCAAAAAATCATTTAGATAGGACCTGCCTGACAAAATAAAGTAGACCAAAAGATCTCAAAGGCTAGACATGATGTCGCGATCCAAAGAAATTCCAGAATAAATGAGAAACAAAGTAATTGAGATCTGTCAGTCTGTAAAAAGTTATAAAGCTATTTCTCAAGCTTTGGGACTCAAGCAGATCACGGTGAGAGCCATTATCCACAAATGGCGAAAACGTGGAACAGTGGTGAATCTTCCCAGGAATGGCCGGCGACCAAAATTGCCCAAAGAGCGCAGCGACGACTCATCCAAGAGGACACATAAGACCCCACAACAACATCCAAAGAACTGCAGGCCTCACTTGCCTGAGGTAAAGTCAGTGTTCATGACTCCATAAGAAAGAGACTGGGTAAAAATGTCCTGCATGACGAAAACCGCTTCTGAGCAATAAAAACATAAAGGCTTATCTCAATTTGACAGAAAACATCTTGATGATCTCCAAGACTTTTGGGAGAATACTCTGTGGACTTACGAGACAAAAGTTGAACTTTTTGGAAGGTGTATGTCCCATTACATCTGGCATAGAAGTAAAACCGCATTTCAGAAAAGGACCATCAGACCAACAATAAAATGTGGTGGCATTGTGATGGTCTGGGGTTGCTAATTCTGGACCCTGGAGACTTCCTGTGGTAAATGGAACCATGAATTCTGCTATTTACCAAAAAATCCTAAAAGAGAATATCCAGCCATCTGTTCGTGACCTCAAGCTGAAATGCAGTTGGGTTATGCAACGAGACAATGATCCAAAACACACCAGCAAGTCCACCTCCAGAATGGCTTTAAAAATAAAACAAAATTAAGACTTTGGAGTGGCCTAGTCAAAGTCCTGACCTTAATCCGATTGAGATGCTGTGGCGTGACCTTAAAAAGGTGGTTCATGCATGAAAACCCTCCAATGTGGCTGAACAATTCTGCAGTGGGCCAAAATTCCTCCAGAGCGTTGTAAAAGACTCATTGCCAGTTATCGCAAACTCTTAATTGCAATTGTTGTTGATAAAGATGTCTCAACCAGTTATTAGGTTTAGGGGGCGATAACTTTTCAGACAGGGCCCTGTAGGTTTGCATTACTTTTTTCTTTAATAATGAAGACATTAATTTAAAAAATGCATTTTGTGTTTATTTGTGTTATTTTTGTCTAATATTGTCTAATATTTAAATTTGTTTGGTGATCTGAAACATTTAAGTGTGACCATCATGCAAAAGAATAGAAAATCGGGAAAAGGGGGCAAACCCTTTTTCATACAACCATCTTATACTCGGCCTCCGTGTCTGGGGAAGTTCCCACCACGTCCCCTTATTAAATCTGGGCCCAGATTGACTCAAGCAGTCTTTCCATCCTGCAGTTTCATTTGGACTAAACTGTTCATTGTCTAATCCTAATTTTTATTCCCCTAACCCCCTTGATGTGTCTGATCATTGAGCTATGATAATGCTAGATTTTTGCAGAATCAATAAACCAATGTCTCGCAATGCGATGGTCTAATGTAATCATTTTAGCAATGGGGTCTAGCACTTTGTAGACCCTGATACTGCCCTTTTTAAAGGCTAAATCAAAGATGAAACTAAGAATATTAACGTGGTAGAATCAAACTGAATCATTAAATTGTCTCTTTCCAATAGTTTCCGTCTCTCCTCTAAGTGAGGAGATAAGCTAGGAAAGTGTATAGATAAAACTTCACACGTTTCGTTGTATCGATTCTCATGTAAACTCAGTTAATTATGAACTTTGTTGAAGTTTTGAGCGCAATTAAAAAAGGCTTTATCTGTTTGAATATGGATGACTGGCATATACAGTGCTTACAACGGCATTCGTAACAGGCGGTTTTCAATGTCATGCATTGATGAGAGGGGAGGAGAAGAAGCTTAGATCAGCATCACGGGACTTGGTTGCCTTCTTCAGCTAATTTCTAGATTGCCCAGTCACTTCATCACATTTACAGCCATCAGTTTATGAATCTGTGTGCTGGTCTTGAATGTTTTATGATGTATTAAGGCTAGTCAGGTTGACATTTTCGAAGTTGTGTACTTGAAAGCATTTTATTGCATCACATCTTCTCCTTACCGGTACATTTACTTTGTGGTTATAGATGTTGATGGACTCATCACCCAGGCTTTGCTGACGGGTAACTTTGAAAGTGCAGTTGATCTATGTTTGCACGATAATCGTATGGCTGATGCAATCATCCTGGCCATCGCTGGAGGACCAGATTTATTGGCAAAGACGCAAACAAAGTACTTTGCTAAATCGCAAAGCAAAATAACAAGGGTATGTGCTTTTTCTTTCTTACTTCATATGGGTATAAAGTCAGTAAATAATGTTTAGCCATGTAATTAAGGTATAGTTGTGGTTCTCTGCTGGGTCCTGGAAGGCCTGAACCTCTATTCGTGAGGAAGGTGATCTGGCATAACTCTTAGATGTATGGCAAAAGGGTAGTCTTGGCACATCTATACCCTGAATAGAAAGAATGGTATAATATACAATGGTATGACAAAAGTACGCAAACGTGTAAGTCAAACATCTTGCCCAAATATGATGTTAACATATCCTTAACAATGATAATTTCTTTTGGGGTCCCCACATTTCCTAGAATGAAAGCTCTGAACCTTTTACTCATAGCAACCTCTATGGATCTCCAAGAATGTGATGAAATGGCTCCATCGCATACTTACAATGGCAGACTGTACAAGCAATGTGTTAAGGCAGGCTGCAATCTGAGGAAACACTGCTCCCAAGACCAGTATCTCAGCCGACAGATGACTGGTATGGAAAGCACATGTACCTACGTGAGCTCAAGAGAAGGTCTGTGACAGGAGAAGATCTAAATCTTCTCCTTGGTGGACTGAGCACGGAGTACTGATGCTAGAGAAAAAATACTTTGTGCTAATCCAGCCAAGGAGAATATTATCTTCTTCTCCAGTTACATCCCTTCTCCTCGGCTCGTGGAGATATTACAATACAGCTCTTTTAGTTGAGACACATTTCGGGAACTCTGTTTCTCCAGACTGAAGCTCATCCTAACACATGACTTGGACGGGCTGCCTCTTGAATTATGTAACAAATGAAAATTGGACTGTGGTTGTTTTTCAGCAATAACCCTCCAAACTATGGTTTGTATTGTCAATTCATAAGTGCTTGCATTTGATTGGATACAGGAAATGAGCAAATTGTTTTGGAAAACCCCAGTCCAGGACAGTGCACTTTGTCCTTGGAGAGGAGCTGCGTGAATTTCCTGTACTTCCAGGAACCCGTGCTCTTCTAATGATTTGCTGAGCTGGTGCGTTCTTACCTTTGCGCCATATGGAGCACAACTGATGTAATGTCAGGCTGACAAATCAAAAGCCACATTAACTCCTTCAAGCCCTTTTTCGTTTTTGCTTTTCTGTTTTTCGCTTCCCTTCTTCCCAGAGCCATAACTTTTTTATTTTTCCGTCAATATGGCCATGTGAGGGCTTGATTTTTGCAGGACAAATTGTACTTTAGAAAGGCATCATTGGTTTTACCATATTGTGTACTAAAAAATGGGGAAAAAATTCCAACTGTGCTGAAATTGCAAAAAAAGTTCAATTCCACAACGGTTTTTTGGATATTTTTTTTTACCAGGTTCACCAAATGCTAAAACTGACCTGCCATTATGATTCTCCAGGTCATTATGAGTTCATAGACACCAAAGATGTCTAGGTTCATTTTTATTTAAGTGGCGGAAAAAAATCCAAAGGTTGTTTAAAAAAATAAATGGTGTCATTTTCCGAGACCCGCAACGTCTCCATGTTTTGTGATCTCTAGTTGAGTGAGGGCTTACTTTCTCCTTCGCCTCATTGGGGGACACAGACCATGGGTGTATGCTGCTGCCACCAGGAGGCTGACACTAAGTAATACAAAGAAAAAGTTAGCTCCTCCCCTGCAGTATACACCCTCCTGCTGGCTCCCAGCTAACCAGTTCTTGCTTAGTGTCCGTAGGAGGCACACGGACGGGTCTGCTATTCAGACCCAAAGAACTCTTTTTTACCGTTTTTTACTTTTTACTACGGTCGAATGGGGCGACGGATTCTTTCATGTTCCGATCTCCTCGAACCATCAACAGGCGAGCACGGGAGTTTTACCTCTCCGTATCCTCTCCTGCGACGTGGGAAGCCACTGCCTGAGCTGATTCTAGGGGCGACGGGCCCCTTCAAGGGCACCGATCTCCCCCCTCCCTTATCAGACGAGCACTGGAGTTTCACCTTCAGTATCCTCTTCTGCAGCCAGGACTATTGCCGGACATTCAGCCCTGTCCACCAGGTTTTACCCTCGGCTGTACAGAGGCACCTTCCAGCGTGGCGTCCGAGCAGCCCCCACTGCATCACCACTGAAAAAGCGGATGATGGAAGGAGGCAGACGGTTCCTCTCCACCCCTCTTCTGCAGGGATGGTGGATGGAGGCTCCCCAACCCTGCACCGTCCTATCTACCCGGGCACAGCTCCTACCTGCAGCATCTGCCATGGTTCCCCTCCATATTGGGGTAAGTGCTCCGTGAGATTTGGGTTTTCCGGCGGTCAGAGGAGGGCTCCATAGCGACTGGGTCCCCACAGAGCTTCGCGGCCGCCCCCCTATTCAGGCGCTTCTCGTTCCAGACGAGATCTCGGCGGCCATCTTCTTCCTCCTCCATTGCGGTCACTACTTCTTCTGGAGGGGGCTGCGGCCGGCGTTTTTTCAGCGCTGAAGTCAGCGCTATTCCAGACGGGGGACTCAGAACCTGAGTAAGGTGAATCGCGCCCCCCCCCCCCCCCGGCACGCATCCTGGCAGCATAAAGGGACTAGCTTTCCCTGTTTTTTATATACTTAAGGCTGCAATCTCTGGTGCTCCTGCACACTACAGACCGTATAGTACAGTGTGCAGGCTTGCAAACTGAGAGCTGTGAGTTCCCAGCAACAAAGCTCTCATGACTCATTCCCTGGTGACTCATTCCCTGGTGACTCATTCCCTGGTGACTCATTCCCTGGTGACTCATTCCCTGGTGACTCATTCCCTGGTGACTCATTCCCTGGTATTTGATACTCTGCCCGGTAGTCGCTGGGCCCATAGGTGCATCCCCAGCTTTCCATGCCTTTTTATTAAACCCAGGACCAGCATTCCCTGGTCTTAAGGGTCCCCTAGTTTTAAAAGGGTCACATCCCCAGCATTCTCTGCTCTGCCAGAAGCCGGTCTCCTTTTCCTTAGTACTTAATCAGGCCAGTATGCCCTGGTCTTAAAGGCACAGGGCCAGTAGGCACTGGTCTTAAAGGCACATGGCAAGTATGCCCTCGTCTTAAAGGCACATGACCAGCATCCCTGGTCTTAAAGGAGCATGACCAGCATTCTTGTTCTTAAAGGCACATTACCAGCTTTGCTGGTCTTTAAAGCACTTGTTCCAACATTCCTCTCATGACCAGTATTCCTGGTCTTAAAGGCACGTGACCAGCATGCCCTGGTCTTATGGACTCGTGACCAGTATCCCCTGGTCTTAAAGACACGTGTCCAGTATACCCTGGTCTTAAAGGCACATGACCAGTATGCCCTTGTCTTAAAGGCACGTGACCAGTATTTCCTGGTCTTAAATGCACATGACCAGTATGCCCTGGTCTTAAAGGCACGTGACCAGTATCCCTTGGTCTTAAACGCTATAACCAGTATGCCCTGGTCTTAAAGGCACATGACTAGTACGTCCTGGTTTTTCAAGGCCATGACCAGTATGCCCTGGTCTTAAAGGCACGTGACCAGTATCCCCTGGTCTTAAACGCAATAACCAGTATGCCCTGGTCTTAAAGGCACATGACTAGTACGTCCTGGTTTTCTAGGCACATGACCAGTATGCCCTGGTCTTAAAGGCTCATGTCCAGTATGCCCTGGCTTTTAAAGGCACACGACCAGTATGCCCAGGTCTTTAAGGCACGTGACCATTATGCCCTGGACTTAAAGGCTCAGGACCAGTACGCCCTGGTCTTAAACGCAAATGACCAGCATACCCTGGTTTTAAGGGCACATGACCATTATCTCCTGGATTTCAGCATGCCCTGCTTTTAAAGGCACATGAACAGTATGTCATCTTACAAAAGGCACAAGACCAGTATTCCCTGGTCTTAAAGGCTCATGACCAGTAACCCCTAGCCTTAAAGGCGCATGACCAGTATTTACTGGTCTTAAGGGCACATCATCTATCCTAAGCTGGTCACCCTAACTGAGCTCTGGAGCACTCACATGCTCCCTCTCCTACAATGGGAGCCGTCGGCTAGCAGGGGCCGCAAGTATTCTAGAAAAACGTACAGGTACTAGAAAATCTCCATCAACATTTGACGGTGATGCACTGGAAGACCTCTAAGTAGGATACCATACCTGGTCGGAATTTTATGGGCGACGGGTCCCTTAAAGGGCTCCGATTTCCCCCCACACCTTCAACAGACGAGCACACGGAGTGTCGCCTCCATGTATCTTCTTCTGCATCCAGGTCTATCGCCACAACCTGCCCTGTCCACTCGGAAACCTCAATTCTGGGGATGTACTGAGGCACACATTTGTGGCGTCCCAACAAGGAGGTTTTCCCCCCTTTGTATCAGATGCAAGAAAGTGGACGATTCCTCTCCACGTCCCTGTTAAGAAGATGGTGGATCGAGGTTTTTCCTTATTTTCTTCTCTGCACGACGATGGCAGAGACCTGCTGGTTACAGTCCCGCATTCTGTCACTTGGCAGACTCGCCGGGCAGAATTTCTTGCGGTATTCCTACCAGTATCCTGGCCGGTGTATCATCAATTAAGATTCCACAGACGGTCGGATAGCAAATCTAGCTCGTTCCGTCTTGTGGTTTCGGGTTCAGCGCTCTACCCTTCCTTAGCCGCCACATGGGTTGCTTGACCAAAGGGAGAGAATGAAAGTCTCCGGGTCCCAGACCTTATCTACTTCGTTCCACAGTATAGCTGGCCAATCAAATCTTGTGAGCGCGAGACTAGCAAGGGATCGTATCTCTTCTTCAGGCTCAACCAGCAGTGGAAGCATTAGCCAGAACAGTCTAGATCTAAGGGATCTTGGTTCCAAAATGGAGGGAATGAAAAGTATCTCCATTCCTGGACCCCAAACTTCTAACAACCTTTGACAGGGCCCTTTCTTTTTTCGGATGGAGTTCCTCCGCTCAGCCACTACTTCAACAGAGAAACGTGGTTGTTTTCTGGCATCCATCGTCATTCGGGATTCTTACCCTCACATACCTATTTCTCCTCTCTACTATAATCTCTTCGCCTTTCCATTCGCGAACAGTATTTTCACGACCTGGCCCTTCTGCCTGGCTACCACACCAGAGTGGTCGCAAGGGTCATGACGGTTGTCATGTTCTTCTTGCACCTTAGAAGCATGGTCGTCCTGCCCTATTTGGTCAACTTTGTAGCCGCTCTCCTAGGACTACGCTGAGTCGTCCATATCACTTGCAATTACCTCTCTATTGGGCTAGCAGCTAAACTTAGACAAGTTTTTTTCCCTCATTCTCAGCCCAGCAGATCCTCTTTGAGGATGATCCTACCCAAGAAGGATGGTTATTCTCTCTCGGGTCTAGGTCGTGGCCCTTCTACAGGGAGCTTGCGCACTCGATCTCTCATTCCCTCGGTTCTTTCAATTCGCTAGGAGGGTTCTGAGGGAAAGGACGTCTACGGAAGCAGTTTCCTTCGCTGCGCTCGTTTTCTGCAAGTCAATCAGGCTCTCAAAGGGTAGTCTCTGAGCTCCTTTTTCTTCCAGAGCCTTCTCCTGGCCCAAGGGCTATTGCCAGTTTTCTTCTCCCGATCATCTCTCTGTAGATCCGAACGGTACGACTATTCCTTCAGCAGGCCCTCTGCCTTCTGGCGGGTCTTCAGTTGGATAATGCCTCGGCTGTGCCACAAGTTAGCCATCTAGCAAGTACCCTCAGTCAAGCACCATGGCTAAGGTACCTCGCACTCTCGGATGGGCCGAGATCTATCTTCGGTGATCTCAACAGTACATTCCCTGGAGTAGAACACTGGGCGGCAGACATATTCAGCCGTCCGGGTTTTTCATCAAGTGAGTGGGAACTTCACTCGGAAGTCTTCCATCGGACCTGCCTTCACTGGAGTACTCCAGAGGTAGTTCGGATGGCGTCCAAGCTGAACGCCAATGTACTCCAGTTCATGGTTTGGCCTCGCGATCCAAGACCATTGCAGTGCATGATCTATTCTTCCATGGTACCAATTTCCATAACCCCTCTTCCACTACGTCTGAAATCTTTTCGGAAGTGGGTAGGGCCCCAGTGATCCCGGGAGACCCGCACCGACCATGTCAGGTTTTTTCTCGCTTGCGGTACTAGTATTTTTCCGGCTTATTGTCTCAAGCTGGAAATATGGTCTTTCTTGCAGGCCTCAACCTGTAGTTCTTCCCTACCGCGTACCGTTAAATCCGTGGGACCTTAATGGTCCTGGGCATCTTACAGTGGACTCCTTTTCTGATCCGGATAGACTTTTCTATCAGGGAGGGTCTCTCCCCTTCTTTCTCTGCGTTCTTGTCCTCCTGATGAGTCTTCAGATCTCGACGCTCTGTTCTTTATCTTTTTTCCTTATTACCTTCAAGGCAAGGTTGCCCTCTAGCCATCCCCTTCCCTCGTTGCCAAGGGGTATTATATCTCCACTGTTGCAGGGGCATCGTCCTCTCATCTCCTTCGGCTCTAGTCCACAAAGCGGAATGGGTTCTCCATAATCTGGAAGAAGCGAGTGCTCCGAGTGGGTACGTATCGAGGACGACGTCCTCCCAAAGGTTGGACATTTTACTCGGGTTTTTCGATGGTAAGTAGGCTTCCTGACGGTCGCAGGAAGGGTTTAGCCGTTTTTCTTCGGCCACGTTAGTCTGGTGGATTCTTTTCTCCATCCAGGAGTCCTTTCGCGCTAGATGCCAGCCTATCTCCCTGTCTGAGGGCTCTAGGCGCCAGACGTCGGCAAGCACGACCGCAGGCTTGCGAATTCCTCCAGGCCGCATGCATTCTTGAAGCACTATAATTCACTCACTTCCACAGATGTGAGTCTGGGCAGGTGGACTTTGCAGGCCGCGGTGGCGCACTTGTAAGTAGCGGCTACACGGCCTGAAGTGATGTTGTCCCCACCCAGGGACTGCTTTGGGACGTCCCATGGTCTGTGTCCCCCAATGAGGCGAAGGAGAAATAGTGATTTTTGTGTACTCACCGTAAAATCCTTTTCTCCAAGCCATTCATTGGGGGACACAGCTCCCACCCTGTTATTAGCTTATGCTTTGTTTTTATCTTTTGATATGTTATACTCTTATATATAATGTGACATGCTTTACGCTTATATGTCGTTATTGATCTCCTACTGCTTTTGCACCGAACTGGTTAGCTGGGAGCCAGCAGGAGGGTGTATACTGCAGGGGAGGAGCTAACTTTTTCTTTGTATTACTTAGTGTCAGCCTCCTGGTGGCAGCAGCATACACCCATGGTCTGTGTCCCCCAATGAATGGCTTGGAGAAAAGGATTTTACGGTGAGTACACAAAAATCACTATTTTTGTGCGCCGAGCTGACGTTTTTATTAATACCATTTTGGTGCAGATACGATCTTTTGATCGCCCGTTATTGCGGCAACCAAAAAAACGTAATTCTGGCTTTTTGACTTTTTTTCTAGGCTACGCCATTTAACGATCATGTTAATTTTTTTATATTGATCGGGCGATTCTGATTGTGGTGATACCAAATATGTGTATGTTTTGAGGTTTTTTTATTGTTTTATTTTGAAAGGGGTGATTTCAAGTTTTGGGGTTTTTGTTTTTTTTACCTTTTTTTATATTTTTAAAAGCTTTTTTTTTTTTTTTTTTTACTTTTGGCATGCATCAATAGTCTCTATGGGAGACTCGATGCTGCCATAACCCGATCGGCTCTGCTACATACAGGCGATGATCTGGTCACCTGTATGTAGCTGAATTACTCACTTGCTATGAGCGCCGACCACTGGGTGGCGCTCAAAGCAAGCCGGCAATGACAACCTAAGAAGTCTGTAGGAGACCACAGGTTGTCATGCCAACCCATCAGTGACCCATGATCATATGACGGGGGTCACCAATGGGTGGATTTCCGGCCCGAAGGCTGGAAGTGCGTGTTAAATGCCGCTGTCAGAGCGATTCCACCCACGACTGTTCCAGGCTGTTTAAAACAGCTGACATTTGTCCGGAAAGATGTCGGCACAGCATCGGAGCCCACATCAAAGGGGGAGACACGACATGCCCATGTCGTGAAGGGGTTGAGGAACCCGCAAGGTAAAACAATTTGTGCTGCTCCTGTCCACGGTTAGAGTGCATGTGGACCGGGGGTTGTGTGTAGAATTTCGCTCACCTCTATGGGATACTGATCAGATGCAATGTGTCTTTATTTAGCTGATCACGGCTGTCGTTACCAAGAACTGGAGTGATATTGTGGAATCTTGCGATCTTAAGAATTGGAGAGAGGCACTAGCTGCAGTGCTGACCTATGCCAGGCCTGAGGAATTTGCCTCCCTATGCGGTATGAATCTGGGATTCTTATTTTTGGGAAGCCTTTGTGTTGTCGATTTAAGGAAATGTGAAAAGAATATAATTTGTTTTCTTTTTCTTGTATTGTGCAGAGATGAAATATTATTCAAAACCTCAAAATTAATATTCACCATATCACTGTTTTACCCTTGTATATTATTTCAAGTGTAATTTCACAAAAAGAGAGCCTTTACAAAACCTTTGACATGTCACGGAGGTTTGTCGAGTATTGCCAGACAATTATCCAGGGGTTGAGACCTCTGACTGAAGCACCCAGCTGAGCACGGTCTTTCCGCACAGGTTCTAGATGAGCTCATACACTTTCTATTGAGCCGATCTTCATTCTCGGAGGAGATCAGGACTCCGCTGAACCCTACTTCTTCATTTAGTGCAATCAGTGAGTGCGATGAGGTTTTCAGGGAAGGTTAAAGTTCGCTTGTCAACTAATGGTACATGACTAATTTGACCTCATTAACATTGTGTCTGAAAGCACTCGGATGCAGTAATGTTTAGTTTTGCAAGTTAATGTAATCGTGATATCTACCTTAGAATAATGTGTTTTACTGATTGTGACTACAGACCTGCTGGGTTCCAGACTTGAGAAGGAAGGTGATCCGTCTCTGCAGGCAGAAGCTTGCCTATGCTACTTCTGCGCAGGGAATGTGGACAAACTGGTGGCCTGCTGGACCAAAGCTCAGGATGGAGTCAGCCCACTCTCATTGCAGGTGAATGTTGTGAACTCTTTATCCACATATATCTGAGGATTATACTCTCCATTCTTGAAACATCTTTGTGGAGACACGGGGCTCAGTGGGTGCTCTCAACCTGGCTGGCTTAGAAAGACTGCATGGACCAGGGCTCATCCCACTGAACACTCGTACTCCTTTCTCCTGGGCGGAATACTACTCCGGCAACACAGGTTGAGGGTATCACAATGGGGTGATACTTTATTAATCTTTCAGTTTAACTAAAACAGCACACAGTTTAATAAAGGACACATAGATTACATAGCAAAATTCTGCTGACTGATTCCCTTAATTAGATTGTATATAGTGGTCTGGGTGAAAGAGTGAGGTGCATATTGGAAGCTAGCTGGTGGCATGCGTTAATATTGAACTAATCCTTTTTTTCAGTTTAACTTTCTTTTCCGTTTTATGTATCGAATTTGTTTAGGATCTTATAGAAAAAGTGGTTATTCTTCGTAAAGCTGTGCAAGTCACCCAAGCTGTGGAAACGCAAGATGTAGGGTTCCTCCTGGCTGATAAGATGAGTCAGTATGCCATCTTACTGGCAGCTCAGGGAAGTCTTGCAGCAGCTATGGCATTTTTGCCCACCAGTAGCAACCAGGTGAGTAGCAGTGGACAGTGTGCAACTAAAACACTAGCGTCACCGACGCCAGTGTAAAAGCCATTCTTTTCATGTCTAATTCGTTCTCTTTTACCATTATATATACAACAATAAATTAGGTCTCTCAGAGTACCCAATCACTGTACCCATAAGCCTATCCGCCCAATAAAGTAATGTCTCGGGTGCTTCATTAGGAAGACAGCTAAAGCTATGGTTTTGTTTAGATGTGTCCCCCCCCCACCCCCATTGAAGGCTATGAGAAAAGAGATTTTACAGTGAGTACCAAAAATCCTGTTTCTCTCAACAATAGAACTATTATAACATATGAACATTGTAAAGCGATATCTCCCGCTCAGGCCTTTCTTCTACGTGCGAAAAAGGAGAGGTGTTCTATTGCTCATAATCCTGTCTCCCCAGTTAAGAGATTTCTCGAGCACTTCATTGGAAGGACACCGCTAAATAAAACCATGGTTTCCAGTGTCCCCCAAGAAAGGCTACAAGAAAGATCTTACGAAGAGTCCTAAAGAAATCCTCTTTTCTTGGGTGCTTCTTTAGAGGACACATAAAACCATGGTTTAGTTTAGATTTGTCCCCCAATGAAGGCTATGAGAAAAGAGATTTTACAGTGAGTACCAAAAATCCTCTTTCTCGCATCAAGTTGAATTATTATACCATACAGTCATTATAAAGTGATCTCTCACGCAGGCCTCTCTTCTGTGTGTTAAAAAGAAGAGAAACGGTATTGCTGGAGGTACCATCCTGGGGACCAAGTGCATGAGCAGCCGTCAGGTCATGGATGTGTAGCGTGCTACAGCGTTTGAGAAGCTGACTGCTTTTTAATAAGGGGTTGTCTTAATTATACACCGCTTTTTTAATTTGCCCTACTCTAAATTTATATACCGAGCACTTAAAAAAAATGTTAATGAAATTCTCTTTTTAGGCATAGTTCAACTTATACGGTAGCTACGATCAAAATGATTCAATCACTTTTATTGCAAATTCGGTTTGTTCGAAAAATGTACACGCTTTCTGCTGTTTCCAATAAAACATTGAAACAAGAAGAAATTAAATAGTTCAGCGCAACTAATATAACAAGTGGGTTCTCCAAATTCAGGTAAAATGCCACTTTAACTGACAACTTCAATCTTTGCATTAGTCAACCCCTTTATGACAAGCATCTGTAGTAGTTCTTAGACCCTGTGGGCTGTTATGACCTGCCGCAGACATGATGCATGTCCAGACACCAGCTTCTAGCAGCATTCCTGAGAAATCATAGCTCATTCCTTATGGGGAATGGCCTCCAGGTCTATGCGTTGTCCAAAAAGTTAAGAGCTCATTGCCTGCACTAACAAGGAAAATGAGACAACGGCATTTAATGTTCCTGGAGATACAGCTGGAAGCAGAATTCACAGTTCAAAGGTAAAGGAACGCTGACACTATATGGACCACCGACTATCACAAGATGCCTGAGGAGGCAGGTGATCAAAAACTGACAAGTGACTGCAAAAGACCTACAGCAGCAGGCACTAAGGTTTCAGTGTGCCAAGTAAGGCTCACAATAAATGCTGAAGGTCTCCATGCCCAGACCCCATCATGTACGCCTCTACTAACCCAAAACAAGAGACATTTGTTCCAATGTGCTCAAACCATATAACTGGTCACAGTCACCTGACTTGATCCACATAGAAATCTTTGGTTAAAGGAGGTTGCAGCATGGAAACCACAGAATATTAATGAACTGGAGGCCATTGCCCATTAGGAATTATTGTAGATTGCTGAAGAAAGCTGCCAGTAGCTGGTATCTGGTTATGTATCACATTTTGCAGCAGGTCATTACAGCCAAAGGTCTATACTAAGTACTAAGACACTGGTCATGAAGTCGGTGACTAATTCTGAGACTTCGGTAGTCGGTAAAAGTGGCATTTTAGCTGAATTTGGAGAAACCACTTGTTATATTAGTTGTATTGTTGAGCTATGTAAATTATTATTGGTTTATTGTACACAGCAAAAAGTTTGTACATTTTACTAATTAACCTAATTTGTGATGGGGGTGCATGAGTGGTTTATTTTACCTGCATTGCCTACTAGAATACTGCAGAAAATAAGAATCTGTACGAGAAGAATTGTCATATCTAATTAGAATTACTGATACATGACAATCCGCTGTTGAAATAAATGGAGAACTGAACTATGAAAATCATAAAGTTTACACAAAAGATTGATCTACAAGGAACGAATAAGTTTTGTGTAAACTAATCTACCATTTTTCCACTACTCTTTGTACTTTGTCCTTCTGTCTATACTGATCCAGAGCTGGAGGTAAGTATAGGGTGAGATAAAGTAGTAACTAACACGTGAATCCGCCACAATGTCTTCTTCAGCATTCTAGATTAAATGTATATGTATTGTAAAAAATATTATTATCTGTAGTAACGTTTTTAATAATTCAGTGCTAAAGTGCTCAAAATAGTATAAGTCCTGCATCGGTGGAGCAATTCTCCCCTCTGCAAATTCCTTAGAGGGGTTGTCCACTACTAGGGAAACCCCTTCTTGAGTCAAATGTTGGTCCCCATAAAATAATAAAGCCTATACTCTCCTCCCGTGTCAGTGCCATTCCAGCAGTATCGGCACTCACGCTCTCTCCTAGGGCTACCGTGCGATTGTTGTGACACATGATGCCGGCACCCAATGAGTTCTGGCGTCACTGTTCCCGCCTTCAGACAAATAAAGCCTATACTCGCCTTCCATGTCAGTGCCATTCCAGCGGTATCAGTACTCGCGCTGTCTCCTAGGTCTCCCATGCGATTGTTGTGACACATGATGCCGGCGCCCAGTGAGTTCTGGCGTCCCTGTTCCCTCCTTCGGACAAATAAAGCCTATACTCTCCTCCTGTGTTAGCGCCGTTCCAGTGGTATCGGCACTCGCGCTCTCTCCTAGGGCTCCCGTGCGATTGTTGTGACACATGATGCCGGCACCCAATGAGTTATGGCGTCACTGTTCCCTCCTTCGGACAAATAAAGCCTATACTCTCCTCCAGTGTCGGTGCCGTTCCAGCATTGTCGGCACTCACGCTCTCTCCTAGGGCTACCGTGCGATTGCTGTGACATGATGGCGGCACCCAATGAGTTCTGGCGTCACTGTTTCCTCCTTCGGACAAATAAAGCCTATACTCGCCTTCCGTGTCAGTGCCATTCCAGCGGTATCAGTACTCGCGCTGTCTCCTAGGTCTCCCATGCGATTGTTGTGACACATGATGCCGGCGCCCAGTGAGTTCTGGCGTCCCTGTTCCCTCCTTCGGACAAATAAAGCCTATACTCTCCTCCTGTGTTAGCGCCGTTCCAGTGGCATCGGCACTCGCGCTCTCTCCTAGGTCTCCCGTGCGATTGTTGTGACACGTGATGCCGGCGCCCAGTGAGTTCTGGCGTCACTGTTCCCACCTTTGGACAAATCGAACATGAAGAGGAAGCCCGGGCTGCAGCTACTCTCGGACTTCTTCCTGCTCAGTTAGACAGGAGGTGGAGGACTATGATGCCATCGCTGATTGGGCACGGGAGAGCGAGTGCCGACACCATGGGAAAGGTGCCAGCACAGGAGGTGACTACAAGCTATATTTTATGCGTGCCAAGCGAGGGTTATAACAAGAAGTAGTGGCCAACTTCTTTACGTATTGCAATCTGGTATACTTTATACAATTTCTTCCCTTCTCCAGCTGAACATTGTGCAGTTGCGGGAGAGATTGTCTCGAGCACAAGGAGAAAGTGACGTGACTCCCACTATGGGAACTCGTGCAACATCGGTGGCTCAACCACGCATGCCAACACACATGAAACCAACACCAGAAAACCAGTACTACCCACAGGTAAAAAGCAAAATAACAAATATTCTTGCTGATTTCTAGCTTTAGATGGACATGTGTGTTTGTTCAGTACTGTGAGATCTTTAAAGGGGTTGGGGTTTTCTAATTTTTATGTAAGTCCAGCTTAATTATTGTGTCGTGAAAACTGAAACTTTCCTCACCAATTAAAGGGAAGTTAGTGAAGCAAGAGCTGGCCGTGTTTTGGGCAGCATGAATCATTGGATAGGTTCCCTTTCATGATCTATTCTTGCTATCAGTGAGTGGAAACCTTCCTATTAACAATCATAGGCTGGAAAAATGACTTATATGGGTATATCTCCAGGATCCTACCCCAATACATAGTAGTTGTAATAATAATATTAATATTAGCAAATACCTCCAATTAGAAATCTAGTATCATTCTTCTGATTAGCTATGTTGCTTACCTCATGTGCAGAGCATTGCAGTCACTTAGATATCCATGGTTACGACCACTGACTGTCACTATACGAGTGATCGTAACCATGGATACCTAAGCTACTGCAATGCCCTGCACATGGGGTAAGCAACATGGCTAATCAGAAGAACTATCCTACTTTTTTAATTGGAGGTATTTGCTAATATTATTATTATTATGACACCTACTACATTTTGGGGTAGCTTCTTAGAGATGGGAATACCCCTTTTAAGTTTATATATGTCAGAGATGAAAGTTTTCCAAAGTTTTAGCCATGCAAAGCAATCTTCTCTTGAGCTATGCGCAAAGGATCGCAGTAGAATATGTAGGTACAATGCTGCCTGGCTCACAGGACATTAAGCCGACTGAGAACACACCTAGAATGGATATAATTGTATATTAAAACAAAAAAGCTTTTTTTCTTCCCAGGTAATAGTAACGGTATTTGAGCCGGTAAATGTTATTTTCCAAGCTTTATATTTTTCCAGTATAGTACAAAATACTGTGGCTGATTTATTGTGACCGTCCTCTTCTCCCTCTTGAACACCCATCTTTCACACTATGCTTTTCTATATCACTCGTACCAAGCAGACGGTGGCATTTGTCTCTGTAGGACCAATAGGAAAGCGGCCACCCTTTAACCAAGGCAGAATTTAGCTGTAATCTTTAGTTTTTTCCAGTGATTTTTATTTCTTTATTCACCTCAGGCTAGAATTGCCCCTACTGTCACTTCCTGGAGTAACAAAAACCCTACTGCCCTTCCCAGCTTTGCACCTGCTGCCTCCTCTTCCTTTGACACCCAGGTATTACATTGCAGTACATGGAAGGTTTGCCTCTTTTCTTTTGCAGTGTCACTGGGCATGCTCTAATCTTGCGCAGCACATCACATATTGCGCAGCACTTGCTATCAGAAAAAGAGACTTTCTTTGCGCTGATTTTGTAGCTTGCTGCCTATAGATATATTGCACTGCTGTTAATGCGATCGAAAGTCGACTTCTTATGAACATAGACTTGTTTCACCTGAAAAGTTGAAAAATGATTGTAGCAAAAAAACACCTTAGCTGTTAAAAGATGTGAAAAAAGTTTGTTTTTTCTTCCATTTTACAGAGAGAAAATGCGCCACCACCAGGCTTCAACATTCCTGGTAACTTGTACCCACCTGCTGTAGGAGCCCCAGCTCTGCCGCCAGATTCGAATGCCAACCCGTATAATATAGGCGGTCGGCAACCGTACCCACCAAGTATGTATTTATGTGGTGTTATTATGGGCAAATGTCTGCATTCTTGCTTCTTAGGACTGTAGCAAGTGTTCTTCATACAGACTTTTTTGCATACCACGTACCTCTCGTATAGAAATGTATTAATTCGAGACAATTGCATGTAATGAACACCTTATATCTGATTTTGCATATATTTCACTTAGAGTTGGTTCCAATTTATTTGCACATCCCGTTCCATCAGCCATGATCTGTGGCCGCTGCACGAGAGCGGTGATACCGCCCCTTACCTGCCGCCATCTAATGCTCTACTTTTGATTTGCCCTCCTTGAGTGACCTCAACATTGCAGCTCGATGCACTTGTATCGTCACACCAGGCCAGCTCATCAAAAGAATAACCACAGATACCAGCAAGTAAGAGACATTACTCCCGCCGATGTGTAGCGGCCACAGACCGTTGTCACGGCCGATAGAATTGGTGGAAAAAGGATCTGTATGTCCAACTCCACCATATGTATGCATATCTTCTCTCTCTATTTTAATAATGTTGTTTCATTTATTTCAGTTACATCTAAAAAAAATTATATATTTAAAACCAGGGCTGTGGAGTCAGTAAGCCAAACCTCCGACTCCTCAATTTCAATGACACTGACTCCGACTCCACCAAAATGGGCTCTGACTCCACGACTCCGACTCCACGGCCCTGACAGGACTATGGAGTCGGTAGGCCAAACTTCTGACTCCGACTCCTCAATCTCCATGACACTGACTCCGACTCCACCAAAATGGGCTCTGACTCCACGACTCCGACTCCACGGCCCTGACAGGACTATGGAGTCGGTAGGCCAAACCTCAATTTCCATGACACTGACTCCGACTTCACCAAATGGGCTCCGACTCCACGAATCTGTTAATACTTTACATAGATGCAGAGCAGCGTTCACAATCTGGTTGGTTTCTATTATAGCATTGGGCTGTAATAAAAGTAATCAATTAAGAGTGGTGTAATGTTGCAAAATTACTCAAATTTATGTAAGATTGTCTTAAAGGGAATCTCCAGCCCCTCCTAAGCTGCTACCATAGCTTTATAAGCATATTCTGGGATTATAAGAAAGTACTTTCTGTGCTATACACTTATTTCTATGTTTAAAAAAATCAAGTTATAAACCGGGCTCACAGTATGCAAATAATTCAGGACTAGTCCATCAAGGTATTACTGCCCCCAGACTAGTCCTGCCTCCGATAGGGTATTGCTGCCCCCAGACTAATCCTGCCTCCGATAGGGTATTGCTGCCCCAGACTAGTCCTGCCTCCGATAGGCTATTGCTGCCCCAGACTAGTCCTACCTCTGATAGGGTATTGTTGCCCCCAGACTAGTCCTGCCTCCGATAGGGTATTGCTGCCCCCAGACTAGTCCTGCCCCTGATAGGTTATTGTTGCCCCCAGACTAGTCCTGCCTCTGATAGGGTATTGCTGCCCCCAGACTAGTCCTGCCTCCGATAGGGCATTGTTACCCCCAGACTAGTCCTGCCTCCGATAGGGTATTGTTGCCCCCAGACTAGTCCTGCCTCCAATAGGGTATTGCTGCCCCCAGACTAGTCCTGCCTCCGATTTTGTAATCATGCTCAAAGGAGCAGGTTAAGATCCACTGCACAGGCAACATCAGCATCAAGGTTCTGCAGCTCCCACGCATGAACACAATATTCACTTGCCATGTGCAATAAAGTAGCTAGCTGCCGTGCAGGCGTCAGTAATACCCATCTGAGCATGAGCATAGTCCTGATGAAGCTGGGGAGTGTATGCTAATGGCCACAAAGAATGTTGCACTCATGCGTGAGCTTTTCAGGGCCTGATGGTTACGTCACCTGTGTGGTGCAAGTTAATCATGCGCTCCTAGGTGTGATTCCAAGATCCCAGGCAGGACTAGTCCTGGATAATTTGCATACCACGAGCCAGATTTATAACTTGATTTTTTAGACTCACAAATAAGTGTAAGGCACATAATAGAACCTCCTTATAATCCAGCACTAAGCTTACATAAAGTTATGATGGCAATTTAAGACGGGCTGGGGAGTATACAGGGTCCCTTTAAATTGTGTACATGGGATTTTACAGTATTATACTAATTATTTTAAGGGCATAAATATATTTTAGTCTTACTAACAAGAAAAAAATGAATGGAAACAAGGTAATGCTGTGAACCTGTTATGGTGGACTAGATGGTGGCTCTAACGCATTGGATATTCTAGAATATGTATGTAGCTTATTTATGCATATTTTAGAATAATACAATGAATACACAAAATTCGGCTGGCCGGGCGCGACCAATTAGCGAAGCGTGGTTCAAATCCCGCGCCAATTCGCGGCCGGAGTGCGCCTGTCGCTGATTGTTCGCGGCCGGCCACGTAGTATATAGCACAGCCACGTAGTATATAGCTTATAACACAGCCACGTAGTATATAACACAGCCCACGTAGTATATTGCAAAGCCACGTAGTATGTAGCACAGCCCACGTAGTATATAGTGCACAGCCCACGTAGTATATTGCACAGCCCACGTAGTATATTGCACAGCCTACGTTGTATATTGCACAGCCTACGTTGTATATTGCACAGCCACGTAGTATATTGCACAGCCACGTAGTATATTGCACAGCCCACGTAGTATATAGCCCAGCCACGTAGTATATTGCACAGCCCACCCAGTATATTACACAGCCACGTAGTATATTACACAGCCCACGTAGTATATAGAACAGCGACGTAGTATAAAACAGCCCATGCAGTATATAACAGAGCCCAAGTAGTGTATAACACAGCCCACGTAGTGTATAACACAGCCACGTAGTATATAACACAGCCCACGTAGTATATTGCACAGCCATATAGTATATTGCACAGCCCACATAGTATATTGCACAGCCACGTAGTAAATTGCACAGCCCACGTAGTAAATTGCACAGCCCACGTAGTATATTGCACAGCCACATAGTATATAACACAGCCCACGTAGTATATAGCAAAGCCACGTAGTATATTGTACAGCCCACGCAGTATATAACAGCCCATGCAGTATAGAACAGCCACGTAGTCCCACATAGTATATAGCACAGCCAAGTAGTATACTGCACAGTCCATGTAGTATATAGCACAGCCCACGTAGTATATAACACAGCCACATAGTATATAACAGCCACGTAGTATATTACACAGCCCACGTAGTATATAGCACAGCCACGTAGTATATTGCACAGCTGACGCAGTATATAGCACAGCCCATGCAGTATTACAGCCACGTAATACATTACACAGCCCACGTAGTATATTGCACAGCCGACGTAGTATATAGCACAGCGACGTAGTATATAACACAGCCCATGCAGTATATAGCACAGCCCACGTAGCATATAGCACAGCCACGTACTATATTGCACAGCCACGTACTATATTGCACAGCCACGTACTATATTGCACAGCCACGTAGTATATTGCACAGCCACGTAGTATATAGCACATTCCGCGTTGTATATAGCACAGCCCACGTAGTATATAGCACAGCCCACGTAGTATATTGCACAGCCGACGCAGTATATTGCAGAGCCCACGCAGTATATAGCACAGCCCACGCAGTATATAGCACAGCCCACGCAGTATATAGCACAGCCCACGCAGTATATAGCACAGCCCACGCAGTATATAGCAGAGCCCACGCAGTATATAGCACAGCCCACACAGTATATTAAACAGCCCATGTAGTATATAGCACAGCCACGTAGTATATAACACAGCCACATAGTATATTACACAGCCCACGTAATATATAACACAGCCACGTAGTATATTATACAGCCCACGTAGTATATAGCACAGCCCACGCAGTATATTACAAAGCCACGTAGTATATTGCACAGCCACGTAGTATATTGCACAGCCACGTATTATATTGCACAGCCGACGTAGTATATAACACAGCCCACGCAGTATAAAGCAATGTGGGCACCATATCTCTGTTAAAAAAAGAATTAAAATAAAAAATTGTTATATACTCACCCTCCGACGGCCCCCGGATCCAGCCCAGGCCTTTCCCTCTCCTCGCGCGCCGCTCCGGTCCCAAGTGGCAATAACACGTGATGATGTAGCGGTCTCGCGAGACCGCTACGTCATCTCCGGTCATTGTCGCAATGCATTCTGGGGACCGTAGCGGCACTCGAGGAGCTGGAAAGGCCTGGGCTGGATCCGGGGGCCGTTGGAGGGTGAGTATATAATGTTTTTTTTAATTATTTTTAACATATGTTTTTACTATTGATGCTGTATAGGCAGCATCAATAGTAAAAAGTTTGTCACAGAGAAGGTTAATGGCAGCGTTAACGGACTGCCTTACACCGTGTTATGCCGCGGTGTAAGGCAGTCCGGTTAACACTATGTGGGCGCTGAATAGAGGGGAGTGGGGGGGGGGGCACTGACTGCAAGGGAGGAGGGAGGGGCCAATTCGCGGCCAGACTGTGCCCGTCGCTGATTGGTCGCGGCCTCGGGCCGCGACCAATCAGCAACGCGGGATTTCCGTGACAGACAGACAAACAGATGGAAGCGACCCTTAGACAATTATGAACAGCGATGTGAGCTCCGGGTATAGGTGCACAGCTTGAAAAAAGAGTTTCCATCAACAATGTAAAAGCAGAAAAAGATGTGGCACTCACCCATGAGCTGAGTAAACGAAGACCTTTATTGAACCATGATCGGTCTATGGACAAAGTTTGTGGAACAAACCAGTGCAGGAGGAATGCGGGGAAGGACGACGTCCTTCCCCGCATTCCTCCTGCACTGTCTCGTCCCAGGACTTCGTTTACTCAGCTCATGGGTGAGTGCCGCATCTTTTTCTGCTTTTACATTGTTGATAAATATATTTAATATTTGCATGATACTGCTTTCTATTATACGGAGACTAATATTGTTACTAATTTTATATTTTTGTTCCTCTTCGTTTGATATAGCCTATCCACCTTCTCAGCAGTATTATGGCTCTGAGGGACCGGCTGTCTATCAACCTCAACCGTCGGCCTCCATTCCCTCTGCCTCTCCCTACCATAACCCTTCTTACACCTCGTCTGCTCACTCTGCTCCTCAGCCGCACTATCCTGTGCAACCTCCGCACCCTCCAGTGTCCACACCGTCTTCTCCTCATTCTTTCCCGCCTCCTGGACCATCCTTCCAGCATGCCAGGCCAGGAGCGCCAGCTAGCTCTGCTCCTTATGCAATGCCTCCACCTGGATCTACAGGTACTCTGCATCCCAGAGAACAGGTCTGAGCATGAATCGGGGGGAGGGAGCGCGGGATTTTTAGCCCACTGGGAAAATAACACGTAAATGCTTGTCTACGACTTGCTTACAGGTTTATGCTCTATTTTTTGTTTATTTGTGTATCGTTACAGTAATGTGTTTTTCTATGTAGAATATACAGTGTCCATCTTGTTACTTTTTCCTTTATTTTACATTTTTTCTCTCCAGGCTGGTTTCTCTCTTTGCAGTAGGTGCTTATTGACCTTTGTAGATACACCATGTTGAATATATTTTATAGATTGATGTGAGAGGTCCAGTAGTTACTTCTTTAAAGGGGTATTCCCACCTCCAAGATCCTATCCCAACATTTAGTAGGTGTAATAATAATAATATCATCAAATAACTCCAGTTAGAAATGTAATATAGTTCTTCAGATTAGCAATGTCTCTTTCCTCATGTGCAGGCATTGCAGGACTTTAGGTATCCATGGTTACGTCCACTGATTAAGTGACAATTAGTTAGCTAGTTGCTAGTGGTCGTAACCATGGATACCTAAGGTCCTGCAATGCCTGCACATTAGGAAAGAGACATGGCGAATCAGAAAAACTGTACTACATTTCTAACTGGAGGTATTTGCTAATATTGTGATTACACCTTCTACATATTGGCATAGGATCTTGGAGATGGGAATAGAATACCCTTTTAAGGTCGATCATGCATGAGACCATAGTGGTTAAAGGGGTACTACCTATTGTTTAAATCAGGTTTGTGTTAAATGTATTTTTTTTTTAAATATTTTTGGCAATGTGATTTTTTTGGGTGTTGCTTTTTTAAGCTTAACGTGGCTATAAAAAGAATACACACCCCTTTTAAAATAAAATAAAGAGTGGCTTCACCAGTAGAAGGTCACAATTTGGGAATGGCCCAGAGCCCTGACCTGAATCCAATTGAAAATCTGTGGGTGACCTGAAGAGGACGCCGTACACAGAAGCTGTATGATTAATATCATGATATGAAGAGAGAAAAAAAAAATCTTTTACTAAGTAAATATAACACAAAAAAACTTTAACCGATCGGTCATTTTCTGATGACCACTTTCCTTTAAGTAGCTGTTTTTCTTGATTCTTCACTATGTCTGCTTGGAAGGGTTATTGTGTTACTTTCTCTGCTCCATCATGACTTTGGTTTCATTCCGGCTCATGGTTTCTATTACTAAATGCATATTTCCTTTTTATGAGAGAGGTTTTTATTCTAATGTTGGAGCTTCTCTCTATAGTAATTGAACCATTGGACCGATACGAAATCCAGCTAGTTTTATTGGAAATAATGACTCAGAATTTAGAAATACATATGTACTTTAGTCTTTGGTTTCATACATTTAACAAGGGTACGTGTACAAGTAATTTTATAGACTGCTCCATTCTGAATAGGGCTGGAATTTCTGCAATAACCAGGCGGTGTGTGAAGGGTTCCTTAACTCTCACCATACACAGAAACCTAAACCTTGAGGGACGTTTATAAAATAAGGATTAGTATAGAAAAAATCTGAATTGTACTTTCTGATTTTTTTTTTTTTTAAATATGTGATAGATAGATATATATATATAACGCCTTCATGACTTCCGCCATACATGTACGGCACATGTCGGAAACAGGCTCTCGCAGTGAGTCCACCACATACCCAGCAGATGATGGCTGTGTATTACAGCCAGGACATGCCGCTAAGAACCACAGGTGGAGCAGAACGTGCACGTGCGTCATATTCTCCACCCATTGGTGTGATCGTGACTGGCCGATGGGTTGTCACGCCAGCAGGGGGTCAGCTGATGACCCCTGTGCTTGTCATTTTGGAACTCCTTTGCAACCCTAGCTGTGGCCGATGCTGTCATATCGCTGTATATAGCACAAACGATTGGAAGATATCAATAACCGCAAAAAGTAAAAGAAAATGTTTTCAAAATATGAAACGTTCAAATCACCCCCCCTCCCCCCATTGAAAATAAAGCCACACATTAGGTATCGCCGCGTTCAGAAAAGTCCGATCTATCAAAATATAAAAAACAATCTAACCCGATCATTGAACACCGTAACCGCAAAAAAATCAAGAATGACAAAATTACGGTTTTTCTTGTCTCCACAATTCCACAAAAAGGCTATAACAAGCCATCAAAAAAAGTCACATCTATCCCAAAATGGTACTAATAAAAACATTTGTCTTGTCCTACAAAAAATAAGCCGTCACACCGCTCCATCGGCCGAAAAATTTAAAATGTTACAGGTCTCTGCAAATGATGGCACAACCCCAAACATTTGTTTTTGCAAACGTCTGATTTTTTTTTTTTTTTTTTTCCACCATTAAAATAAGGAGAAAAAAAAAACTGTAAATGTCGGGTGTCACCGTAATGGATGAGGAGAATCATATTGCAAGGTCATTTTTATCACAAAATGTTTTTTGAGAATTGTTTTTACGGTTTTTGGTGGTTTTTTTCACAATTTTGCCGCAGTTTAAATTTTTTTCCCATTTTCCTGTACACTTTGTGGTAAAATGAATGGCATCGTTCAAAAAGTACAACTCGTCCCGCCAAAAATACAAGCCCTCATATGTCTATGTGGACTGAAAAATAAGGAGTTATGGCTCTGGGAAGACGGGGAGGAAAAAATGGACATTCTAAAACGTAAAATGGCCGTGTCGTGAAGGGGTTAAAAATCAGTAGACAATATAGCAATGACCATTAATAATAAGTTGGTAGGCCACCCTTGGAGTTCCAACAAAAAAGTAGTGGAATAACCCGAATAAGGGGCAAGAGGAAAATTCCGATGTTAGTTACCCTGTGCTTTCCCTAAAACAACCCTGACATACCACAGAGGTTGCCAACCTGGAAAGCGCAAGTGGCGCCCCTGCTCACCGAAGGCTGGCCCTATAGTGCCCTGATGATCCTGCCACCACAGACCATACAATATGTCTCACTCCTATGGTAATACACATCTGCCGAACATAGAAATAATCAGCATTATATGAGTAGAGCGGAACAAGCCACTAATGTAGATACACAGTTGACATATAATTTAGAGAATAAACCTGTAGGATTTCCAAGTTATTGGCATATAAGGGGTAAAATGGTGAAAATTGTCATCACTGTCACCTAGTAAGTGAGCAAACCGTATATGTGATTTGTTTCCAACCTGTTCTAGATCTACTGGCCGATGTAATGTAGCATGCACCGTGTAGGCTTAATAAAAATGTTTGGCTTTACTGTTTAGAAATGACATTGTTACATAATAAGTGATCTTTGCATCCTATCTGCAGAATTTTCCACTGTTCAAGATATGACAACTTTCCCGCAAGGTGAACAGCGCGCTGCAGAACGAGCGCCAAAAACAAATGAAATAGATTATGGCCATCTTTAGCAATTTACATTTATTTTATTAAAGGGGTTGTGCCCTTTCATGAAATCTTCGTCCCCGGCGCAGGTTGGCATAAAAAAAGCAACTAAAAACAAACCATGCTATATCTGCTACCCCCAAGCGATGCTGTGTATGGCCGTTGGCTGTGGCTATGACATCATGTCGAGACCGTGGCGGTATGTCAGCTCGGTGGCTCTACAAGTGCCGATAGGAGACATACCGCTTAGCTCACCGACGCTGTCAGCGCCGCAGCCAACTCCAGACATCGAGCGCAGCAGCCAAGGTGAGTATATTGCAACTGCACCAATTGATGAACATTTCCTAAAAGGGGACGACTCCTTTAATGGCAATCTGACCCCAGGTTTTTGCATCCTTCCATAGACCTTGGGGTGTGTCACTTACTGGGCTCTTATATTGTCGCTTTCATAAAGTCATTCTTTGATTAGCAGGAGATTGTCACAAATGACTAGTGAACCTACTGATAGTTAGTCCAACCACGCCCACAGCACTGAATGGCAGCTTTCTGCCTATGCACAGTGTACACAGAAAGCTGCCAATCGGTGGTGTGGGCGGGGTTATACAGTGCTCAGCATTCAGAGAACTGATAGATCTGCAGCAGATAAAATACTTTTTAATCAAAACTGCAGCAAGCAGCCCAGTAAAGTATGTGACACATCACAGGAATCAGGGTCCTCTACATCATGCTGTTCTTATTTGGGGTAGCAAAACCCTGCTGACAGATTCCCTTAAAGTTCATTATAATTCATCCTTTCACTAATTAAACTTCCAAAACTTTTAATATATGAATAATTAATCAAATGAAAAAACAAATGATTAACCTTTTAATATAATTTAAAAACTATGTGTCAACCATTTTTAGTGCTCCACTGCATCCGGAAAAAAAATGAAGCAACCTACCGTATTAGCAATTTTTCAAAATTAGAAGAAATTGGGCCATGGGATCTGTTATTCACCTGATAAATCCCCTCTGCTCCTGCACCACCTTTACCAGTGGTCTTCTTTTACTGCACTGCTGCAATGACGACCCCAGTTTCCATGTGATTGCTTACGGTGATTAGCTGCAGCGCTCACTTGGATTGCTACAGCAAAGTAATTAAAAAACAGCAAGCAGCGGTGGGGCTGAAACGCACAGGGTTTATTTAAATGAGTAATAAGGTTTTCATTCGTACCATTTCCCATCCTTGACACAGTTTTTTTTTTTTTCTGATCCCGAAAGCCCATGTTATAAAGGTGTATGCTGTCCGATCCCAAGCAGCCTTCCTTGTGAAAGCAATAGCTATGTTGTGACATGCGCACCTGTCGCTGATACTGATAGCTTCCCTTAATGTGATGTGATAAGTGTTTACAGCTCCTGTACAGAACCATGTGTCTTCATGGTTACCGACTACTGACCAACCCTACTCGCAGTCTGATCTTACACTTACGTGCTACTTCCATCCATCCGAAAAGGGGTCCAATGAAACATAAAAACACAAATCTATATATACAATTAATAAGATATTTTTAATTGTGACGTTCTCAAATGATTTTTATTTTAGTTACATTGGAGCAATACAAAAAGTGGTTGCAAACGCTCACATAGCTTTTAAAGGGATTCTGTCGACCCTAACATGTGAATGAAACTACCTATACAGTTATATAGGGAACTTAGCTGGTTATCTAAACATACCTGCAGTGTAGGTTTTGGTGTTTCAGTAGCTAAGAAAAAGCCTTGTATTTCATGTTTGAATGTGGGTGCTTCGGTGCACCCTTGGTGTGGCCAAGGACTCTGCTCTGTTACTCTCCATCGTTTTGGTTCTGAGCATTCATTGCCCCCTTATCCTGATTAACATCACTAACTTGACAAGGGCGAACACTGCCCGACCTCAATCTATGGCACACGAGCACTGAAGGAGCCCAGCGGCGCCCTGTGTACATGTTGGCGTTCACATATGTCTGCTGGCGCTCTCATCCCTGCCGCTTTCCACACTTCCTGGTGTTACACTGCAGCAAGCAGAGGCTGTAGGCGAGAGCCAGGGATGAGCGCGCGCCTGCACTGACACTGTATGCCGCAGATAGAGGCCAGGCAGCGCTCAGTCCGGCCAAGCGAGCGCGGTCATTCAAGGTATTTGTTTAGAATGCAAATTAACAGGGCATAATGGTGCGCCGAGTAGTTGAAGGGTGCTCCAACGTCCCCATATTTGCATGTAAAATCACTTTTCTAAGTCACCAACACTGAAATCTATACTGCAGGTATGATTTTTATACTGGCTAAATTGCCTATTGTATTAGTGATTTCTTTTGCGTTTTTGGGGGTGGCAGGGTGCTTTTTTATGTTAATTTTCCGCTATACGAAAGCAGATAACTTTGCAAGGTGCACAATTAATCAGAAAAGAAAAGCATGGCCAAAACCAAATCTCCCTCTGTTGTGTGTACAAATAATCACCTTCTTCAGCCCAAAGATTTAAAAATGAGGTTCGCTTTCACACTTGTTCTGTCACATTATTATTAGAGAACGTCATTAGAAGGGGCTCCATGACCTGAGCTCACCACTAATGGCTCATTTAAAGCTCCTATATGCTTAAAGGGGATATCCGGGACTTGTGCTTACAGAAGCAACTACCTGTCTGTTGTACCCGGTGCCGGTCTTTGACCGCTCCTGCCAGAGATTCAGCTACCCCTGTCAACAGAGCAGCAGTTTCTCTTCCTGTTGACAGGGAGGGACTTCTGATGTCATGTTGATTGACAGCTGGCTTCCCCCAATTAGGCAGAGGAGAGCTGCGGCATGACACCAGCAGTCCCGCCGTGTCATCAGGAAGAGAAACTGCTGCTCTGTTGACAGGGAGTAGCTGATTCACTGGCAGGAGCGGTCAGTGACCGGCACCGGGTACAACAGACAGGTAGTTGCCTCTGTTAGCAACTACATGCCTTTTTTTTTTTAAAGTCCTGGATATCCTCATTAAGACGAAGACACAGTGCAACAAAGGAATATACATGTACCGCAAATTTATATATATTTCTGCATGTATGTATGTATATATATATATATATATATATATATATATATACATACATACATACATACATACATACATACATACATACATACATACATATATATATATATATATATATATATATATATATATATATATATATATATATATATATATATATATACACATATATATACATATACACACATATTACAATTACCGTACAAGTATTTACGGTAATTTTGTCTCATTGTTTGTGTCTCAAGCCCAAGACAAGCATTAAAGTAGAAACTTCAGACATGCAATGCGAGTTTTCCTTCTAACACGTGAAGCTTTGACCATTTGTGTCATTCTTGAAAGCAAACAGTCTAACGATACACTCATAAGACAGCTCTATGAGGCTATGTTCACATGCAGTGTTTTTACAGCGTTCTTTTTTTCTGCAGCCAAAACCTGTTGTCCTGGCAGTAAGAACGCTGCGTCTTTGGGCGCTCTTGCAGAATGTTATTTTTTGTGTGCTTTTTGTCCACAGTACATGTTAAATAAAATTGGTTTTATTCACCACAAACACTGGAAAATGCAGCGTGTGAGCATAGCCTTAGGCAGCACCTTTTCACTATTCTGACCTGACCAAACTGTTCTTTTTCTTAGGACCTCAGAATGGATGGAATGACCCCCCTGCGCTCAGTAGAACTTCAAAGAAAAAGGTTTTTTGACAGTAAACTGTGTCTCCGTCTGAGAGATCGAGATCACCATTGCTAAAGCATTTTCTTATGTTTTTTCTAGGTCCTTGAAAACCGCCTTCCTCCTCCACCAATTACGGCTCCTATAATGAACCCTGTTGCAGACCCACAGCTGCAGCAAGCTCCATTACCTGCCTCTCCTGCAGCATCAGCACCATATCAGCCATCACACATGCCAATTCCACAACCAGTGCACCTTGACTCCTCAAAGCCCAGTACAGAGGGTGCTCCGGGTGCACCAATCGGCAACACCATACAGGTTCGCTTCAAATGTCATCACTTCGCTTGGGCTTTATTCTGCATTTTGTGCCAAAACCAGGAGTTTTTCATCATACAGAGCAGGCGTCAATGTTATAATTATAGTTTTTCTCTGTAACATCCACTCATGCTTTTGGCATACAAACACTGATGCAAAATACTGGCCAAATACTGACGTGCGAATAAGCCCTTATGGCCACAGGCCAAAAAGACCCAGAATTATGTCTGCTGCCAAAGTTTCTCCTTTACATACCAACAATAAATAATGGGTCATGCCCTGGATTAACCAATGCAGGCGGATGCAAGTACGCCTTATGTGTCCTCCTACAATTAATATTTTATTAATAGAACTGGCAGAAAGTAATCTAATATCATTAGCGTGTACATAGCCACTCCACCTTAATGAGAAGAAAAAAAATATATATATATATATAAGTGGACTCTATTGGGTATATATATAAATATATTTCAATTACTATATTTTATTTCTTTTTCATTTTTCAGGCTATACACAATTTGCCTGCTGAGAAGATTACCAAGAACCCAATCCCCGAGGAGCACCAAATCCTTAAAACGACTTTTGAGGCCCTAATCCAAAGATGTTTATCGTCGGCCATCGACCCTGTGAGTTTCATTGCCGTAATGTCATGCTTCACATTAATTCTGTTACCACTAGCTTAGTATATATTAAGTCTTGTGATATTGACATATGTTTAAATTAAATAATTGGAAACTTTTTTTTTTTTTTTTCCAGCAAACCAAAAGAAAATTGGATGATGCGAATAAGAGGCTAGAGTCCTTGTATGACAAGCTAAGAGAGCAAACGGTAAGTTAGCTGCGATCTCCGAGTTTTACCGTGCTGTAATTGGCCACACAATAGACCTCTAAAGAGCACTATTATGCTTCCATACAGTAATACAGAGATTTTATGTCTGAGTTACATGCGTTAAAACCCCACTAAGAAACGTGCAGAAGCACAGAGTATTGTGCGACTCCTTTCTACTGTGTGTGGCCATACCATGCTTTATGTGCAATATCTTGGTCTCTAAGGGAATCTGTCAGCAGGATATTGTTTCGGAATTTGAGAGCAGTGTAATGTATGTAAAGAGCTTAATTCTAGCGGTGTATCACTGTGCTGCCTGGTGCAGATTATGTACAGCTTTGTAGATCAATGCTAGTAGCTTGAAGCGGATACTTTGGGGAAATGGGAGCCAGTGAAGGGATTTGCAGAGGGGAGAAGTAGAGGAGTAACGAGGAGATAGGTGAATTAGTCGGGCAGCAGAGTTAAGGACAGACTGGAGAGGGTCGAAAGTGTTAGCAGGAAGGCCACAGAGGAGGATATTACAGTAGTCGAGGCAGGAGATGATGAGGGCACGCACTAGTATTTTAGTAGACTGAGGGCTGAGGAAGGGACGGATTCTGGAAATACTTTTGCTTTGAAGGTGGCAGGAGGTGGCGAGGGCTTGGATGTGTGATTTAGAGCAGAGGTCCCCAACTCCAGTCCTCAAGGCCCACCAACAGGTCATGTTTTCAGGATTTCCTTTGCATTGCACAGGTGATGCAATTATTACCTGGGCAAGACTAAGGAAATCCTGAAAACATGACCTGTTGGTGGGCCTTGAGGACTGGAGTTGGGGACCTCTGATTTAGAGGACAAGGCAGAGTCGAGGGTTACTCCCAAGCAGCAGATTTCAGGTACAGGGGAAATCGTGATGTGATATATTATGATAGATAGATCAGGTAAGGAAGATAAACGAGATGGTGGAAAGATGATGAGTTCAGTTTTGTCTACATTGAGCTTTAGGAAGCGAGAAGATATGGTTGATTGACACTCTGGGATTCTGTGCAGCAGGGAAGTGACATCTGGGCCAGAGAGGTAGATCTGAGTGTCAAAAGCAGAGGACAGATCTAGAAGGAGGGGTATAGAGAAATTTCTGTTCGCTTTGGCAGTAAGTCTTTGATAATTTTTGGTTAAGGCAGTTTCGGTGAAATGGTGGGGGCGGAATCCGGACTGAAGGTTGTCAAGTTGTTGGGGAGGAGGTGGGATGGGGTCAAGTGCGCAGGTGGTGAAGTGTGATTTAGAGAGGGGATGAGTAAGTTCTCCTTCAGTGATGGTCAGGGGGAAGGATAGGTGGAAAGGGAAATGGTCTGGTAAACATAGTGCTTGTGGTGGTTGAGTAGTAAAGACTTGCCTGATTTGGTTGATCTTGTTGAAGAGTTCAGAAAAGTCTTTGGCAGGGATGACAGAGGTCAGAGGCGGCAGTGGTGGGCGGAGGAGGGAGTTAAAAGTGTTGAATAGCTGTTTGGGGTTGAGGGATAAGGAGGTTACAAGGGTTGTGAAATAGGCCTGTTTAGCAGAGGTGAGGGCTGACTTGAATGTGATAGTTACTTGTTCGAATGTTTTTATGTCTTCCTGTAAATGTGTTTTCTTCCAGCTCCTCTCTGCAACCCTGGACACTTGCCAAAGCTTTTTAGTGAGGTTGATTTGTCGCACTCTGCCGTGCACAAGATGGGTGACTGAGTCAATAGTTGAGTGAGTGTAGCATTGTAGAAAACAGTGGCATTGTCTGCGTCGTGGAGTGAAGCTATATAGGGCAGCGGCAGAATAGTGTTGGAGAGTGTGAGTGTCTAAGTTACTGTAAAGGCCCCTTCACATTAAGCGACGCTGCAGCGATACCGACAACGATCCGGATCGCTGCAGCGTCGCTGTTTGGTCACTGGAGAGCTGTCACACAGACAGCTCTCCAGCGACCAACGATGCCAGTAACCAGGGTAAACATCGGGTTACTAAGCGCAGGGCCGCGCTTAGTAACCCGATGTTTACCCTGGTTACCATCCTAAAAGTAAAAAAAACAAACACTACATACTTACCTACCGCTGTCTGTCCCCGGCGCTCAGCTTCTCTGCACTCCTCCTGCACTGACTGAGCACAGCGGCCGGAAAGCAGAGCGGTGGCGTCACCGCTCTGCTTTCCGGCTGACCGTCGCTCACAGCCAGTACAGGAGGAGTGCAGAGCAGAGCGCCGGGGACAGACAGCGGTAGGTAAGTAGTGTTTGGTTTTTTTTACTTTTACGCTGGTAACCAGGGTAAACATCGGGTTACTAAGCGCGGCCCTGCGCTTAGTTACCCGATGTTTACCCTGGTTACCAGTGAAGACATCGCTGGATCGGTGTCACACACGCCTATCCAGCGATGTCCGCGGGAGATCCAGCGACTAAATAAAGTTCTGGACTTTGGTCAGCGACCAACAATGGCACAGCAGGGGCCTGATCGTTGGTCGCTGCCACACATAACGATTTCCTTAACGATATCGTTGCTACGTCACAAAAAGCAACGATATCGTTAACGATATCGTTATGTGTGAAGGTACCTTAAGGGTGAGATAGATGCTGGACTTGGGGGGCAGGTGAAGAAGACAGGGAAGTGATGCAAGTAGTTGACCCTTTGATACAATGTACAGTAGTCAGTGTGCAACATGTATGAAGATAAGTTCACACAGGGCGTTTTTTCAGCGTTTTGTTTCTGCAGCAAAACCTGATCTCTTGGCAGGAAAGAAGCTGCAGAAAAAAGCAGGTTTTGCTTGTTTTTCTTGCACATTTTTGCTGTGGTTTTGGCATGCTAGATTTGTTTCTTGTGCATGCTGATAAAGTAACAAAAGTGAGTACACCCCTAAATGGAAATGGCCAAATTGTGCCCAATTAGACATTTTCCCTCCCTAGTTTCATGTGACTCATTAGTCTTGTGTGAATGGGGAGCAGTTGTGTAAAATTTGGTGTCCTCTCACTTACACTCTCTCATATTGGTCAATTGAAGTTCAACATGGCACCTCATGGCAAAGAACTTTCTGAGGATCTAAACAAAAGAATGGTGCTCTACATAGAAATAGCGTAGGCTATAAGAAGATTGCCAACACCTTGAAACTGAGCTGCAGCACTGTGGCCAAGACCATACAGAGATTTAACAAGACAGGTTTCACTCAGAACTGGCCTCGCCGTGGTCGACCAAAGAAGTTGAGTGCATGTGCTCAGCATCATATCCAGAGGTTGTGTTTTCAAAATAGAATTATGAGTGCTGCCAGCATTGTTGCAGAGGTCAAAGGGGTGGGGGTCAGCCTGTCAGTGTTCAGGCCATACACTGCATACTGCAACAAATTGGGCTGCATGGCTGCTGTCCCAGAATGAGGCCTCTTCTAAAGATGATGCACAAGAAAGATGGCAAACACTTTGCTGAAGACAAGCAGATTAAGGAAATGGATTACTGCAACCATGTCCTGTTGTCTGATGAGAACAGGATATACTTATTTGGTTCAGATGGTGCCAGGCATGTGGAGGCAACCATTTGAGGAGTATAAAGACAAGTGTGTCTTGCCTACAGTCAAGCATGATGGTAGGAGTGTCATGGTTTGGGGCTGCATGAGTGCTGTCAGCTGTGTGGAGCTACAGTTCATTGAGTCATCCATGAATTTCTGTGACATACTTTAGCAGAGCTTGATCCCCTTGCTTCGGAAACTGGGCCGCATGGCAGTATTCCAACATAACAACCCCAAACACTCCTCCAAGATGACCATAACTTTGCTAAAGGAGCTGAGGGTAAAAGTGCTGGACTGGCCAAGCATGTCGCAAGCATTAAACCCTATTAAGCATCTGTGAGGCAAACTCAAACAGATGGTGGAGGAGCGCAAGGTCTCTAACATCCACCAGCTCCCTGATGTTATCGTGGAGGAATGGAAGAGGATTAAAGTGGCAACCTGTGAAGCTCTAGTGAACTCAGTGTCCAAGAGAGTTAAGGCGGTGTTTGAAAATAATGGTGGCCACACAAAATATTGACACTTTGAGCACAATTTGGCCATTTTCACTTAAGGATGTATTCACTTTTGTTGCCATCGGTTTAGACATTAATGGCTGTGTATTGAGTTATTTAGAGAAAATCTAATGCTCTCAACGTAAAAAATAAGCTAATCTTGTAGTTATAATACTTTTTACAATTAAATGATGTTACAAAGCAAGCTTTCAAGACTTTTTAGGTCCTTTCCTTAGGCTTGCTTTGTAACATAATTTATTTTATTTTTGCTAGTCATTAAAAGGTATAACTACAAGATTATCTTGTTTTTCACACTGAGAGCATTATTTTTTCAACTGGCTAGCAAAAACCCTTTTTTCCTTTAACTAAATTGCGTTATTTAGAAGGCACACCAAATTTGCACTGTTATGCAAGCTGAACACTAACTACATTGTATCAGTGTCATATCTTCAGTGTTGTCCCAGGAAAAGATATAATAAAATACTTGAAAAAAATGTGAGGGGTGGTCTCACTTTTGTGAGTTACTGTATGTCCGTCTGTGTGGGTAGCTGTAGAAGATCACTGAGTGAGGCCAAAGGATGAGGCAAGGGACAGTAGTTGAGAAGCTGCCGACTGGTGGGTGTCCGTGGGAATGTTGAAATCACCCATGATGATGATGGAAATGTCAGCAGAGAGGAAGTGTAGAAGCCAGGTGGAGAATTGGTCAATAAAGGTAGTAGCCAGGCCATGGGGTTGGTAAATGTTGGCCACTTGGAGGTTGAAGGGAGAGTAGATGCAGACAGAATGCACTTCAGAAGATGGAATGATAAGGGAGGGAATTTGGTTGAAGGTGCAGGTGTTAAAAAGGAGAAGACCTGCTCCAACACCATGTCTGTTGCCAGGTTTAGGAGTTTAAATGTAGTAAAGGTCACTTGTAGCACAGCAACACAAGCGAGGCCGTGTTGGAGGGTGTCAGCCATGTTTCGGTGAGGCCAATGAAGGATAGGTTGTGAGAGGTGAAGAGGTCATGAATGACGTGGAGCTTATTGCAGATGTAACTGGCGTTCCAAAGTGCTCCGGAGAGTGGGGGCCAGGGGAATAGGTTTTGTATTTGAGAAATTGTGGTAATTTTTAGCAGGTGAGCAGTTATAGGAGGGTGAAATAATGGGGGTTATCAGCTGTGGAGGTCCAGGATTAGGATATATGTCACCAGCTGTTATGGGAAGCAAGGAGAGAGCAAGCAAATGGAAGAAGGAGAGTGGCCGGTTTGTTTTGTGTTTCTGTAGGAGAGATGTGAGATTGAGGAGCAGGTCAGCAGATATGGTCAGGTGGGAAGGTCAGATAAATATTTGGTTGGAGAGTGAGGGAGTTTAGGGATAGCAAAGGAGGGTTTGGATTAGTGAACCTATAAATGTTAAAAAAAAAAAAAAAAAGTGGAGACAGTCAGCAGTTGTGGCTTTTACCTTCTGGTCACTTCTGGGACTTTTCTGGCATATTTCTGATGTGCACTTAAAAAGCTGCACTTTAAGATGCTGCAGAGACCTCTTGCTCAATAGTTATATAATTTTAATTGCACATGAAGGATGCCAGGTGAGAACAGAAAGATGGAGTCGTAAGAAGACAAGTATGACAATTAGAGGTATAGAATAAATTAACAGACAGGACTGAATAGAAAACTTGGCTAATTACACACCAGGGAAGCAGTAGACATACCACAGAAGGCAGACATGTGGGAATAGAGAACAATAGATGTGTGGAATAATCGATCATCAATTCGATTGTAACCATTTATTTTCCTTGTCTTCTCCAGCTTTCTCCTGCAATAATTGCAGGTTTGCACAACATTGCAAGAAGTATCGAGTCTCGAAACTATATGGAAGGCCTGAACATCCATACCCACATAGTGAGCACCAGTAACTTCAGTGAAACATCCGCCTTCATGCCGGTGCTCAAAGTAGTGCTTACCCAGGCCAATAAACTTGGGGTGTGAACTGTTTACTCAGAGACTTCCTTTACCATTTCTTGAAGAGCTTCTGCACCTTGTATAGATGAGGGACCAAGGATTAGCATGTTTTTAAAACTTCCAGAACGCAAACACTTTGTGACACCTACATTTTTTTTTTTCATCTTCTTTTTTACCTTCAGGAGGTTCTTTTTTCTTTAAGTATTAATGTATATCATGGATTATTTTCAGCGCATGTCTTCGAGTTGCCAGAGTTATGCTATGAAGTCTTTATCCAAGGTTATATATTTTTTGGTTGCTATTTTTATTTTAATGGCTCACATTTTTTAAAACATTTGGTTGCCAAGTTGTGTTGTCTAAAATAAAATATGTGATCCAAATTAAAAACATGGTGGTTTCTTTTCAATGTTACATACCTTTACCAGGTCTGGTCTCTGCTCCATCTGCCCCGGTCCATTGAACTTTTATTGTGCTCCACGTTGGGCTTTGCAGGTGGCCTAGCCTTCTTCTGTGTGATGAAATGCTTGAGCCTATTTAAGGGCTTCTAAGACACACACCCTGGACTTGAAATTGAGTCTTTGACTAGACTTGCACTTTGTGAGTGCACTGTAACCTGGCTGCGGGCCTCTTCCTACTTGTCTGTGGGTTCTAGTGACTCTGGAGTTCTGTTGGCTACCTGTCCTTGGGTCTCTTGGACCTCTTCTTTATGTCCTTAACTGCAGTTTTCAGGGCGTCTTCCAGGCTGCGGTTTCCTTGGTTGCTGACTTTTCCATTGCTCCGGAGTGTACTCTTTACCTGCCTGCGGTTTCTTGCACTCCACCTGCTTGCCTGCGGATTCCAGGGGGCGCATGTGCCCTCCTGGACTTTGGTCTTGGATGATTCACCTTACCCAGTGAGTCCCTTGAATTTCTCGTAACATTTATTTTAAATTGGAAAAACTGTAGCGGTGGTTTAAGAGATGCGTGAACGCTAAGGTTGCGTTGACTAATTGTTCATCAAGCCACGGTCAAGTGAAGCATCCACGTTACTGAGCTGTAAAATGGGCAGCTGGTGAGGCGCATGGGAACTACAATAGTGTTCAAAATAGCAGTGTGTTCAGAAACATGAGTTAATCACAAAATCTTTATACAGGTCCTTCTCAAAAAATTAGCACATAGTGTTAAATTTCATTATTTACCATAATGTAATGATTACAATTAAACTTTCATATATTATAGATTCATTATCCACCAACTGAAATTTGTCAGGTCTTTTATTGTTTTAATACTGATGATTTTGGCATACAACTCCTGATAACCCAAAAAACCTGTCTCAAAAAATTAGCATATCAAGAAAAGGTTCTCTAAACGACCTATTACCCTAATCTTCTGAATCAACTAATTAACTCTAAACACATGCAAAAGATACCTGAGGCTTTTATAAACTCCCTGCCTGGTTCATTACTCAAAACCCCCATCATGGGAAAGACTAGCGACCTGACAGATGTCAAGAAGGCCATCATTGACACCCTCAAGCAAGAGGGTAAGACCCAGAAAGAAATTTCTCAACAAATAGGCTGTTCCCAGAGTGCTGTATCAAGGCACCTCAATGGTAAGTCTGTTGGAAGGAAACAATGTGGCAGAAAACGCTGTACAACGAGAAGAGGAGACCGGACCCTGAGGAAGATTGTGGAGAAGGACCGATTCCAGACCTTGGGGAACCTGAGGAAGCAGTGGACTGAGTCTGGTGTGGAAACATCCAGAGCCACCGTGCACAGGCGTGTGCAGGAAATGGGCTACAGGTGCCGCATTCCCCAGGTAAAGCCACTTTTGAACCATAAACAGCGGCAGAGGCGCCTGACCTGGGCTACAGAGAAGCAGCACTGGACTGTTGCTAAGTGGTCCCAAGTACTTTTTTCTGATGAAAGCAAATTTTGCATGTCATTCGGAAATCAAGGTGCCAGAGTCTGGAGGAAGACTGGGGAGAAGGAAATGCCAAAATGCCTGAAGTCCAGTGTCAAGTACCCACAGTCAGTGATGGTGTGGGGTGCCATGTCAGCTGCTGGTGTTGGTCCACTGTGTTTCATCAAGGGCAGGGTCAATGCAGCTAGCTATCAGGAGATTTTGGAGATGAAGATTTCATTTTTCAGCACGACCTGGCACCTGCTCACAGTGCCAAAACCACTGGTAAATGGTTTACTGACCATGGTATTACTGTGCTCAATTGGCCTGCCAACTCTCCTGACCTGAACCCCATAGAGAATCTGTGGGATATTGTGAAGAGAAAGTTGAGAGACGCAAGACCCAACACTCTGGATGAGCTTAAGGCCGCTATTGAAGCATCCTGGGCCTCCATAACATCTCAGCAGTGTCACAGACTGATTGCCTCCATGCCACGCCGCATTGAAGCAGTCATTTCTGCCAAAGGATTCCCGACCAAGTATTGAGTGCATAACTGAACATTATTATTTGTTGGTTTTTTTGTTTGTTATTAAAAAACACTTTTATTTGATTGGATGGGTGAAATATGCTAATTTTTTGAGACAGGTTTTTTGGGTTATCAGGAGTTGTATGCCAAAATCATCAGTATTAAAACAATAAAAGACCTGACAAATTTCAGTTGGTGGATAATGAATCTATAATATATGAAAGTTTAATTGTAATCATTACATTATGGTAAATAATGAAATTTAACACTATATGCAAATTTTTTGAGAAGGACCTGTACTAGTTTTTATTTCCATGCATTTGGAACATTGCACAGTTTTCTAATTCAAAACATGAAGAGATATGTGTATAATTATTAACTACTTTACTGAAAATAACAAAAAATGAGCTTCTAATAAATAAGTGTCTGCATTTGTCTTTACAAGGTCACGGTAAGTACTTTTTTGGTGGATTTAGCATCATGTGAATCAGTAATCTAATATCTAGTTGTAGACCCAGAGTTTTTAGAACTGCTTCACATCTATGTTGCATAGAGTCAACCAGCTTCTGTCACCTGCTATTCCTTCCCGGGATGCTCGGACGACGTCCCACAATTTTTAGGCATTTGTTGGCTTTGCCTCAAAAACAGCATTTTAATGTCACCCAACAAGTGTTCTATCGGATTAACCCCCGGAGCTTTTTTCGGTTTTGCGTTTTCGTTTTTCGCTCCCTTTCTTCCCAGAGCCATTACTTTTTTATTTTTCCGTCAATATGGCCATGTGAGGCCTTGTTTTTCACAGGACAAGTTGTACTTTTGAACGACACCATTGGTTTTACCATGTCGTGTACTAGAAAACAGGAAAATAATTCTAAGTGCGGTGAAATTGCAAAAAAAAAGTGCAATCCCACACTTGTTTTTTGTTTGGCTTTCTTACTAGGTTTGTGGGAAAAGGTTGAAAAGTTCCAAGGAGCCGAATACTTTCGCAGGGCACTGTATGTGTGCCCAACAGCCAACGTCAAGATGTCGTTCATTGTTGGGTCCCTGTCCTGATATGACATCTCTCCTGGGCAAGGAGCCTACAATTTATGGGGCAGGATAGGCATTTTCCTATTTTCTATGGCAGTAATGCAGTTTGTGGTCTAGAGGGATGTAATAAGTGTAGATGGGATGTACGTATGATGGCTGACTATTGTTAGAGCATCAGGTGAGATTGTCCACAGATTGAATGCTCCATTTAAAACTATTAAGTGTATATTTTTACTTTTGGCTTCTGGATTCAGAAGCCAAAAGTTAATTAACCCCTTCCCGACCCATGACGCCACGTAGGCGTCATGAAAGTCGGTGCCATTCCGACCCATGACGCCTATGCGGCGTCATGGAAAGATCGCGTCCCTGCAGATCGGGTGAAAGGGTTAACTCCCATTTCACCCGATCTGCAGGGACAGGGGGAGTGGTAGTTTAGCCCAGGGGGGGTGGCTTCACCCCCTCGTGGCTACGATCGCTCTGATTGGCTGTTGAAAGTGAAACTGCCAATCAGAGCGATTTGTAATATTTCACCCATTATAACGGGTGAAATATTACAATCCAGCCATGGCCGATGCTGAAATATCATCGGCCATGGCTGGAAATACTAGTGTGCCCCCACCCCACCCCTCCGATCACCCCCCCCACCCCCCCGATCTGGCCGGTACACTGCTCCGGCTCCCCTCCGTCCACTGCTCCGCTCCCCCCGTGCTCGTGTCCGCTCCCCCCGTGCTCCAATCACCCCCCCTGCACTCCGATCCACCCCCCCGTGCTCCGTTCCACCCCCCCGTGCTCCGTTCCAGCCCCCCCGTGCTCCGTTCCACGCCCCCGCGCTCCGTTCCACCCCTCCCGCGCTCCGATTCCCCCCCCCCCGTAGTCCCCCCCCACCCTATCATACTTACCGATCCAGCCGTGGTCCCGTCCGTCTTCTCCCGGGCGCCGCCATCTTCCAAAATGGCGGGCGCATGCGCAGTGCGCCCGCCGAATCTGCCGGCCGGCAGATTCGTTCCAAAGTGCATTTTGATCACTGAGATATAATCTATCTCAGTGATCAAAATAAAAAAAATAATAAATGACCCCCCCCCCCCCCCTTTGTCACCCCCATAGGTAGGGACAATAAAAAAATAAAGAAATTTTTTTTTTTCCACTAATGTTAGAATAGGGTTAGGGTTAGGGGTAGGGTTAGGGCTAGGGTTAGGGCTAGGGTTAGGGTTTCGGTATGTGCACACGTATTCTGGTCCTCTGCGGATTTTTCCGCTGCGGATTTGATAAATCCGCAGTGCTAAACCGCTGCGGATTTATGGCGGATTTACCGCGTTTTTTTCTGCGCATTTCACTGCGGTTTTACAATTGCGATTTTCTATTGGAGCAGTTGTAAAACCGCTGCGGAATCCGCACAAAGAAGTAACATGCTGCGGAATGTAAACCGCTGCGTTTCCGTGCAGTTTTTCCGCAGCATGTGTACAGCGATTTTTGTTTCCCATAGGTTTACATTGAACTGTACACTCATGGGAAACTGCTGCGGATCCGCAGCGTTTTCCGCAGCGTGTGCACATACCTTTAGAATTAGGCTATGTGCACACGGTGCGGATTTGGCTGCGGATTCGCAGCAGTGTTCCATCAGGTTTACAGTACCATGTAAACATATGAAAAACCAAATCCGCTGTGCCCATGGTGCGGAAAATACCGCGCGGGAACGCTGCGTTGTATTTTCCGCAGCATGTCAATTCTTTGTGCGGATTCCGCAGCGTTTTACACCTGTTCCTCAATAGGAATCCGCAGGTGAAATCCGCACAAAAAACACTGGAAATCCGCGGAAAATCCGCAGGTAAAACACAGTGCCTTTTACCCGCAGATTTTTCAAAAATGGTGCGGAAATATCTCACACGAATCCGCAACGTGGGCACATAGCCTTAGGGTTAGGGTTGGAATTAGGGTTGTGGTTAGGGTTAGGGGTGTGTTGGGGTTAGTGTTGTGGTTAGGGGTGTGTTGGGGTTAGGGTTGTGATTAGGATTATGGCTACAGTTGGGATTAGGGTTAGTGGTGTGTTGGGGTTAGTGTTGTGGTTAGGGGTGTGTTGGGGTTAGGGTTGTGATTAGGATTATGGCTACAGTTGGGATTAGAGTTAGGGGTGTGTTGGGGTGTGTTGGAGTTAGAATTGAGGGGTTACCACTGTTTAGGCACATCAGGGGTCTCCAAACGCAACATGGCGCCACCATTGATTCCAGCCAATCTCGTATTCAAAAAGTCAAATGGTGCTCCCTCACTTCCGAGCCCTGACGTGTGCCCAAACAGTGGTTTACCCCCACATATGGGGTACCAGCATACTCAGGACAAACTGCGCAACAATTACTGGGGTCCAATTTCTCCTGTTACCCTTGTGAATCTAAAAAAATGCTTGCTAAAACATAATTTTTGAGGAAAGAAAAATGATTTTTTATTTTCACGGCTCTGCGTTGTAAACGTCTGTGAAGCACTTGGGGGTTCAAAGTGCTCACCACATATCTAGATAAGTTCCTTGGGGGGTCTAGTTTCTAAAATGGGGTCACTTGTGGGGGGTTTCTACTGTTTAGGCACACCAGGGGCTCTGCAAACGCAACGTGACACCCGCAGACCATTCCATCAAAGTCTGCATTTCAAAAGTCACTACTTCCCTTCTGAGCCCCGACGTGTGCCCAAACAGTGGTTTACCCCCACATATGGGGTATCAGCGTACTCAGGAGAAACTGGACAACAACTTTTGGGGTCCAATTTCTCCTGTAACCCTTGGGAAAATAAAAAATTCTGGGCTAAATAATTATTTTTGAGGAAAGAAAACGTATTTATTATTTTCACGGCTCTGCATTATAAACTTCTATGAAGCACTTGGGGGTTCAAAGTGCTCACCACACATCTAGATAAGTTCCTTTCGGGGTCTAGTTTCCAAAATGGGGTCACTTGTGGGGGGTTTCTACTGTTTAGGCACATCAGGGGCTCTGCAAACGCAACGTGACGCCCGCAGAGCATTCCATCAAAGTCTGCATTTCAAAACGTCACTACTTCAATTCCAAGCCCCGGCATGTGCCCAAACAGTAGTTTACCCCCACATATGGGGTATCACCGTACTCAGGAGAAACTGGACAACAAATATTGGGGTCAAATTTCTCCTGTTACCCTTGGGAAAATTAAAAAATTCTGGGCTAAATAATTATTTTTGAGGAAAGAAAACGTATTTATTATTTTCACGGCTCTGCATTATAAACTTCTATGAAGCACTTGGGGGTTCAAAGTGCTCACCACACATCTAGATAAGTTCCTTTGGGGGTCTAGTTTCCAAAATGGGGTCACTTGTGGGGGGTTTCTACTGTTAAGCCACATCAGGGGCTCTGCAAACGCAACGTGACGCCCACAGAGCATTCCATCAAAGTCTGCATTTCAAAACGTCACTACTTCACTTCCGAGCCCCGGCATGTGCCCAAACAGTGATTTACCCCCACATATGGGGTATCAGCGTACTCAGGAGAAACTGGACAACAACTTTTGGGGTCAAATTTCTCCTGTTACCCTTGGGAAAATAAAAAATTGCAGGCTAAAAGATCATTTTTGAGAAAATAATTTTTTTTTTTTATTTTCATGGCTCTGCGTTATAAACTTCTGTGAAGCACTTGGGGGTTCAAAGTCCTCACCACACATCTAGATTAGTTCCTTTGGGGGTCTAGTTTCTAAAATGGTGTCATTTCTGGGGGATCTCCAATGTTTAGGCACACAGGGGCTCTCCAAACGTGACATGGTGTCCGCTAATGATTGGAGCTAATTTTCCATTTAAAAAGCCAAATGGCGTGCCATCCCTTCCGAGCCCTGCCGTGCGCCCAAACAGTGGTTTACCCCCACATATGGGGTATCAGCGTACTCAGGACAAACTGGACAACAATATTTGGGGTCCAATTTCTCCTATTATCCTTGGCAAAATAGGAAATTCCAGGCTAAAAAATCATTTTTGAGGAAAGAAAAATTATTTTTTATTTTCATGGCTCTGCGTTATAAACTTCTGTGAAGCACCTGGGGGTTTAAAGTGCTCAATATGCATCTAGATAAGATCCTTGGGGGGTCTAGTTTCCAAAATGGGGTCACTTGTGGGGGAGCTCCAATGTTTAGGCACACAGGGGCTCTCCAAACGCGACATGGTGTCCGCTAACAATTGGAGCTAATTTTCCATTCAAAAAGTCAAATGGCGCGCCTTCTCTTCCGAGCCCTGCCGAGTGCCCAAACAGTGGTTTACCCCCACATATGAGGTATCGGCGTACTCGGGAGAAATTGCCCAACAAATTTTATGATCCATTTTATCCTACTGCCCATGTGAAAATGAAAAAATTGAGGCGAAAAGAATTTTTTTGTGAAAAAAAATTACTTTTTCATTTTTACAGATCAATTTGTGAAGCACCTGAGGGTTTAAAGTGCTCACTAGGCATCTAAATTAGTTCCTTGGGGGGTCTAGTTTCCAAAATGGGGTCACTTGTGGGGGAGCGCCAATGTTTAGGCACACAGGAGCTATCCAAACGCGACATGGTGTCCGCTAACGATGGAAATAATTTTTCATTCAAAAAGTCAAATGGCGCTCCTTCCCTTCCGAGCCTTACCATGTGCCCAAACAGTGGTTTACCTCCACATGTGAGGTATTGGTGTACTCAGGAGAAATTGCCCAACACATTTTAGGATCCATTTTATCCTGTTGCCCATGTGAAAATGAAAAAATTGAGGCTAAAAGAATTTTTTTGTGAAAAAAAAGTACTTTTTCATTTTTACGGATCAATTTGTGAAGCACCTGGGGGTTCAAAGTGCTCACTATGCATCTAGATAAGTTCCTTGGGGCGTCTAGTTTCCAAAATGGGGTCACTTGTGGGGGAGCTCCAATTTTTAGGCACACGGGGGCTCTCCAAACGTGACATGGTGTCCGCTAAAGAGTGGAGCCAATTTTTGATTCAAAAAGTCAAATGGCGCTCCTTCCCTTCCAAGCCCTGCCGTGCGCAAAAACAGTGGTTTACCCCCACATATGAGGTATCAGCGTACTCAGGACAAATTGGACAACAACGTTCGTGGTTCAGTTTCTCCTTTTACCATTGGGAAAATAAAAAAATTGTTGCTAAAAGATAATTTTTGTGACTAAAAAGTTAAATGTTCATTTTTTCCTTCCATGTTGCTTCTGCTGCTGTGAAGCACCTGAAGGGTTAATAAACTTCTTGAATGTGGTTTTGAGTACCTTGAGGGGTGCAGTTTTTAGAATGGTGTCACTTTTGGGTATTTTCAGCCATATAGACCCCTCAAACTGACTTCAAATGTGAGGTGGTCCCTAAAAAAAATGGTTTTGTAAATTTCGTTGTAAAAATGACAAATCGCTGGTCGAATTTTAACCCTTATAACTTCCTAACAAAAAAAAATTTTGTTTCCAAAATTGTGCTGATGTAAAGTAAACATGTGGGAAATGTTATTTATTAACTATTTTGTGTCACATATCTCTCTGGTTTAACAGAATAAAAATTCAAAATGTGAAAATTGCGAAATTTTCAAAATTTTCGCCAAATTTCCGTGTTTATCACAAATAAATGCAGAATTTATTGACCTAAATTTACCACTAACATGAAGCCCAATATGTCACGAAAAAACAATCTCAGAACCGCTAGGATCCGTTGAAGCGTTCCTGAGTTATTAACTCATAAAGGGACACTGGTCAGAATTGCAAAAAACGGCAAGGTCTTTAAGGTCAAAATAGGCTGGGTCTTGAAGGGGTTAAAAAAAAGTGTCAGCTGTAACTTAACGAAAACTGTGTTTCCCATGAATCAAAACCAATCTGCTTTATCTCACATGACCACCAGGTGGCAGAAATCTTTTACATTTCAAATGAGCCTACATTGGGCAGAGAAAGTCTATTTTTTTCATTACTTTTTTGCTGTTTATTATTGGACCCTTGTATAAAATAAAAGCTGCAAATGAGATCATCAGGTCGGCACAAATATTACATCACACAAATATTCACTCACAAAATAATTGTCACCTGCCATAATGCTAGCCATTCATAAGACAGCAGTCATCAAAGCAATAGTAAAAATGCTACTTAATGCCCCCATAAAAATGCAGCTAGGAATGCTGTTCCAATATGGACTGTGGGATGAGCAGCCCGTGCTTTGTGTTCAGACTTGTTAAATACATCCCCAGCTTCCGGTGCTCATCTGTCCGCTTTGTTTTCAGGCTCCGCTGTGGCCGTGCAATGCTCAGCTCATACTCTGGATGGCGCACTGGATGCCGCTCATCTGGCCTATTCTGTCAAAAGCCTCATTCAGACGTCCGGTTTTCACATACGTCTTCATTTGTGTTCTTTATAAAATAAAGCATGTACCTACTATAGTCTTGGAGGTCGTTCACATGTCCCATTTTTTTTTTTCTTTGCGCACTGAATGACCTCAAAAGAAACAGAGACGTGCATTTTTGATTAGTCATGAATGGAAAATCACACTTTCATGTCTGTAGGTCTGTAAACTCCTTAATTCCCTGACTGTTGCTAGAGAGTCGTCAGAAACCTGCATCGTTTTTATTTTTGTGCGTTCAATATAAATTGAGCAAACACTGATGGTAAATTTGGCACCAAACACTGATAAAAGTCTG